>NW_027556402.1:83609083-83889083 GCF_003287225.1 Phascolarctos cinereus | reverse complement strand
AACAAGAAGTCCATCAGAAAAGGCAGAAACTTTCTGGAGGTAAAGAGATTTAGCTTCAGACTGATAATTGGAGATTAAACTTTAGTGCTTTTCCCACTGCACTAACATGGTGATTTTCACAAATAAAGAAAGATGGAGACCATACAGAAAAAAAGATTTAGTTTGGAATTTGCATCTGAGCCTGAGAGTTCTATCTAAATGGACATCAGCACATAATCCTTGGGAAGAGTACCTGGGATCTTTAACACTTAAAAAATGGATTTATTTGATATTCTTAACCTTACAGTCATTGAGAATACAGTAACTGGCTGAGTCCTGTGCCTTGCAGACTGCCCAGCTTCACTTCTGCCTGGGAAGCAATTACATCTTCTTTGCTTGCCCTTTTAAGATTTGACCCTGAAAATAAGTTGATTGGAGATAGAGATTTTTTTTCTATTCAGCTTGTGGCTGAGGTGAGTAGACAGCCACATAATTAAAATCATTTTAAAATTTATTTTGCTGTTAAATTGTGGTTGGTGTCCCACAGATTACTAATAAAAATTGATCATTATATCATTTACAAAGTATTTCTCTCATAGTAATCCTGTGATAGCAGAAGTCTTTCTTTCTAATTGATGAATAGAAAAAAGTTCATAAAGGTTATGTGACACAGACATACTGTTGCCATACTCATTTAACAAGTGCCAGAGCCAACACTTGAACCCTGGTCTTCTGTTTACATATTTGATATTGTGTTTGCTACCACACACTTCTTCATGTGTGGTGGTGACACCTGATGCTCATGGGGGAAAATGTACCAGGCTTAAATGATGTAAAACTATAATGTCTGAGTGATTGCATAAGATATTTTTGTCCATGTATACCTGACTCTCAATGAGATCTAAGAGTTAGAGATATTGGGGAAAATACCTTAAGTTCTTCTGTTTGATGTTTAACACCACTTACAACCAAGATCCTTACCCAATCACACCTTTCTAGTCTTCTTACACTTTGGACTCTACCACATACTTCTTGTTCCAATATTATTCAACGCTTTGCTATTCTTCAAAGCAAGACACCTCATCTCTTGGTTCTAGCTATATGCCTGGAACGCTCGCCTCCTCACATCTTACTCCTGGCTTCTCTAGAGTTCTAGCTAAATTCACATCTTATACAGAAAGACTATGAGAATCCTTAATTCTAGTGCTTTCTCTCTGTTGACTATTTCCTATTTATCCCGTATATAATTTATGCATAATTGTTTTCATGTTGTCTCTCTCATTAGTTTGTGAGTTCCTTGGGGGCAACAACTGTCTTTGCCCCCTTTTTTAATCTGTAGCACTTACCTTAAATGCTTATTGACTGACTGACTGACCAACAGATTGACTTCTCTGATTTCTTCATGTAAACTTTATATGATTCTTGGGTTCATAGAACTATAGGATCATAGATCTCATTTGGAAGGGAACTTGGAGTTCAATGAGTCCAATCCCCTTATTTTATAGGTGAGGAAACTGAGTCCTATAGAAGAGAAGTGACTTGACTTACTAAACCTCACTCAGCTAACAGTTGTCTAAGATTTGAATCCAGGTCTTTCTGCCTCCAACAAGACCAGCACTCTATTTACCATTCCATCTTATGTTATAAACTTCAGGGAGTGAAGTCGATATCTCACTTTATGTTTTTTTTGATAAAATGGAAGCAGCAAACTCTTGATCTCTGGGGCATAAGGCCAGTTCTGCCTAGTGTGAATAGATTTAACTTTGGCAGAGGACAAAGTGAAGCTAAAAGGCCACTTCTTCACTGCTTTGCATTCTTCTCTAGGGTCCAGTCCTTAATCTCTTGATTTTTTCTATTATGTGACATTATTTTTTCACTTAGAATCCCATTCCACCTCTATAGTTTTCATACGGAAGTATGTATTACATCTGTATTCCCTTCCTCTAATTGACTAGTTCCTTCCAGAACTGCATTTCAAGGAAAGCATTCAAACAAGGAGTGTCTTAATTCCTCTCTGGCCTTGGACCCTCATTCTACCCTTTCTCTACAATGCCCCCATGGAGGTAGCTTCTCTTCCTTTTCCCTTTCAGCTTCTTTTTTTATGTATTGACTTTCCTCTCATTACATTGTAAGCTACTTTCACAATTGATCATCTTAACAATATTGCTGTTACTACATAAATTTTTCTCACTTTCTTTTCACTTTGCATCAGTTCATACAATCCTTCACAGATTTTTTATGAAATCATTCATTTTATCATCATTTCTTATAGCACAACAGTATCCCATCACATTCTCGTTCAACCATTCTCTACTTGTTAGGCATCCCCTCAGTCTCCAATTCTTTTCTCCCACAATTTCTTTTTATATATGGACCCTCTCCCCCCCCCCCTTTGATCTCTTTGGAGTATATATTGCTGGGTCAAAAAGTATGTACAGTTTAATCGCTTTTGGGGAATAATTTCAAATTGCATTCCAGAATAGGTTGACTATTTCACAGCTCCACCAACAGTATGTTAGTGTCTTAATTTTCCCTTGTTTTTCTCCAGCATTTGTCATTTTTCTGTTTTTGTCATCTTAGCCAATCTAATGAGTGTAAGGTGGTACCTCAGAGTTATTTGATCAACACAATGACCAATCACAATTCTAAAAGACTCATGATGAAACATGTTATTCACCTCTAGAAAAAGAACTGAGGGGTTCAGAGTATAGACTCACATATATTTTATTCTATTTCTTTTTATTTTTTTTATTTTGGGAAAGTGGCTAATATGGGAATTTGTTTTGCAAGTCTATACATATTTTTTATGGATCCTATTTATTTACTTATTGCCTTCTCAATGGAAGGGAGAGGGGAGAGGGAGAAATTGGACCTGATAATAAAATACAATAGATTTAAAAAAAGAATATAGTCTCTTTGAGGGCTTCTTTCTCCTTGCATTTGTATTCACAGCATTTACCTCAGTAATTTTATATTTTTCAGTGCTCTCTATATATTCTTTGATCTTAAATTCTTCCTTTATCCATAAATCTGACAGATAAACTATCTAAGGTTTGGATTTCATTTACATTCTTGTGAGAATATAAAGGAGAGAAGGGAAGAATTATCAAGAAGAGAATAATTTCACCATGACGAACTAACTCCAGATATTCCCTCTCCCCTAGGCTTCAAGCTGTGCCATCAGTTATAATGAATGGAAGCTCTGCAGAGGAACCACCAATTACTTCTTAATTCCTCTCCTCATGAAATTGGAGCTAGAACATCCCTGAAACTCCATGAAAATCTCATATATTTCTCTTCCAAGAAAAGGCAAAATACTAATACATACGTAAGAGAGAATCGTTTTTCAGTCCATAGATCATAACACATTAAACATTTTTAACTGAACCTGTAAGCTACAATATCAATGTGTATATCGCCATTGCAGAGGGAATGAAAGAGCTTCTATTCCTAAAATGTCAAAGGGTTGTCTAACTTTTTGTCCCAATATAGAAATGTGGTGATGGTAATGATGATTGTTAAGGGCACCAGACATTAATAATTTACCAGTGAAGGTAATATGCATGTAGTTTACTTATAAGGCAGGTAGCCAAAGGCGAATAAAGCATTTTGCCATTTGGAAATAGTTCTTAGTGGTTTATATATCTAGCCTAAATATTTCTCGCCCTGATGTCCCATTTTCCTTAGATTCTGGATTCTTCAGTGAATGGCTTTAAACCTCCAGATTCGCAATAAATCTCTTGTAATCCTAGCTCAAATGTTTCCCCAAAGATCTTTGGATCTCAATTTATCATATGTTAAAGAGAAAGTTGGAGTACAACCCTAAGGTCCCTTCTAGCTTTTCTATTCCATGCTTCCTTCTTCCTTTAAAATTCCTTAAATCCCAGAATCATGGTTTCTGCTCTCTTTTTAACAGACATGATTCCATTCTCCTTTGACACATTCATTTGTTGTTGCTGTTGTTGTTGTTGTGAGAGTCGAAGGAACATTTGTTTTTAACCAAATTGCATGATCATTAGAAAAACTATATACAGTGGACCATAGACTCTACTTGTGCTTATATACACAAATTAAAAAGGAAATTTGACCAAGATATTTTCCAAGGTGGATTGATATAGATTGTCAGTTTGAATATTTACCTAGTTCTCCAAAGTGCCTTTTACTCAATAGCTTTTTCCCCCAATTAAATTATTCAGATAATTGCTTCAACTTTCCTTTTCATATTCCCTCTGAATCTGTAGATTTTTTGTCTTTCTCTGAAGAAAGGGCATAGTAGTTTGAGTATAAACCAAAATCAACCTTTAGGTAAAAAGGTACTCTCTCCAAAGGCAAAATAGAGAATTGAAATATTAATCCAAATAATTTAACAAAAATGATGAAGAAGAAAAGTCATATTTTATTTAATTATAATTTATATAATATATGAATTTATATAAATAAACATAATTTATATAAATTGTAATATATGCAGTTATAATTAAATATATACATGTTTTTAAATCACTTTAATAGTTTGGACTAGGTTGGGTACAACAATGCACAGGAGGATAGTAAAGTGATTGACACTAGAGAGCTATGGAAGCATTTAACAGATATGTTAAACTATCTATACCTAAACCAGCAGGTGAGTTTCCCTTATTAATGACTATGATTTGCCAACACCGAAATCAACGAGTGACTTTCCCCACTTCCATGCAGTAGAAACTTACATCTACATCATTTACTACATGAATGGTGGTTACAACTTTGGGGAATGTGTGGAAGGTTAATTTTTGAGAAAACAAATTGCACCAATTAATAAACAGAGCCCGAAATGGTACCTTATGGGGGGGATACAAATGTGCAATTTTATTGGATTTTGTAATGAACAATGTATTATGAAAATGACTGTCTAAATAATTTTGGAGCATTAGAAAATCTATAGCTGTGATAAAACTTTCATGTAAGTTCATAGCAGCTGATCATGTATATGGGGGAAAAATCCACTTTTTCATAGCAAATCAGAGCACTTTTGGTAGCGTATATAATAACATGGAAAAAAGCAACTTTCCCAAAGCAAATGGCAACTGAAGAAAGAAATATGTTTCTCCATTAATGTAAAGACTGTAAAAAGTAAAGAAGTAAATTGTAGTATTTACAAAAATGTTGAAAATCACAAGACATTTAGCCTTACTTCTTAATTGCCTTCATTTGAGGAGATTATGTTTGGCATGGCCTAGAGCAGCGGTCTCTTACCTGTTTATAGTGTACAACTACTGAACAGTTAAATGTTTTGGAAAGTTGCCATTTCTACGTATGGTCAGAATAAAAAAAAATCACCACAATACAAATCCTCAGTTAAAAAAAACTTGATGTTTTTCAGTATGGTGGTTAATTATCTGTCTCTAATAAAATGAAGAATGTTTGCTTGCATTGTACCACTTTATCTAATACTTAAAATTTAACATAAAAGTTTAAAAAAGCCTAGCTAATACCCTTTTTAAAAAAAACAAAAAAACTGTTACAGCACTCCTCCAAGAATCATTATGTCCTTTAGTATTTGAGTTTTTGTTTTGTACCAGGTACAAAAGCAACATACTATATTAAAACAAATAAGTGCTTACCTTTCACTTGAAAACTAGCAGCATGGAAGATCTGATAATTGCATTATTATACAGACATTCCTGAGTTTTTTTTTAATAAATAGAAATTATGTTCAAGTTTCTCTAAAATACAAACTATAAATCTTATTACAAATGTAATTCTCTGTCTTTTTATATTACTTCTGCATTCAATAATCTAGCTAAAACTTTTTTTAAGCTATGATGGTATTGTGTAATTAAAAAATAAAATAAAATTAATAGGAAAAAAACTGTATAGGCTAATTCCCTTATAAATGATTTTTTAAACACCATGTAAGTTTCTGATTTAAGTCAGCTCCAAAACAGTATGTAGAAAATGATAGTGGGTCTTGGTTTGAAGAAAGATGCGTAATTTTAAAAACAGCAACTTGTTCTAAAGGATGTGCTATTATTTTGAGGCAAGATACATGCTTTAAACTTTGTGCAAATGAGCCCAAAATATTGTTAAGATACAATATCTACAGTGTAGTGACACTAAAAATTTCATTTAACTCACAATACTCTAAGTAGAGCAAGATATATGAACTATATTTTGAGATGTTTCAAATTCAGTGCATCACAATGAAAATACATATTCCTAATGTTCCTTGAATTCTGTATTGTTACTTTAAAAATTAGGAACTGAAATCACCTGCTTTCACCATTTTCAGTTTTCTCTTAAATTGAGTAAGACAAAATCTCTAATAGATAGGAAATCATCTTGGATTCTGGAAAAAGAAATTTTGCTACCCCTTAAATACATTCTTCAAGAAATATAAATATATTTAGGAAATAAAAGGTTGAAAAGTCCTGTGTTTTGCCTCAGATTTTCTAGATTTGCTGCCTACTTTATTCAAATTAATCTTATTCAGTGTATTCAAATTCTTTATTCACATATGGAATTCTATGTTCATCTAGATTCAGATTCCTAATTCAAATTTATCTAATTCTGTCCTGGATATTGATTATATGCAATATACTTTAAAATATTTTATTGTAGTTGTTATAATTAAAAAATAATTCCCTCCTAGCAACAGATTAAAGTCTACTGGATCTCTATTGAGTAGAAATATTTATTGAGGCTGCCTTATCTCAGTTCCAATCTATGATTTGTAAATGGAGAGGAAAATAAGATTCTTGCAACCTGAAATCAGAATTTCAAAATCCACAATAATTTACCTAACAAGTGGATAAGATAATTAATTTCTGAGTATAGCAGGTAAACATAAACCAATTCTTTCTATGGGGAAACACTTTCTAAAAATGTCATCATCTAGTTAAAGTTCAACCAAATAATGTTTCACCTCACCAAAAAAAACCATTGGAAATATTTTCATTTGAGTAATTTAGGCACTTAGTACTTTTTTTAAAGGAAAAGATCCTATATAGTTTTATAAACTGAATCAAAGATGAGCAAAAACATAGATATTTGCATAAATGTCATAACTTACTGGCCCTTTGATGATTTGAAATCTTTTGTTTATTCTATTCTCTTGACAATATTTGTAAATGGAATTATAAGTCAGTCAGCCAACAAGGTTTTATTTAGCAAAAAATAGCTCTTGCTCTCAAGGAGTTCACAGTTTAATGGGGAAGACATGAAAAATTACTATGTAAAAACTGTATCAATATCCATATGTATGTATGTTTGTATGTATCTGTGTATACTTATATACGTGTGTGCATATATATGTATATGTAAATATATGTATACGTGTATGTATGTATGTGTGTGTATATATATCTATATCTATATCTATATATACATGTACTCATATAATAGAGCCTCCCTCAACTTCTTCTACATTCACGTATTTCTCTCACACCAAAATTGTGAAAAACTGTATGTTCCATCCTCTTTCTTTTTTGTTTCTTCTGCTGTGAAACTGGATACCCTTGGTAGACCCACAGGTGAGCTGGGAGTCAATAAAGACGCTTTATTTTATATTTATAAATGTAAAAGTGTGCTCTGTCTTCCCCAATCATAAGATGCATAAATTTTAGCTTTTATTTTTGTAATTTGGACAACCTGATAATTCGATAACAGAGCTGCATTTCACTCTAAATAGGTTTTCAAAGCTCCTGATATTTTTCTAAAATAATTTTGAAATTAATGAATAAGAAAGCAGAAAACTAATGCAAATATAGATTTTTTTTTACTTAGAAAAATGATCCAATCTCCTTGAAGAAGCCATCTAATTTGTTTTTAAATGCATGGTCCTAACCCATAGCATGACAAGATGATTTACAGGAAATGTCAGTCAAAAATGGAAAAGTCAGTGAGACAGTTACACTGAGATGTTTTCAAAAGAATACTGAAATTTGGAGGCTTGAAGACCAGCAATCAAATACTTGCTGTAACATGTACTAGTTCTTTGAGTCATTCAATATTTCTAAACTTTAGTTTCATCTTCTATAAAATATGTCTTCTCTCATGTGACAGGATGGTTTTGAGGCTCAAATGAGATAACGTACATAAATGTACATTGCAAACTATAAAATGGTTAAATTGTTATTCATCTTGACTTTATCTTTTTGATGGAATTCAGATAGCAATCCTGGGACAAGTCACTATCCTATTATTTTAATATAATTTTTAATGTTGTGCAGTGTTGTATAAATAGATACTATCGATTTTTGTAATTGAATAAAAATATTAAAAGTTAAATTCATTTTGTGTAGCTTCACTAAAATCATCTTTGGAACAAATCTAATAGCACACAAATTGAAGGGGATAATATGTGTTTTGTGTTTGTCCCCATATTATTTTGATTTTGTCTTCCAGGTCTTTATAATCTGAAAGCTTTTCATGGTGTATATACCTTGTAGATTGAGATTCTAGTATGACAACCCCTAATAAAGAACATGTCATATCCAGGAAATTACAGACAATATTATGTTAATAGACTAGTTCTGGTACCATTTATTTATTATATTCCCAAGGACATTTTGGGAGTTTTATTCATGGCATAAGGATTTATTGTCTATTGTTTTGTGAAAGGTAGTGATCTTCTAGTGGGCAATTATAGTTTGAATATTGAGCATTAAGTCTGGGCTCTCTACATATTTGGTAGCTGTTAAATGTTTGTAACCCTCAATGTCGCCAGTATTATAATTGTTTTCTTATTCTTATCTTTTTCTAAGAGTTTTGAAAGAAATGGTCTGGGAAGAAGTAATTATATTGAGCTCATTCTTTTGTATTTCATATTCTGCAGACTAATACATATATAAAATAACTTTTTTGTAATTTACTAAGAGCACTAAGAGAGTCTATCTACATATCTCTAGTTTCACAGAGGATAATAGGATTAAATGTACCTTGTCCTGTTACCATTGAATTTAATTTTTACACTTAATGTTTATAATTTTGAATGTATTTCAAACCTGGGGAGATTTACATGAATTGATACACAATGAAGTGAGCAGAATCAAGAGAACATTGCACACGGTAACAGCAATGATCAACTGTGCTATTCTTAGCAATGCAATGATCCAAGAAAATTCCTAAGGACTCATGATAAAAAATGCTATCCACTTCTAGAGAAAGAACTGATGGAGTCTGAATGCAGATTTAAGCATACTTTTTAAAACTTTATCTTTCTTGTGTTTTTGTTTTGCCTGACTACATATATGATCTATGTCAAACTGCTTACCTTTTCAATGAGAGGGGAAAGGAGGAAGGGAGGGAGAGAATTTGGAACTCAAGATTAAAAAAAACCAATGTTAAAAAAATTTGCATGTAATTGGAAAAAAATTTTTTTTAAAAAAGAATGAACTTCATTCCATGTAAGTATAGAAATTATAAGCATTTAACATGGCAACATCTACTAAAACCATTGTTTTAAAATTATTATGGGTTTATTTCATATCCAATTGATTATGGATAACATTTCTACCTGTAATGTTACTCTTCTTTCAGTACACCTTGTTTATTAAATTTTCAAATGTATATTGGGTTTATATTTGTAGTACAGATATCTGTCATCTGTTGGCTTACAAAAGAGAGTGAGCACCTGCTATACTTCCAGGTAAAATTCTAGCTAAAACTGAGGCTAAATTCTAGATAAATCAAAGTATTTGACAAATGTTAAAATTTTGCAACTTGAAGTGATATATTGCACAGTTTCCAACATTATATTGAATAATTTACATCAATTGGTAAATCAAAGCTCCTTAAATGGAGCCTTTCTCTAATTTCTTTTGGCAATTATCTGATTCCGAATCACTATAATAAATCTTCCTATCTCTATAAGTATATTTATTAACCTAGCCATTCATTTCATATTTCTTTATTTACATTGGGTAATTTCATGTGGATAGTGGCCATGGATGGCCTTTTGATTCCAATGTTTGATACTTGTCATTCCATAGTCTCCATTAAGAAATAAATCAGTTTTGATAACATATAGCAAATCCAGTGGCACGTAATTATTGCCAGCCTGTACTGTGAGATTTATCTTGAAAAGTATTTCTGAAAGTTTTTATCTCATTTATGTGTTATAAATCATCTATAAATTTTCATCCTGATTTGCATGAAGAAATATTCATCTCTGTATAGTTGCCTTGGAGTAATAAACCTTTGAATACAATGTTTCATTAACAATGGGTTTTGTTTGGATATCTTCTAGGTAAGGAATTCTCAACACTTCGGTGTCATGGACTTCTTTGGAGTACTGAAGCTTGTGAACCACTTCTTAGAATAATACTTCTTTTTGAATTTTTTTTAGAATAATACTTCCAAAGGTATAAAAAAGCATATACAAGATTATAAAGAAAACTAACTGTATTAAATATATTTATCAAAATATTTTTTTTAAAGCAATGGACCTCAGGTTAAGAACTCTTGTTCTAGATCTATGGAGTTCCATTTTTCTCTTCCAAAAGTATGCATTAACACTGATATTGCATAGATACAAATTGAGATAAATATTTTATTTCTATTAAACTTTGATTGTAGGATTCCAGCTACTGTCTTAACATATATGGTTTCTGTTTTTTTGTTGATATCCTTATATATAACATTATACTTATACCAAGATATTTATAAGTATCCCCTTCATCCATTGGTTTTAATTTAACCTCTGGAGTCAAGTGCAAAGCCTTCAATATCTATTCTTTCTTGGCACGATTTAAGCATACTGTTAATTTATTTGCTTCTCAAGCCTCTTGAGGATAGTTGCTAATTAATATTGATTCATTTTGTTCTCTCTGTTTCTTTAATTTCTTGAATCATCTTAACCTTTAACTCTCACATTCAATTGTTAGTTAACTGTATCAAGAACTTCATGTATACTTGATTTTTTTCAGGTTTCATTTTTGTTTGCCTTTTAGTAGACTATCTGATCAAATTTTCTGTTGGACATACCAGATAGATAGTGATGTAACCCTCCAGTACCATCTCGTTAAGTCATTAGTTGTTTGTTTGGTTTTTTTAACCGTCTTCTTCTACCATAGAGGAATTTTTGCCTGTCCTTGGTGTGAATATTCATTGTCAATTTTGTTGTGACATAGTACTGGAATATAATAAAACTTTTGTACCTTTAATACATTTCTTGCTTAAATGTAGTTTGACTGCTTTAATGTTCGGCACCATCCATAATGAAACAATTTCACTAGGTGAGAAATTAGTATGTCTGATTTGTTCGGATATATATTGTCTGTTTATAATACCAGAGCACATAGGAGTACCACCACTTACTCTCTTCTCCTTTGCATTAAGCTAATCATCACTGAGGTTCTGCTATATTACCATATACTATGTATTTTTCAGATTCAGAGGGCCAGTTATATCACGCTTTTCAGGGTTCTAATCCAATATCAATGTTGCCTGAGCCAACTGGTTAATGTTTCAAGACTCCCCTGACTTCACAGCTTCCATAGCAGTCATAGGGTACATAGGGTCCCTACTGAATACCACAGGTTCATAAATGTAGTGTGGTCCATGGATTCAGAAGTCATCTAGTCCAATTTTCTCAACTCATATACATAATAAAATCAATCCAAGTGATATCACCAAGCAAAGTGATGTCACCAATGTCACACAGGTGATAAGAATGAGGATTTGAAAACAGCTCTACTGAAATTTTAAGCCAGGACTCATTTTTTTTTAATTACATAAATAAATTCACATATTTTCAAATAAACAAATATTTTGTCATGGACATGCACAGAGAAGATTCATTAAGACAGAATTAGAACAATTCTTTTTTAAGTATTTTATTTTTGTATTTTTTCCCAGTTACAAGTAGAAACAATTTTCAACATTCATTTTTAAAACTTTAAGTTCCAGTTCTCTCCCTCCCTCTCTCATCACTCCCCTCATTGAGAAGGCAAGCACTTCGGTATAGATTATATATGTATAGTATACATACCAATAATAGTCATGTTATGAAAGAAAACAAAGATAAAAGCAGGAAAAATAAAGAAAGCTTTAAAAAATAGTATGCTTCAATCTGTATTCAGACACCATTAGTTCTTTCTCTGGGGACAGATAAAACTTTTCATCATAAATCTTTGAGAATTGTCTTGGATCAACTTCAATCAATTAATTGTATTACTGAGAATAGCTAAGTTGTTCACAGTTGATTATCATACAATATTGATGTTACTTTGTATACAGTACATTTCACTTTGCATCTGCTCATGCAAGTCTTTCCAGGGTTTTCTGAGAGCATCCTGCTCATCATGTCTTATAATACATATGCATTTCATCATAATCACAAATCATAACTTGTTCAGTCATTCCTCAATTGATGGGCATCCCCTCAACTTCTAATTGTTTGCCTCCATATGTGAGCTGCTATAAATATTTTTGTTCATATAAGAATTTTTCCTTTTAATTTTTTTTTATCTCTTTTGGGGTACATACCCTAGTAATGGTATTGCTAGGTAAAAGGTTATGCATGGTTGTACAGCCCTTTGGGCATAGTTCCAAATTGCTCTACAGAATGGTTGAATGAGTTCACAACTCCACCAACATCACATTAATGTCTCATTTTCCCCACATTCCCTCCAACATTTGTCACTTACCTTTTCTATCCTGTTAGCCAATCTAACAAGTATGAGGTAGTACCTCAGAATTTTTTTAATTTTCATTTCTCCAATCAATAGTGGATTAGAGCATTTTTTATATGGCTATATATAACTTTATATAACTTTTCCTACTGACCTTCTAAGTTGTCTTTGGTGTTTGTGGGTTGAGAAGTCTGGAAACTGCCACAGCTGCCCAAAATTCAGTCCTCTGAGGGCTGCTCCAGGTTTGCTGAGGGCTGTTTTGCCTGCTTACTCACCCCAAATTGTGCTCCTCTCTCTGCTTGGTGTGATATACCTTCCTGATCAACCGTTCAGGTTGTCTTGGTCTGGAAATTTGTTTCTTTCTGTCTTTTTGTGGGTTATGCTGCTTCAGAATTTGTTTAGAGCAATTTTTAAAGGGATTTGGAGGGGTTTGGGGAGAGCCGAAGCAAGTCAGTGCTTTCACTCTGCCATCGTGGCTCTGCCCCCCCCCTTCTAGATATTCTAGAATATCTAGATATTCTGGAGCCAAAGGAAAAATATAAATTGAAAGAATCCACTGATCACCTCCTGAAAGAGATCCTCAAAGGAAAACTCATAGGAATATTGTTGCCAAATTCCAGTGTCCCCAGGTGAAGGAGAAAATATTACAAGCAGCCAGAAAGAAACAATTCAAGTATTGTGGAAACACAATCAGGATAACACAAGATTTAGCACCTTCTATATTAAGGGACCAGAGGGCTTGGAATATAATATTCCAGAGATCAAAGGAGATAGGATTATAACCAAGAATTACCTACCCAGCAGAACTGAGTATAATCCTTCAGGGGAAAAATGGTCATTCAGTGAAATAGAGGACTTTCAAGCATTCTTGATGAAAAGACTAGAGCTGAATAAAAAATTTGACTTTCAAATACAAGACTCAAAAAAACCATGAAGAGATAAAAAGGAAAGAGAAATCATAAGTGACTTGTTAAAATTAAACTGTTTACATTCCTGCATGGAAAGATGATATTTGTAACTTATGAGATCTTGTCAGTATTAGGGTAGCTGGAGGGAAAAAATATGTGTGTGTAGATAGATAGATAGATAGATAGATAGATAGATAGATAGATGGCACAGGGTGAGTTGAAGATGAAGGGGTGATATCTAGAGAATAAATTTAAGGGGTGAAAGAGGATTATACTGGGAAAAAGAGAGAAAGAGAGAGGTAGAATGAGGTTAATTATCTCACATAAAACAGACAAGAAAAGGCTTTTACAGTGGAGGGGAAATGGAAGGTAAGAGGGAATGAATGAATCTTATTCTCATAGGATTTGGCTTAAGGAGGGAATAACATACACAATGGGGTATGGAAATCTATCTTACCCTACAGGAAAATAGGAGGGAATGGTATAAGAGAGCAGGGATATGATAGAGCGGAGTGCAGTTTGGTGGAGGAGGTAATCAGAAGCAAACCCTTCTGAGGATGGGCAGGATCAAAAGAGAGAACAGAATAAATGGAGGGGGCAGGATAGGCTGAAGGGAAATACAATTAGTTTTTCACAACATGACTATTATGGAAGTGTTTTGCATGACTACGCATGTATAACCTGTATTAAGTTGCTTGCCTTTTCAATGAGGGTGAGTGGGGAGAGAGGAAAGAGAAAATTTGGAACCCAAAGTTTTAAAAATAAATGTTAAAAATTGTTTTCACATGCAACTGGGAAATAAGATATACAGGCAGTGGGGTATAAAAATCTATCCTTCCCTATAGAAAAAAAAAAGAAGGGGAAGGGGAAAGAGAAGGGGTGGGGGGAGATAGAAGGGAAGGTAGATTAGGGGAAGGGCTATTCAGAATGCATGTTAGGGTGGGGGGAGAGATGAGATGGGTAGAAAATTTGGAACTCAAGAACTTGTGGAAGTGAATGTTGAAAACTAAAAATAAATAAATTGATAAAATCTGAAAAAATAAAAGATGTCTAGGCTCTTTTTCTTATCATGCATTTCAGGTAGTCCAAAAAGTTTTAAATTGCCTCTCCTTGATCTGTTTTCTAGGTCAATTGTTTTTACAGTGAGATATTTCATATTGTCTTCTACTTTTTCATTATTTTGATTTTTTGTTATTGTTTCTTGATTTCTCATAAAGTCTTTAGCTTTCATTTATTACCTTCTAACTTTCAAGGAATTATATACTTCATTGAGCTTTTGGACTTCCTTTTCCATTTGGCATATTCTACTTTTTAAGGCAGTCTTCTTGCCTTAAGGCATTGGTTTTTTGACCTCTTTTACCATCTGCCATAGTCTGTTTATAAGGTGTTATTTTCTTCAATATTTTTTTTGTGTCTCCTTTACCAAGCTGTTGACTTGATTTTCATGGTTTTCTTGCATCGCTCTAATTTATACTTTTCCTCTACCTCTCTTATTTGATTTCCAAAATCCTTTTTGGGTTCTTCCATGGCCTATGACCAATTTACACTTCTCTTGGCTTTGGATTTAGGAGCTTTGACTTTGTTGCCTTCCCCTGAGTGTGTGTTTTGATCTTCCTTGCCATCATATTAACTTTCTATAATTAGAGTTTCTTTTTTCCTGTTGTTTGCTCATTACCCCTGCCTGTTACTTGATTTTTGACTCTTTGTTAGAGTAGATCTCTGCTTCCTGAGTAGAGGGAGTATTGTCCCTAACTTCAGGGGTTTTGTGCAGCTTTTTTTCAGACCTGCATGTTTTCAGTTCTTCCAAGGTGGTATGATCAAAGGAGAGGTGTTTATTACTCTTGTGGCCTGTGCTCTGGTCTGTGAGTGACTACAAGCACTGTTTTCTACCCTAGAACTAACTGTGAGGTTGGTTCCCCATTCCATAGTGGCTACAAGTTTTGCTGTATTAGTAAAAAATAGCTATACTCCTACTCACCTTGGTACTGCCACCCAGAACTGTCACCTGGATCTGAATATTGGCAAAGCAACAGAGTCTTGCCTCAATGCTAGCAGAAATACCCCTATAATTTTCTTCTGACCCATGGTTCCATCCCCTTATTCTCTGTTGGCTGAGAGTTCTGGAAGCAGCCACTGCCACTGCCACTGCTGATTTAGTCACTCCCAATGCCTGCTCCTGGTTTGCTGTAGCCTGGGCTGTGTTGGCACAGCTGGTACTGGACTGTACTCCTGTCTCCCTCTGGTGCCACTGTCCTTTTCTGCTGGCCTTCCAAATTGTCTTAGGCTGGAAATTTGTTTCACTCCATCTTTTTGTGAGTTCTTCTGCTCTAGAATTTTAAAGTCATTTTTAAGGTATTGGTAGGGGAGGTTGGGGAGAGAAAAGGCAAGTCCCTGCCTTACCCCTCTATCTTGATTTCACCTTCCCAAATTAGAACAGTTTTGAGATAATTCCCATAGAGCTTTGCCCATCTTATAGGCAGGATGGAAGAAAACTCCTAGGAAATACGTGCATTCAAAGTTTATGCAGGTATTGCTGGGTGAGGAAGGCATGAAGAGGAGGGAGGAGCCTCAAGATATCATTATTATGAAGAACTCAAGATGTCAGCTATGTAGTGGGGAGACAGGTGGAGAGGAGTGAGTTTTTATTCCCTCTGAACATTTACAAATTCCAGATTGAAACTTGTTGCTTAAGACTCCACCATGATCCAGAAGTGAATTCTTGAATGTGAGGTCACCCTGTATATGCCTTTTAATAATAAATCTATTTTATGTTTTAACGCTTATTGCAAACCTGCTTGCAGGGGAACTGAAAACTGAGCTATATGGGAACTAAATTCAGATATTTGTAAGGACTAAATCTGTAGAATTCTGCATCACAAAAATTTTAGGGACCTCATAGATTATCTAATAGTTGGTATGGGCTAACCTCAGGATCTTTGTAGACTTGTGTGTCTACACCTGGGCTGGCAGTCATGCTAAGTTGTCTGTAAGTATGTTCAAGTTCTATGGGTTAAATCTATAACCCTAGGGAATATCTATAGTAGTTGTGTGTGTGAAAGGAGCTGTTATATAATAATATATACAGTTTCATCACTGGATGTACGATTTTCAGCACCTCTCTCTGAATGAGAAAGTCTTTGTACAACTGGCAAACAGACTCTTTTTTCAGTTCTTTTTTTATTTAATTAATTTATTTTTAGTTTTCAACTTTCACTTCCACAAACTTTTGAATTTTAAATGTTTTCCCCCTCCTTCTTTACTTCCCTCCCAAGACAGTGTGCAATCTGATATAAGCTCTACATATCCATTCCTATTAAACATATTTTTACATTACTCATGTTGTAAAGAAGAATTACAAGCAAAAGGAGGAACCAAGAAAGAAGAAACAAAACAGAAGGAAAAAAAAGAGCAAATAGTATACTTTGATCTGCATTCAGAATCCATAGTTCTTTCTCTGTATGTGCATAGCATTTTCCATTATGAGACTTTTGGGAATGTCTTAGATCCTTCCATTGCTAAGAAGAGTTAAGTCTATCAAAGTTAGTCATTGCATAATATGGCTGTTACTGTGTACAATGTAGCCCTGGTTCTGCTCACTTCACTCAGCATCAATCTACACAAGTTTTTTCCAGATATTTCTGAAGTCTGCTTGCTCATCATTTCTCAGAGCACAATAGTATTCCATTACATTCCTATACCACAACTTGTTCAGCCATTCCCCAATTGATGGCCATCCCCTCAATTTCCAATTCTTTACCACCACAAAAATAACCACTATAAACATTTTTGTATATGGGTGTGCAGAGTTTTATTTGGTTCCAAATTGCTCTCCAAAATGGTTGAATCAGTTCAAAACTCCACCAACAATGCACTAATGTTTCAATTTTCCTATGTCTTCTCCAACACTTATCATTTTCCTGTTTTGTCATTTTGGCCAATCTGATAGGTGTGATGTAGTACCTCAGAGTTGTTTTCATATGCATTTCTCTAATCAGTAATGTTTACAGCATTTTTTTCATATGACTATAGATAAATTTAATTTCTTCATCTGAAAACTGCCTGTTCATATTCTTTGACCATTTGTCAATTGGGGAATGACCTGTATTTTTTAAATTTGACTGAGTTCTCTATATATTTTAGAAATGAGATCTTTATCAGAGACATTGATTGTAAAAATTCTTTCCCAGTTTTCTGCTTCCCTCCTAATCTTGGTTGCACTAGCTTTGTGCAAAAACTTTTCAATTTAATATAATCAAAATCATCCATTTTGCATTTCATAGTGTTCTCCATCTCTTGTTTGGTCATAAATTCTTCTGTTCTTCATAATTCTGACAGGTAAACTATTCCTTGCTCTCTCAGTTTGCTTATAGTATCAGCCTTTATATCTAAAATGTGTACCCATTTTGACTTCATTTTGGTATATGGTGTGAGATTTGGGTCTATGCTAGTTTGTGTCATACTCTTTTCCAGTTTCCCCAGCAGGTTTTTTTTTTTTTGTCAAAGAGTGAGTTCTTATCCCAGAAGTTGGAGTCTTTTGGTTTATCAAACAGTAGATTACTATAGTCACTGACGACAGTGTCTTGCATACTTAATCTTTTCCACTGATCCTTCACCCGATTTCTTAACCAGTACCAAGTAGTTTTAATGATTGCTGCTTCATAATACAATTTAAGATCTGGAATGGCGAGGCCACCTTGCCCAGCATTTCTTTTCATTAGTTCCCTTGATATTCTGGACCTTTTGTTCTTCCAAATGCATCTTGTTATTTTTTTCTAGCTCAATAAAACAGCTTTTTTGGTAGTTTGATAGGTATGGCACTGAATAAGTAAATTAATTTGAGTAGAATTGTCATTTTTAGTATATTAGATCGGCCTACCCATGAGCAACTGATGTTTTTCCAATTATTTAGATCTGACTTTATTTGTGTAAAAAGTGTTTTTTAATTGTGTTCATAGAGTTCCTGGTTTGTTTTGGTAGGCAGGCTCCAAAATATTTTATAATGTCTACAGTAACTTTAAATGGGATTTCTCTTTCCATTTCTTGCTGCTGGGCTTTGTTGGTAATACATAGAAAAATGCCGATGATTTATATGGTTTATTTTATATCCTGCAACTTTGCTAAAGTCATTTATTATTTCAAGTAGTTTTTTACTTTATTCTCTAGGATTCTCTAAGTGTATCATCATATCATCTGCAAAGAGTTGCAGCTTTGTTTTTTCTTTGCCTATTCTAATACCTTCAATTTCTTTTTCTTCTCTTGTTAAAGCTAACTTTTCTAGTACTATATTGAATAACAGTGGTGATAATGATCATCCTTGTTTCACCCTGATTTTATTGGAAATGCTTCTAGTTTATCCCAACTACATATAATGCTGACTGAAGGTTGTAGGTAGATGTTACTTATCATTTTAAGGAAGACAATTTATTCCTGTGCTTGCTAGTGTTTTTTAATAGGAATGGGTGTTGCATTTTGTCAAAAGCTTTTTCTCCATCTATTGAGATAATCATGTGGTTTCTGTTAGTTTTGCTGTTGATATGATCAACTATGGTGATAGTTTTCTTAATATTGAACCAGCTCTGCCTTCCTGGTGTAAATCCTACCTGGTTGTAGTGTATTATTCTCATGATAAGTTGCTGTAATGTTTTTGCTAATATTTTATTTAAAAATTTTGCATCTATATTCATTAGGGAAATGGTGTATAATTTTCTTTCTCTGCTTTGACTTTTCCTGGTTTAGGTATCAGCATCATACTTGTATTATTAAAATAATTTGGTAAGATTCCTTCTTCACTTATTTTCCCCAATAGCCTATATAGTATTTGAATTAATTGTTTTTTTAAATGTTTGATAAATTATCTTGTAAATGCATCTGTCCCTGGAGATTTTTTCTTAGGGAGTTCATTAATGGCTTGCAAATTGGCTCTTATTTTGGCCTTTTCCTAGGTTGGCATCCATCAGCTCTCTCTACTTGCTCATTGGAAAATCTATGGACAATAGGAGTTTGCTCTGAATAGTCCTGATAAAGTCTGGTCCACTCTCTGAGGCTATTTTATAAACAAACAAATTGCCTAGTTTTTCAATTGCTTTGATGGGTTAGCTTTCCAACAATCAACCTACTTGGATGCCCCTGAATGCTGAAAGCACTCTTTTCCTTGTCTTCCCTAGACATAGGAATCCGATATTATCTGCTACAGAAGTCCAAGACTAAAAACCACTGGCTACCTATCTGACAATCCATGGCACATACCTGTGGCATAGTGTACTTAGGTCTACTTTAGTGTTTTTGTTAAACGTTTGGTAATCAACACACATCTGTATCTTTCCATTTTTCTAAGGCCTTATCACTACGGGTGCTTCATAGAAGCTGCTGGATTCTATGATGATGTCATTAACTAGCATTTGTTTGAGATGGTTTCTGAAATTCTTCATCATAGAGGAATCTGCCTAGATCTTTCTCTGTATGGTTTGGTAATTAGCAAACTGGATTCTGTGAGCTATACGTTGAGCACACCCCACATCCCACTCTTGCAATAAGAACACAAATGTCCTCTTGCTGAGTTCCAGCCTCAAATTATCCTTCTACTCTTGTAGTACTGGGGAGTTGGCAAAGTCATATATCTCAGAATCCAGCACAGAGAGTGAACAGTTGGGACTTCTGTGGTATTCACTGGAATCTCTTTCCTCTATCTTCTTGTTAGCTTCTGCACAATCTGCATAGATGATCAAAGTGTACAGATATTGGATCCCAACTTGTTGCTTTTAGGATCCTGCCAAAGAGAATCTCCCTGAAGTTGGGAATAGGGAAATAATGGAGACTGCCTGCCCCATTTTGTCTTTCCAGTGACTTTTCCTTCCACAACCTGAAATGGCAGTGGCCTCTTCCATCTTCTTTCTTGAAGATAGAAGTCAATTTGCTGCACTTGAAGACTTGACTTTGAGTCCCAAAGGAGTACCCTGCTTAAAGAGTCTCCAAAGGAAGACTGGCTAGCACTCTATTTAGGGTACCACATAACCTGTCCTTGTATTGCCTTTACTCTTTTCTGTTATACAAAATCGAAGTTTGGACTTTGAGGAGATGGTTACTCTTTTTGTTGTTGTTATGGTTACTATATTGTAGCTTTCTTACTTTTCTACTTGTGTGTGCCTAGCCAAGTCATGTCCCCTCCCTGGCCTTAGGTTCATTATGTAGAAAATGAGAGGGTTGGACTAGATGATACCTAAGTTTATTTTTTGCCCTAAGTTCTGTGATCTCAAACCCACATTTTAAACTCAGCACTTTGTTGTACAAGTGTTCCATATACCTTATTTTTTCCAGTGTTGTTTCCAATTTGCTCCTTCTAAGAAATCTGTGGCAGAGCTGGCCATATTTAATAGAATCATATTTCATTGTGCTCTTGAAAGGAGACTCATAGGGATTGTCCACCTGCAAGTGACTCTTTGGAGTGCCTTCTCTATATTAAGAAGTAAGGGTGGCACAAAAGAATAAATAAAGCCAAAGAAATGAACCTATGGGGGAGCAGAAAATGATTTTTCCTTTGTACCTTTTCATACACAACTGCAATGACTTTCTTCACAGTGGTGTTATGAGGATTGATTATCAGGTTATTATGAAGTTTCAAAAAATCCACAGTAAAGGTCACTAGTTGAAATTTTCTGATATAAATTAGATGCTTTTAAAAGAAACTAAAAGAAATGATCTACTCTGTTGCTTGTAATAGAATTTAGCAGCAAAGAACGAGCTAGAGTTCAGTGAGGTTTTGCTGGGCTTGGATTTTTGTTTTGATAAATTCTATCATTAAAGCTTTAAGAAAAAGAAAAAAACTCAAATAGCATAATAATAACAATAATAATAGTTGACATATAAAACCTTTTATAATTTCTAAAAACTTTGTATGTGTTATCTCATTTTTTCCTTACTACTACTCTAAGAAGCAGATGTTTTAAAATATGTTTTCTAGATGAGGAAATGGAATCAATTACAATTTAAGTCACTTTCCCAAGGTCACACAACTAGTAAGTCGCAAGGCTATAATTTAAATCTAATCTTCTAAGAGTTTTAAATACAGAGGCAAAAGTGTATTAAAACAACAACCACTGCAATTTAAAAAAACGCTAAAGGAAGAGTCATAACAAGAGATACTATTAATGCAGTGAATTAACCATTTGGCTAAGGATCAGAGACTCTTGTAACCTGAGTTTTAATCAAAATGGTGATAATTTTGCAAGGGAAAGTACTTTGCTTGGCAGATTCATAGAATCATAGACAGAGCTCTAAGGAATCTTAGAAATCACCTAGGATAACTTTATTTTTTTTGAAGCTTATATGTTTTATTTTTACATCACATTCATTTCTGAAAATCCTCCCTTCACTAAAGTATCCCTCCTTTTCCCCATTAATACCGAGATCTGTTTTTTTTCAAAAATAGCCTAGTAGTCAACTAACCTCTATGTTGTATTCCATATTCCTGTTCTCCAAGATCTGCAGTGAAAGGAGGCAGGTGCATTCTCTTAACTCTTTCTAGATCCAAGTTTGGTTATTACAGTCACTCCACAGCACTCAGTTTGTTTTATTTTTCTTTCCAATTACACTTTTATATTTTCCCCTATTTTTTTTCTTTACTCTCCATTATTTTATATAGGTCTCTTTATCTTTCTCTGATTTCTTAGTAATAGCCATATTTTTATGGCATAATAATATTCCACATTTTGTCTAACCATTTCTCAATCAATTTCTCAGTGCTTATTTTCTTTACAGTTTTTTGCTATCAAAGAATACTGCTTTGAATGCTTTGTTATATTTGTAAGTTTTCTTTCAGTCTTCATTCTCCTTGGGTTTTATGCCTAGCAGTGGAATCTCTAGATCAAAAAATATAGAAACTTCAAGTTATTTTTTAATAATTATAAATTGATTCCCAGAAATAATTCCCTCACTTTATAAAAGAAGAAACTGAGGCCAAGAAAGATGAAGTGACTTGCTTAAGATTACACTCTGCTAACTATTATCCTATGTATTTTCTACTTTTCATAGTCAAATTCCTGGAAAAGATTGTCTACAATATGTGCCCCTACTTTCTCTTCTCTCACGCACTTCTTAAACTCTTACTATCCAGCTTCTGACCTTGTCATTCCCTGAAACTGCTCTCTGAAAGGGTGCCAATGATCTCTTAATTGCCAAATCCAATAATCCTTTTCTCAATTTTCATTCTCTATGGCCTCTCTATAGCCTTTGACTCCATAACCCTCTCCTCCTTGATATTCTTTTCTGTCTAGATTTTCTGGACACTACTCTATCCTAGTTCTCCTTTTCTGTATCAGACTATTCCTTTGATGGATTCTTAACTAGATCATGCCTTCTAAAATATAGGTATACTACAGGGTTCTATCCTAGGCTTTTTTCTCTTTTCTCTCTATGATAATTACTTTGGGACCTCATCAGCTCCCATGTATTTCATTACTATGTCTTCGTTGATGATTCTGAATTCTACCTATTCTGCTCTAACCTTTCTGATCTCTAACTGCCTTTTTGACATCTCAAACTAGATGTCTAGTAGACATCATAAACTCTATGTTTAAATCTGAACAAATTATCTTTCTCCCTAGAATCTTCCTCTCCTCCTAACTTCCCTATTTTGTAAGATAAAAACACTATCCACTCAGTCCCTCGGGTTCACAACCTAGATGTTATCTTTTATTCTTCATGATTTCTCCCCACCTCCTATCCAATCTATAGCCAAGGCCTATCAGTTTCACCTTTGCAACATCTCTTGAATATGTGTCTCTTTCTATCCTCTGATATTGCCACTACCCTGGGACAGAGCTTCATCACCTCATGCTAGCATTATTGCAATAATCTGCTTATGGCTATGTTTGCTTCAAGTCTCTCCCCACTTCAATTCATCTTATATTTAGATATCAAAGTAATTTACCTAAAGTTATGATCCAATGATGTCACCCTCATCCCTACCCCAATTCAATAAATTCCAGTAGTTACCTATCACCTCCAGGATCAAGTACAAAATCCTCTGGTGTTCAAAGCCTTCATAACTTACCACCTCTCCTCTTACTTTTCCAGTTTTCTTATACTTTACACTCTGCCATATACTCTTCAATCCAGTCACACTGACCCCTTTGCTATTCTACAAAAAGGTACTCCATATCTGGACTCCAGATATTTTCTCTGGCTCTCCCCATTCCTGGAATGCTCTCCTTCTTCATCTCCTCTGAGCTTTCCTGGCCACCTTCAAGTCCCAACTAAAATTCCACCTTCTACAGGAAGTCTTACCCAACTCTTCTTGATTCTAGTGCCTTCCCTCCATTATTTCCTACTTATCCTGTTTAATAATTTCCATACATATTTGTTTGCTTGTTGTCTTCCCTTTTAGATGACTATTTCCTTAAGAGCAGGGACTATCTTCTGTCTCTTCTTGCATCCACAGTGTTTAGCACAGTGCCAAGTATCTCATATAATGGTTTTAATTATTGTCTTTGGGTTTACAGTGAAACCAACTTTACTGAGGCAGCTGGCAATACAATGGTTAGAGCACCTGTCTTGGAGTCAGAAACACCTGAATTCAAGTCTGTCTCAGACATACATGCTCTATGCAACCCTCATTGTCACTTAACTGCTATTTGTCTCAGTTCCTTCAATTGTAAAATGAAAATAAGAATAAAATGACATAATATTAATAAAAAACACTTAGCACAGTGTCTGGAACAAAGTAGATGTTATAAAAAATACTTTTTCACTTCCTCTAAATTCTTTAATTTCCTTTTCCAAAGAGAACCTGTGACCAATCTTTCCTTCAGTTCTAACTTCTTTATTTTTTCCTATTTTAATTTATAGTGATTCTTAATATTGATTCTTCTATTAGGATATCAACTCTTTTGGCAGTAGTCAAGCCTCTAACATTTAAATGGTAAATCCATCAACCAACAAATATTTATTACATTCCTCCTAAGACCCAGGCCCTGTATTAAGCACTGGAGGGAAAAGACTAAAATGAAATAATCTCTGCCTTAAAGGATCAACATTCTAGTGAGGGAAACATGTTCATAAATACATCTATTTTATCAATAGTCAATTAATAGTCGCTCAAACAAGCATTTAGATGTTTATTATGTGTCAGGCTCTATACTAAGGACTAGTTATACAAAGAAATGCAAAAACAGAGTGTCTGCCTTTCAGAAACTTATATTATAGTGGAAGAGACAACACCAAAAAAGTGTGGATATACAAGATAAATACAGTGTAAATCAGAGGTAATCTCAGAGGGGAGGCTTTAATAGTTGCTGAGATTGGGTGTGGGAAGAAAGCTGAGGTGGGATTTGAGCTAAGTATGCAGAGAAGCAAAGGAATCCAGGAGACAGAGGTCAGAAGGGAGCACATTGTAGACACAGGACATAGTCGAATAGGGAGTAAAGAGGTAGAGTGTTGTGCATGAGAAAGAGCAAGAAGGCTCTTATCCCAAGGGTACCTTAGAGTACATGCAGAGAGATGAAGTGTAAGAAAATTGCAAGGTTAAGATGGGACTATGTTTAGAAGCTGTGCGTTATATATGTGTGTATATATACATATGCATATATGTCCGTACATGAATACACATGTGATTTTGATATGTATGTGTTATATATGTATATTTATATGTGTATATGGGTATGCATATATGTATGCATATACATGCATACATATGTTGCAAAGTAGTTTGAGACAGGACAGCTCTAGAAGTTAGGAGATTAAGAAAAGCTTTGTGCAGAAGAGGGTCCTTGAACTGACTACTGAAGGAAACCAGAGATTCCCAAGAGGTAGAGGCATGGAGGGATTTCCTTATAGGTATGGTGGACAGCGAGTGCAAAAGCATGAAGAATGGATGTGGAGAGGTATATATATATGAAGAAAAACAAGCGGTCCAACATAATTGGGACATTGAGTGGGTGGAAGGAAGTAATATATAAGAAGACTGGA
This sequence comes from Phascolarctos cinereus, assembly GCF_003287225.1. Lineage (NCBI taxonomy): Eukaryota > Metazoa > Chordata > Mammalia > Diprotodontia > Phascolarctidae > Phascolarctos > Phascolarctos cinereus. Next base: position 83,863,621 of record NW_027556402.1, on the reverse strand, counting down.
AAGATAGCAAGGATCAGGTTATGAAAGGCTTTAAAAGACAAAGTATGTTATATGCAATCCTTGAGGTGATAGAGGTAATAAAGAACTCCTGGAGTTTAATGAGAAGAAAAAAGAGAATGTGAGAAGTCACATTGTATTTGTAGAATTTATGAACCAACTTCCCTTTCAGCCTCTTTCACTTTCAGTGAAAGTCACTTTTCAGTGAGAGAAGTCACTTTCAGCCTCCAGAAGGAAAAAAAAAAGCAAAATACAAAAACAACTTTAGGGTTAGATCAAGGAAAGATTTCAATTATCTCAGGGGGAGACTGGTGGGATTAATAAATGGCTGAAACATGCAAATTGGAATGTGGCTGGTACCAGATGCTGACTTTGAGGGAGTTTGATTTTTTTTCAAAGAATCTAAAGAAGTACAGTATAGTATATGAGTTTCTTTAAAAAAAAAAAAACACACACAAAATGCCATGAATGCTAGTATACTCAGCAATAAGTCTCCTAGAAAGCTAACCTACGGTAGGTAGTAGGATAGTTACAAAGGAAAAATTGCCCAGGATACTGTACTTCATCAATGATATATGCTTCAGAGAATAGCTCAAGTAATTAAGTTCTTAAATTCAGTGCCAAAACACTGTGATAATTGTCAGAATTAACTAGAAAGCTAATGAGAAAGGAACTGAAAATAATTGTAATTCTAGCAAAAGGACAATGGAACATTAAATGGTAGTGTATTTTGAATTACACAATTCATCACATAATTTTTATTTTCCTTTTAGCTTGTTTCAATTGTAATGTCTTTGCAACTGAAAAAGGCCAGCCTAAGATTGAATCATAATATAGATCTGCACAGATAGTAATTAACTGGATGACATTTCCTCTTTTTAATGCTTTTGATTCAGCATTTAATAGTTTTTTGAGTAATAATTAAACATGAACAGTAGGAGCTTTGCTGTCACTGGGAGAAATCAGCTATATAAATATAAATTATCAATTACTATATACAAAAATAAGTTATTTCAGTATCTATGTATTATATAGACAAAATGACATATCGTTGACATATTACTTTAAACTAGCATTAATAATCTTCTACTAATGTTGCCTGACTCTCCAAAGAACTGATATTGAAAAATTCTCCTAAGTTTAATGGAGAGAAGAAGTTGGCAATGTAAGCATGATCTTCAACTCTTTATTGTCAAACATCCCCCAAATCCACATCAGTTTCTCTCTGTCTGTTCACAATACCACCACTATGTCCAAGACCTCACTCCTTCTCACTTGGTTTATTATAATCACCACCAAATTAGTCTCCTTGCCTACAGGTTTTCTTCTCTTCTTTAATATTCTTTCCACATAGACACCAAATCGATATTCCTAAAGCATAAGTCTGATCATGCCATTCTCCTGCTCAAGGAACTTAAGTGACTTTTCCTTATTTCTGAGATAAAATACAGAGTCCTCTGCAGAAAAGCTTCAACCTACCTTTTCAGGACATCAACACAATATTCCTCCTAACTCATCTAAATGTCAGTCAAAATTAGACTATCTGAAAGCAATATTTAAAAAAAGAATATTGATATAATAGCATAAGAAATATTTAAAGAAAGTTGTCCTGACGCATTAAAACAAGAGGGAATGTAGAAATATGAAAGAAGTCCACTGATCACCACCTGAAAGAGAGCCTATGAGGAAAACCCACAGGAATATCATAGTCACCTTTCAAAACTCCCAGCTCGAGGATAAACTATTATAAGCAAGAAGTAAAAAAAAAATTAAATATGGGAATGCCATTATTAGAGTCACACAAGACCTAGCAGTAGTAACACTAAAAGAACAGAAGTCTTGAAACACTATGTGTCAGAGAGCAAAAGAAGTGGGGTTCTGGCTGAAAATATTTTACCCAGCAAAGTTACGCATAAAACTGAATGGAAAAAAAGGACATTGAATGAATTGTCAGATATTCAGGACTTTGAAAAACAAAAACAAAAACTGAACTTAATAGAAGATTTGACATACAAGAGCCAAGAGAAATATAAGATACATACCAAAGACTAATTACAAGGGATTCAATAAGGACAGACTATTTACCTTTTATGTATAGAAAATGTAGAACTTATGTCTAAGATTGTTATTAGTAATTGGGTAGTTTATAAGAAAGATTTGGGTAGTCATGAGTATATATGTGACTTTAAAAAGTAAAACTGTTTAAGAACAGCTAAAATGAGTAATTATCTTATATAAATGAGGGATGAGAGGAAGAACTAAGACAGAGAAATTAGATGGGGGAGTAGGGTTGCTATTCTGGAACCTACTTTCATTGGGAATGGGTTCAAGAGGGAACAGTACATACATATATTTAGAAGCATATAAAAGTCTTCCAAATTCAGAAAGAAATAAAACCTTAAGGGAACAGGGATGAGGGAGAGGATAACAGAGGAATCTCTAGAGGGGAAGGTGAGGGAATAAAGTAGGGGGAGATATAGAAGGGTGTTTAGATTTGTGGGAATGGGAGGATAGGTGAGGGATCCTTGGAAGGGTGGTAGATTAAGCAATAGGAGGGCAAGGTAGTGGGTGTGAGTTAAATAGAGGAGTCAGGAGAGATTGGAAATAAGAGACATATACAAACGTAAAACAAAGAACAGTAGTAGAATTTGTTAGGGAAAGTACATTTATATATGTGTGTATTTGTGTATGTATGTGTGTATATATATGTGTACGTGTATGTATATGTCTCTATATCTAAATATATCCATGCTTAATTGTAGTTTTCAAGGGAAGGGTGGAGGAAGGAGATAAAGAATAAAGTAAAAAGTGCACAGCAGAGAAGAGAAAACTTACAAGGAAGCAAAGAAAATATAATAGCTCTCAACACAACATGTAGTATTTATTACACAGGCTTTCTTGAAGTGGAAATTTATTGCTATACATTTTGAATCCTCTCTTACATTCTGCTGCAAACATAACATGTTTCTTTTTCTTTTTTTATTGTGTATTTAAGTTTTAGAAAAATAAAATTTAATAAAAAAAAAGATGTTTTATCTTTCATATCTATTCCATTACTTTTGTGTTAGGAGGTGAACAACATTCTAAATCAACTGTCTGGAATCATGTATGATTATTATTTTTAACAAAGATCTTAAGCCTTTCAAAAAAAAATTTTTTAATGGTATCACACTACAAATTATTTTAGTTCTACACACTTCACTCTGGAGCATTTCCAGGTAAGGTTCATGTGAAGCCTCCTCCCCCTAGTATTTCCTCATTTTATAAACTTCTTTTGTCCCTAATCCTATTATGTGAGATAAGTACTTTGCCATTATTCCTCCAGTACATCCCTGGGTCATTCTAGAGCAAAGAGGGAACTAAAAAGTTATCTGGTTTAATCTCCTTATTTTTCCAATGGGGAAACTAAGTCCAAAGGAATTTAAGTGACTTGTCTCAAGGTCTTTCTGAAGAACTTTGGAATCAATTGTGAGACATTAGAGACACTGGCACAGGACCACTCAGCATGACAGGCTCACATGAAAGAAAATTCTGTTTTCTATGAGTAAAGCGGAATTGCTGTAGCTCAAAAGAAATGTGAGATATGCAAATTTAGAGATATTCCCAGTCCAAAATTTCATATTCATTATTTGTTCCCAATCTCTGCTGTAGCCTTCCAAGTTTGTATTGGTCTGATTAGCCACAGTTGGACACACTGACCCTGACACAGTGATGTATACAATTCTGCCCATCCATCTCTGATGAAAGTCCTCTAAATGTCTGAACGTGACAGAAGCAAATAATTACTGTCAGACCTTCAAAAACATTATCCAGATTCAAACCAGAGAACCAAGAAAGTAAAAGTACAGGATAGTCATAAGATTATAGATTTGTAATGGAAAGATGTCTTCAAGTTCATTTAATAGATTAACACTCTCACCTTGTAGATAAGGGAATTGAGGCCTAGAGAATGTAAATGATTTTGCAGGATCACACAAGTGGCAAGTACTATAGCCAAGGATTCAAACCTAGGTGCTTTGACTCCATTTCCAAGACTCTTCCCCCATATGGAAAGGGCGAATTTCATCAGGAAGAATTCAGTATTTAGCAAAATTTATCTTAAACATTGGATATTTTCTCATTTCTGGGATAGCTTCTCTAAGTTCCCCCCTACCAAATTATATCTACTAACTTTAATGAAAGCTTCCTGAATAATTCTTTCAAATATATTTAAGGGAATTAGATCTTTCTCTAGTTATTCTGATTGGCATTCAGTTAATCAAAATGTAATGTTGCAAATGAGTCAACATAATTACATTTTGGCTAAGAACCTTCAATACGATTTTTTTTGACTTCCTTGTGTTATTGTTAATTAAGATGGATGATTAAAATATATGAGAATTAATTGATTGTGCAATGATAGGACAGTTTTCCTACTGGAATATAGGATTATAGAATTGGTTTCAAAAGATAACTGCTTATCTTTGTCCCCACTCATAGTAGAGTCTAGTGTCCAGTGAATATAATAGGAAGCCCTTCATCCTGAGTTTATCTCTCTCTGCTATAGTTCTCCTTATTTTCAAGCTCAGGACCTTATGCAAATTTCACTGGATATTTTGGCTTTCAATTAATTTCATAATTCTCTAGAGTCTGGCTTTTTACTGGGACTGGCTTTTATTTCCAAATGTAACTGCATGTATCCAGTGAAAGAATACATTTTAACATGGAATGAACTTGTTGGAGGGAACTATCCAGGAGTTTCCATTCAGCCACTTTCTGACTGTGAAGTCTACTTTCACATGAGATTAAATGGGCAGAGGGCTTAGTGGGTTTCTATGACTCTCTCCTATTCCCAATCCCTTCCTGGGATACCAGACTTAGTATTACAAAAGAAGTTGCAATAATTTGTAAATAAGGTAAGGATACCTTGATGAAGATTATAGTACATCATCAAAGGCTTGTGGATTTGGAGCATAGGAAAACTCACTGAGGAATCAACTCATTGCTTTTTTTCTATAAAATCATAGGCTTAATTAAAGGAAAGAGAGAATTCTTGGAGTAGATGGAAGAAATGGAGAATTTAATGCAGTGCTAAATCACTGGTGAACTTCTCAGAAGCTCACAGAACAAGACTGACATATCCCTTTTGTGAAGTCAGAGGTAACAAATTCTGTCTTCTAAATCCCTGCTCTTTACCTATCTTTGTAGTGTGAAAATGAGCCTGGGTTTCTTGGAGTCTAAGGCAGAAGAATGTAGATATATGGCAGATTTGACAAAGTATAAGTGGCTTCAAGATGGGGCCAACAAATAACTGTCACCTGAGCTGTTTTGAAAGAGGATCACTGACTGGTTGATGAGTGTTTCTGCATAGAGGAAACTATAAAGACTGCATACTAAGGACTGGTGGTAGGGTTATAATTGACACAATTAAAATTTTACATGTAAATATTTGATCAAATATTCAAATTAGTCAGATTTTCATGGCATCATAGATCTGAACTGTTAAACGTAAACAAATTAAGCCTTCTCACTTTACTAATTTGGAATGTGAGACCCAATGATGTTTAATGACTTCCTAAAAATCACTCAGATCATAAGTAGCAGAGCAAGGATTTGAACCCATATTCTTTGACTCCAAATGCAGCTCTCTTTCCATTACATATTTCCTATTTTGAGCCACTTTTTGACAATCTTCATGTCTTGCTGCTTATGCTTCAGCATTCACCTCTGACTCAGCCTAAGCTCCTAGTCTTGTCACTGTGGTCTCTGGTTATATCTCACTTGGTATTAGGTTCACCATTCTGCTTCCTGGTCACACATTATAATAACCAGTTTTCTAAAATATTCATCACCTCTATGAATATCAAGGGTTCATAGTGGCTTCCCTCTGTGTCTTCAATGTAATAATTTCAGGACAGTAAAAAATGGCTTCAAACTGAAAAAAAATTCTGTTGACTATAATATATGACATATTATATGGCCTATACTATTGTATGATCAACATTTTTATTGGACATTTATTTTGTAAAGAGAAATTAATAATACGATATTGAGAAGTTGTATGGTATAGAGGACAGTGTTAGACTTGGAGTCAATCAATCACTCAAAAACCAAGCATTAAACAATTACTATGTTCCAGGCACTGTCAGGAATAACTAGGTTCCAATGCTGCCACTGTTACTAATTGTTTCTGTGGTACTGCACAAATCTCAATATTCCTAAGTTGCATCATCCTCATATGCAAAGTCAGTTGGTTGGATGAAGTTATTTCTATGGTAACTTTCCTTTGGCAATCAATGACCTATGATAAGATAGTCTCTAAATTCCTTCCCAGCTCCAAAGTATAATGGGGCCCTAATTTGTACATACATATACAAAGCATGTTTGTTGTGATTCTCCATGTGGAAGATAATGGGTAGCCCACAGCCAAGAATTTCAAAGTGTAGTATAGCTTTGAAAAGAGCTTTGGAGAGATTTGGAGAAAAAAAAAATTGATGTTCTATAATTGTTTCTGGTCCACTAACCATGTGGCTGTGTAGCTATTATTGGTGATGCCTTCAAAAGGTACTAGCCAGACAAAGCCATGGGTTTTCTCCTTAGCTACTCTTGCTGGTGAAACTCTCCTTTTGATTTTGACTCTACTAATATCACCTAGTGACAACCAATGCTGTAAGAGGAGGCTCTTTCCCTCCAATGCCACATGTGACCTGATGAAAATGGTTCATGATCTTTTCTTCAGCATTTGTTGTTTTGGTTTAGGTGAAGAAAATTAATCCAGAGGCTTAAACTTTGTGAACTTCAAAAAAAAATTTAGGAGACTATCACCATATCCAAAAAAGTAAATTATACCTTTATGAAAAGTTAATTGATATAAGGGGTTAAATGGAACTGGAGTATTAGTCACTGGCTGCTAACAATGGTAGGGCACACCTAAAATGGGGACTTTAGCCAATGTCAGTAGAGAAAGACATCCTGACACTTCAGGGGTTACCCCTTAGAACTCTCTGGGGGATATAGTTACCTGGCTCAAGGATAGTGTACATAGAGCATGCTTTCTATAATTTGATGCCCCTCCCATTGCCTATGATTTTCTTAGGATTTATCTTTAAAATATCTTTTTTCCCCCACCCAATCCATTATACTTATTTTTCAGGATTTGTGATTTCTGATAATTCCATCTGATGATAAAATATTGACTATTAATCTCTGTTGCCTCCTAAAAGGGTGAAGACACTGTACTTGCAATACAGGAAAACCTCATTTGTTTAGACACCATTAATTATGGAATTTCTCAGTCCAACATAAGCTGAGATTTGCTTTTGCACTATTTGGAAGAAAGAGCTGGTAAGCAAATTAATAGACTATACAAAATTACATGGAATGTGTTCAACCTACTTAAGACAATGAACTGTTTTTAAAAACTCTAGCCTATTAATTATTTAGATGCAAATGGTTCTGCTTATTATTAATGAGCTTGGTCCATTCACTAAGGCAAGCCTCAAAGGACCTCTGCTCCAAAGCACTTTTGTCAGCAGTTTCATATCCTTGAAAGGAATAAAGCTGAATTTCTTTCAAAATGTTCTATAATTCAGATTTCTCATTGATTTCTACTGTGGCTGCCCCTGCCTGACCTATTAGTCTGAATTAGTGAAGCCTTCCCATAGAATCATTTTAATACTAATTCCAGGAGAACAATTCCCCCCCCCCCTTTGAAATCCAGTATTGAATCAGAAGTGTTCTAGGCATTGTGAAAATTAACCTTATTGATATAGGCACTTATGCATCATAACTTATGGCTATGTTTTTCCTCCAAACACAAAACATAACTTTAAAATAGACTTAGGCTACCAATGGTTTTATTTTTATTTATGTGAAAATTCCATGTAGCTACAGTTTTGTATTTCCCTAGTGCTATCCATAGAGTGGCATTTTATTTTCTGTGGCCTAGTTTGGGGAATGACTTGAGCAAAGAAGAGAGATCTTATTAAGTAACTCAATTTCTTTCCTTTTTGGTCCTCCCACAGACACTGTAAACATAAGATTTTGAGGACATAAAAACAAGAAAAATAAAAGAAGATGCTTAAAGTAAATTAGAACATTGGAGTTGAAGACGTCATTTTTATGAAATGAAAGCAGGAGAAAAGATTTATAGTACTTTAATATTCCTTTGTGAGGCAAATCTTGCATTTTTTTTTTGTTTAGCCCATGGTTTATTTTGTTTGTTCCATGCTTGAATAAATTCATGATGTCATGAACGTGGTCACTCCTCCAAATATGCAGATCAAACCCTAAGAAAAAAAACTATCAAAGCCTTTTCATGCTGTAAGACTCTTGTCTTAATCCTCACAGAGGGTTCATCCATACTACTAGAGGTCTTTCTCTAGATTTCTTAAATTTCATGTACAACAACAGATGACACTTCTTGTCCATTGGCTATCACTTACTCTGTGGGAACACATCTGTTGAATTTATCCCTAATGCCACTCCTCTTTAGCAACTCATACTTGGGTGCAGTGAATTCAAGTCCACCAATCAATCAGTTAATCAATTGACAAGCAAATTGACAAGTTAACAGAACAAGATTACAGTATTATAGACTGAGAACTGAAAGGGACCTCAGAGGCCATTAGATCCAACCTAATAGATGAGGAAATGGAAATCCAGATTAGTTAAATGATTTAGTTAAGCTCCTGCTATGTGTCAGCCACTATGCAAGGCAAGGTGTTGAGGATACAAGGACAAAAAGAAAATATTTTTGTCCTCAGAGACCTTCCATCTAATTGCAAGAGGAAACAAATATATAAGCATGTGTGTATACATATATATACACACACAATAAATACAAGGTAATTTGGGGGACAAGGTGCTAGGGAAATGAAGGCTTTATGTGGAAAGTAACTTTTGAGATGAACTTTGGAGTAAACTAGGAATTCTGTCTTAGAGAGAGGCAAGAAAGTTCATTCCAGGCATTGGGGACAGCTGGTACAAAGGTATAGAAATGGCATCACTTTCCCATGTAGTATCATGTATGATAGATAATAAGACTGAGAAAGTACAGCAGAGCCAGACTGTGACAATTTTAATGCTGAAGATAGCATTTTGTATTTGATCCTAAAGGACCTCAGGTAAGTCACTTAACTTCATTTCAAACATCATTTTCCTCATCTAAAAAATGAAAAGGTAGAATTAGAGGTCCTTTGAGGTCCCTGTCAGTTCTAGATCTATGATGCCAAAATCCTCTGACTTGGTAATAGGGAGCCTCTGGTTTTACTGAATAGGTAAGAGTCAATGCTTTCAAAAATACACTTGGGCAGCTGTGTGAAGAATGGATTTACAGAGGAGAGAGACGTGAGACAAGGAAGCTTACAAGAGGTTGTTGTAATAGTTCAGGAAAGAAGTGATGAGAGTTTAAATTAGGCTGGTATCTGTGTGAGTGAGAGATGTTGTGGAGGTCCAACTGATACAGGTGGACAGGTAACTGGTTAGGTGGGATGATAGATATTGAATAGTTGATATTGACACTGAGATTGTGAACTTGGGTGAATGGAGAATGATGCTGCCCTCAACAGAAATAAGGATATTAGGAAGAAGGGTGAGTTGTGTGTGAGGTGAGAAAATGAGTTTTGTTTTGGGTATGTTGAATTAGGCATACTTATGGAAAACCTGGTTCAAAATGAGCAGCTGACAGTAAAATCACACTAGATTCTCTATAGTCATTTCGATGACCCACAAGTTTAATTCTTTGGAGACTGTGGTATATAATATTCTAACAAAGAAATTCCAGCACAGAGTTCAAATTGGGGTGGGGGAGATTCCTTTTATATGTGGTGATTTTCCAGATACCATTTTAGGTTAAAAACAGTATTGATTGCATTAAGCCCCTAAACACTGTAGTGTCCTACTGTAAATCAACAATTTATGAGACAGCCTGGTAAATATTACAAATGGTCAGTGAACTGGATCGAGAACTGAAAAAGATTGGTGAGTCAAGAGAAGATAAGAGGATAAGCTTTATTCAACTATAAAAGACAGTGATTTTCTCTACTTGTATACAAGTCTGTGGAACATTAAGTATAAAATAATAATAGCAAGACTAGGAATTTTTCTAGGACAATTTTATGTGAACTCCATAGAATAAGATGAAAAGGATGATTTTTCAATGATAATAAATAACAACAACTTATTTTTGTTTTGTGCTTTCAGATTCATGGAGTGCTTTAAGTACCTTCTCATTCCTTTAATGGTAGAAGCTGAATACTCTATACCCAACAATCTGGCAATGCTAAAGAAATTGAGCCATGTCTTTTAATTGATATACCACCTCTCCATGTTTTTTTGTGAAGGACTATAAACAACAAAAAATTATGACATCTGCTAGCCAGCATCTGACAGAGGAAGAGTTAGGAAAATTCTACTTAGAGCAATAAATTGTATTTCATTGCACCTTGTAGTTGACATTACTGTCTATGAAATAGGCCAGCTAGCCAGGTTCATTTAAAAATATTGTGGTGTCAAAGGCTGGGATGGGGAGAATGTGAAATGCTTTCCCAGTATTTCATGATTTTCCTGACATTTGTTGACATTTCAAAATGAAGTACATTCAAAGTTCACTGGCCTTTCTCTGAAAAATAACAACAGCAACCATACAAAAAAATCCTGTAGCATTTATGTTGAATGGTAAACCACACTGACATAGAATAGCAATAGCCCAGTTGAAAATATATTAAAAAGTGGCTTGGGTAATGAACTCTTCCTATTTTTGTCAGAGAAACAGAGCCCTTTCTTCCTAAAAACACATATTCCCAGCTCCCATATACCATTAAAATTGGGTCCAGCTTATGGTGCATAATCTTTTAGAACTGAATATATCACTATTTTTCTCTGTTTATGTATCAATTGAGATTATTTTTCTTTCTTTTTTTATAATTGTATGTAAAATGAGGCTTTATTAGGATTCTTTTTTTAAAGTTTATTTTAGTTTTCAACAATCATGTCCACAATATTTTGAGTTCCAAATTTTCTCCTCATTCTTGTCCCTCCTCCCACCTCAAGATAGCATGCATTCTGAATACCCCTTCCCCTAATCTGACCTCCCTTCTATGTATCCTGCCCTTCTTATCCCCTTCCCCTTCAATTTTCCTGTAGTGCAGGGTAGATTTCTATACCCCATTTCCTGTATTTCTTCTTTTCCAGTTGCATGTGAAAACAAAAATTTTAAACATATGTTTTTTAAAACTTTGGGCTCAAAATTTTCTCGTTTCCTCCCTCCCCACCACTCTCATGGAGAAAGCAAGCAATTCAATAAAAGTTATACATGTGCAGTCATGCAAAACACTTCCATAGTAATCATGTTGTGAAAAATTGACTCTATTTTCCCTTAATCCTATCCTGCTCCTCATTATTCTATTATCTTTTTTGACCCTGTCTCTCCTTAGAAGTGTTAGCTTCTGATTACTCCTTCCCCCAATTTGTTCTCCCTTTTATCATCTCCCTGTTCTCTTGTGTCCTTTCTCCCCCTCCCCCCATTTTCCTGTAGGGTTAGATAGAGTTCCTTACAATTAAGTATGTATGTTATTCCCTCCTTAAGCCAAATTCTATGACAATAAGATTCACTCATTCCTTCTCACATTCCTCCCTTTCCCCTCTACTGTAAAAGCCTTTTCTTGTCTATTTCATGTGAGATAATTTCACCCCATTCCACTTTGCTCTTTCTCTTTCTAACAGTATAATCCTCTTACACCCCTTAATTCTATTCTCCAGATATCACCCATTCATCTTCAACTCACCCTGTGCCCTTTACATATATATATGTATATATGTATATGTATATATATGTATATGTATATATGTATATATATGTGTGTGTGTATATATGTATACATATGTATATATGTGTATATATTATATATATATGTGTGTGTGTGTGTGTGTGTGTGTGTATATATATATATATATATATACATATATATATATATATATATATATGATTTTTTTCCCTCCAACTACCCTAATACTGACAAAAGTCTCAGGAGTTACAAATATCATCTTTCCATACAGGATTGAAAACAGTTCAATCTCAATAAGTCCCTTATGATTTCTCCTTCCTCTTTACCTCATCATGTTTCACTTGAGTCTTGTATTTGAAAGTCAAATTTTCTATTCATCTCTGGTCTTTTCATCAAGTATGCTTGAAAGTCTTCTATTTCACTGAATATCCATTTTCCCCCCTGAAGGATCACACTCAGTTTTGCTGGGTAGGTGATTCTTGGTTGTAATCCAATCTCCTTTGCCCTCCAGAATACCATATTTCAAGCCCTCTGGTTCCTTACTGTAGAAGCTGCCAAATCTTGTGTTATCCTGATTGTGTTTCCACAATACTTTGTTTCTTTCTGGCTGCTTGCAATATTTTCTCCTTCACCTGGGAACTCTGGAATTTGCTGACAATATGCCTAGGAGTTTTCCTTTGGGGACCTCTTTCAGGAGGTGATTGGTGGGTTCTTTCAATTTATATTTTGTCCTCTGGTTCTAAAATATCAGGGCAGTTTTCCTTGATAATTTCTTGAAGAATGATGTCTAGACTCCTTTTCTAATCATGGCTTTTGAATAGTCCAATAATTTTTAAATTCTCTCTCCTGGATCTATTTATAGGTCAGTTGTTTTTCCAATGAGATATTTCAGATTGCTTTCTGTTTTTTCATTCTTTTGGTTTTGTTTACCATGGTCTTGATTTATCATAAAGTCACTAGCTTTCAGTTGCTCCATTCTAATTTTTAAAGAAGTAATTTCTTCAGTAAGCTTTTGGACTTCCTTTTCCATTTGGCCAATTTTGCTTTTTTCAGGCATTCTCTTCACTGGCTTCTTGGACCTCTTTTGCCATTTGGGTCAGGCTATTTTTTAAGGTGTTATTTTCTTCAGTATTTTTTGGGTCTCCTTTAGCAAGTTGTTGACTTGTTTTTAGTGATTTTCTTGCATCACTCTTATTTCTCTTCCCAATTTTTCCTCTACTTCTCTTAATTACTTCCCAAAATCCTTTTTGACCTCTTCCATGGCCTGGGACCAATTCATATTTTTCTTTGAGGCTTTGGATGTAGGAGCTTTGACTTTGTTGTTTTCTTCTGGTTGTATATTTTGATCTTTGTCACCAAAGTAAGATTCTATGGTCTGAGGCTTTTTTTTGAACTCTTTGCTCATGTTCCCAGCCAATCACTTGAGTTTGAAAATTCTTGTTAAGGTAGGTGGAGGATTTAGAGTCCTAAGCTTCAGGGTTTTGTGCAGCTGTTTTCAGAGATACTTCTAGGAACCTGTAAATTTTCAGTTCTTCACAAGGTGATATGATCAAAGGTGAGGTCTTACTCTTTTCCTGGCCCATTCTGTGGTCTATGAGTGACAACAAGCACTCTTTTCTGTGGTGGAACTGTGAGGAGGATTTTCTCTTTACCACCACTACAAGCTCCACCATGCCAGCACTCCTCCTTGCCCCAGGACCCCCAAAAGCTGACCCATATCCAAGCACAGGCAAAGCAAGAGAATCCTGCCTTAGCACCAGCAAAGAGATCCCTGCAATTCCCCTCTGATCAGCCACCCAATTCCCTCTCAGTTTGTGGGCTGAGAGCTCTAGAAGCAGCCACTGTCCTGGGGGCCATGTGGGATACTGGGTTTGTGACCAAGCTTCTCTCTTACTGTGGTCACAGACTTTTTCTACTGACTTCTAAGTTGTCTTTGTGTTCCTGGGTTGAAAAGTCTGGAAACTGCCACAGCTGCCTGTAATTCAGTCCCCTAAGACCTGCTACAGGTTTGCTGAGGCCTGTGTTGCCTGTGAGCTTATGCTGAACTGTGTTCCTCTTCCTGCTCAGAGCAATATGCCTTTCTCATCAACCATCTAGGTTGTCTTGGGGTGGAAATTTGTTTCACTCTGTCTTTTTGTGGGTTCTGCTGCTTTTAAAATTTGTTTAGAGCGGTTTTTTTTTTACAGGTATTTGTATTTGGATGGGTTTGGGGAAGAGCTCAAGCAAATCACTGCTTTTACTCCACCATCTTGGCTCTGCCCTTGAGATGGTTTTTTCACCACTGACACACCATCATTACTGTAGCTCAGTGCACTAAGATAAATGATGGAAGCACTTTGGGCAGATGAATTGAAAAGCTAACTGATGAGACAAACTCATTACCTCCTTCTACAGCATTTTTACTAAAGCATTTGTGTGTGTTTCTGTTTATTTTAAACTACTAATTTCTTCTTTAAAATTTACCTTTGGGACTTCCGCTTCCAGAAGGCAAGATGGTGGAGTGAAAAGGTAGTCACTCTCACTCTCCCCTATCAACATCTGAAAACCCAGAAAATATCACCCCAGAAAAAAAACCCTGGAACACCTGAACTAGAAGAAAGAGAGGGAGCAGCAGTGCAGCAAACCAGCAAATGGGTCTCCCAGTGCCTTAGCAAAAATAAGGGAGGCAGAATTACAAGGGGCCCCAGGTGGACAAGTACCCTGCAGCATTCATCTGAAAGGAGGTGAAGAAAACAACCTAAAGGCTTCCTAAAGCCCGCCTTGCTGATTCCAACCCAACACCAGGTGAGTTGTAGGAGCCCTGCAGCCTCCAATTGTGAAGAAATCCTGAAGCCCAGGTGGTAGAGCACGCAAACACCAACACCTGGACCTCCAAGTGCCTCAGTGAGGGTGGGGGAAACCAGTGGAAACCAGCTCAGAAAACCACCAGGTGCCTCGGCACTCCACCAAAGGAATCTCCCAGTGCATTAGCAGAAAGGGGAGACAACACTGCAGGGCGCCCCAGGCAGATAAACACCCTGCAGCAGCCATCTAAAAGGAGCTGAAGAAAGCTAAAGGAAAGGAAAAGCAGGCAACCTAGAATTGCCTGAAAGTTCCAGCCTTGCTGATTCCAGCCCAACACAAGGTAAGCTGCCAGAAACCTACAGCCTCCAATTCGCATAAGAGGCCCCAGCACAAAGCCAGTGACCAAGACCTAGGCTCCCAACACAAGAAGCTTGGGTCAGTACCCTCTGTTCCCCAGCAGGAGAGCTCAATCTCTTTAAAGGCCAGGGAATAAAGAAACACCATGAGTAAAAAGAAATGTACCATAGATTCATATTATGAGAAGAGTGAAGATCAAGACAGAAATTCTGAAGAGGACAACATTGTCAACAAACCCACATCTGCAACAACAAAAGGGAATATGAACTGGTCTGAAGCCCAAAAAGCCTTCTTAGAAGAGCTCAAGAAGGATTTTAATAGTCAAATGAGAGAGGTAGAAGAGTCCTTCAAAAATACAATTGGCCAATTGGAAAAAAAATACACTGAAGAAAACAAGTCCCTAAAAAACACAATTGGCCAATTGAAGAAGGAAGGACAAAAACTAACAGAAGAGTACTGAAGAAACAAGTCCCTAAAAAACACAATTGGCCAGTTGAAGAAGGAAGTACAAAAACTAACAGAAGAAAACAATCTGTTAAAAACTAGAATTGGACAAATGGAAACTAATGTCTCTATGAGAGAGCAAGAATCAGTCAAACAGAAACAAAAAAATGAAAAAATAGATGAAAATGTAAAATACCTCATCAGTAAAACAACCGACCTGGAAAATCGACTCAGGAGAGACAATTTAAAAATTATTGGACTACCTGAAAATCATGATGAAAAAAAGAGCCTGGACAGTATCTTTCAGGAAATCATAAAGGAAAACTGCCCGAAGTCCTAGAACCAGAAGGGAAAATAACCATAGAAAGAATCCACCGATCACCACCTGAAAGAGATCCCAAATTGACAACCCAAGAATATAATAGCAAAATTCCAAAATTACCAGATGAAAGAGAAGGCTGCAAGCAGCCAGAAAGAAAGAATTTAAATATCATGGAACCACAGTCAGGATTACACAGGACCTTGCAGCTTCTACATTAAAAGACCGCAGGGCATGGAACATGATATTCCATAAGGCAAAGGAGCTTGGAATGCAGCCAAGGATCAATTACCCAGCAAAAATGAGCATCATTTTTCAAGGGAGGAGGTGGATATTCAACAAATAGGAGACTTCCAAACTTTCCTGATAAAAAGACCAGAGCTCAACAAAAAATTTGATCTTCAAGTACAGGACTCAAGAAGGACTTAAAAAGGTAAATGGGACAGAAGGATACAATATGTTGTTAATAAGGGGGGGGCTGTTTAAACCCCTACAAGGGAATATGAGACTTGCAACCCTTGAGAACTGTATTGTTATTACACCTTGTTAAAGGAGTATACATAAAGAGGGTGGATATTAGTTGACTTTGATGTAATGATAAAAAAAAATCTAATCAAGTGGGTTAAATGGATCCAAATAAGTGGATCAATCTGATCTTAGAAAATGTACTGAGAAAGGAGGAGGCAGACAAGGGTAAATTACATTGCAGGAAAAGACACAAAATCCTATTACAGCAGAGGGAAAGAAGGGGGGGAGCATTGTTTGAACCTTACTCTCATCAGATTTGGCTCAAGAAGGGCATAATATAATCAGTTAGGTATAGAAATCTAACTTGCCCTATAGGCAGTAGGAGGGAAAAGGGGAAAGAAAAGGGAGGGGGGAAAGAAGGGAGGGAAGAAGCAGTAAGACTAAAGGGGAAGAAAAGGGAAAGGGATAATAAAAGGGGAAGGGACTGAAGGAGGTGGTGGTCAAAAGCAAAACACTAGTGAAGGGGGAAAGGAAAAAGGAGAAAGAAAAGCATAAATGGGGGAAAAAGGATGGAGAAAAAGACACAGATAGTAATCATAACTGTGAATGTGAATGGGATGAACTCTCCCATAAAAGGAAACGGATTGCAGAATGGATTAAAAACCATAATCCTACAATATGTTGTTTACAGGAAACACATTTGAAAAAGAGTGACACATACAGGGTAAAGGTAAAAGGCTGGAGCAGAATATATTATGCTCAGCTGAAGTAAAAAAGCAGGGGTAGCAATCCTGATCTCAGACAAAGCAAAAGCAAAAATAGATCTAATCAAAAGAGATAAGGAAGGAAACTACATCCTGCTAAAAGGCACCATAGACAATGAAGTAATATCATTACTAAACATATATGCACCAAATGGTATAGCATCCAAATTCTTACAGGAGAAGTTCAGGGAGTTACAGGAAGAAATAGACAGCAAAACTATACTAGTGGGGGACCTGAACCTCCCCCTCTCGCACTAGATAAGTCTAACCACAAAATAAACAAGAAAGAAGTTAAGGAGGTGAATAGAACATTAGAAAAGTTAGGTATGATAGACCTCTGGAGAAAACTGAATGGGGATAGAAAGGAATATACTTTTTTCTCATCAGTACATGGCACATACACAAAAATTGACCATGTACTAGGGCATAAAAACCTCATAATCCAATGCAGAAAGGCAGAAATATTAAATGCATCCTTTTCAGATCATGACAATAAAAATTATATGTAATAAAGGGCCATGGAAAGATAGACTAAAAAGTAATTGGAAACTAAATAATGTAATCCTAAAAAATGATTGGGTCAAACAACAAATCACAGAAACAATCAATAATTTCATTCAAGGGAATGACAATAATGAGACAACATACCAAAACCTATGGGATGAGCAAAACAGTTCTTAGGGGAAGTTTTATATCTCTAAATGCTTACATAAATAAAATAGAAAAAGAGGAGATTAATGAATTGGGCATACAACTAAAAAATAGAAAAAAGAACAAATTAAAAATCCTCAATTAAACACCAAATTAGAAATATTGAAAACCAAAGGAAAAATTAATAAAATTGAAATTAAGAAAACTATTGAACTAATAAATAAAACTAAGAGCTGGTTTTATGAAAAAACAATAAAATAGATAACCTTTGGTTAATTTAATTAAAAAAAGAAAGAAGAAAACCAAATTACTAGTATCAAGAATGAAAAGGGCGAAGCTACCACCAAGGAAGAGGAAATTAAAACAATAATTAGGAATTATTTTGCCCAACTATATGCCAACAAATTTGACAATCTTAGTGAAATGGATACATATTTACAAAAATGTAAATTGCCCAGATTAACCAAGAGGAAGTAAAATACTTAAATAACCCCATCTCAGAAAAAGAAATTGAACAAGCCATTGATGAACTCCCTAGGAAAAAATCTCCAGGGCCAGATGGATTTACATGTGAATTCTATCAAACATTTAAAGAACAATTAATTCCAATACTATATAGACTATTTGGGAAAATAGGTGAAGAAGGAGTCTTACCAAATTCTTTTTATGATACAAATATGGTGTTGATACCTAAACCAGGAAGAGTCAAAATAGAGAAAGAAAATTATAGACCAATTTCTCTAATGAATATAGATGCAAAAATTTTAAACAAAATACTAGCAAGTAGATTGCAGCAACTTATCACAAGAATAATACACTATGACCAGGTAGGATTTATACCAGGAATGCAGGGTTGGTTCAATATTAGGAAAACTATCAGCATCATTGAGCATATCAACAACAAAACCAACAGAAACCACATGATCATCTCAATAGATGCAGAAAAAGCTTTTGATAAAATACAACACCCATTCCTATTAAAAACACTAGAAAGCATAGGTATAAATGGAGTCTTCCTTAAAATAATAAATAGCATATATCTAAAACCTTCAGCAAGCATTATATGTAATGGGGACAGGCTAGAAGCATTTCCAATAAGATCGGGGTGAAACAAGGATGTCCATTATCACCACTGTTATTCAATATTGTACTGGAAACCTTAGCTTTAGCAATAAGAGAAGAAAAAGAAATTGAAGGCATTAGAATAGGCAAAGAAGAAACAAAGCTATCACTCTTTGCAGATGACATGATGATATACTTAGAGAATCCTAGAGAATCAAGTAAAAAACTACTTGAAATAATAAACAACTTTAGCAAAGTTGCAGGCTATAAAATAAACCCACATAAATCATCAGCATTTCTATATATTACCAACAAAGCCCAACAGCAAGAGATAGAAAGAGAAATCCCATTTAAACTTACTGTAGACATTATAAAATATTTAGGAGTCTACCTCCGAAACAAACCCAGGAACTCTATGAACACAATTACAAAACACTTTTCACACAAATAAAATCAGATCTAAATAATTGGAAAAACATCAGTTGCTCATGGGTAGGCCGAGCTAATATAATAAAAATGACAATCCTACCTAAGCTAATTTACTTATTCAGTGCCATACCAATCAAACTACCAAAAATTATTTTATAGAGTTAGAAAAAATAATAACAAGATTCATTTGGAAAAACAAAAGGTCCAGAATATCAAAGGAACTAATGAAAAGAAATGCAGGGGAAGGTGGCCTAGCAATTCCAGATCTTAAATTGTATTATAAAGCAGCAATCATCAAAACTGCTTGGTACTGGCTAAGAAATAGGGAGGTGGATCAGTGGAATAGGTTAAATATGCAAGACACAGTAGTCAATGACTATAGTAATCTATTATTTGATAAACCCAAAGACCCCAGCTTCTGGGATAAGAACCCACTCTTTGAAAAAAACTGCTGGGAAAACTGGAAAAGAGTATGGCAGAAACTAGGCATAGACCCAAATCTCACACCATATACCAAAATAAAGTCAAAATGGGTTCAGACTTAGATATAAAGGCTGATACCATAAGTAAACTGGGAGAACAAGGAATAGTTTACCTATCAGATCTATGGAGAACAGAAGAATTCATGACCAAACAGGAGATAGAGAACATTATGAAAAGCAAAATGGATAATTTTGATTACATTAAATTGAAAAGTTTTTGCACAAACAAAGCCAATGCAACTAAGATTAGAAGGAAGGTAGAAAATTGGGAAAGAATTTTTACAACCAGTCTCTCTGATAAAGGCCTCATTTCTAAAATATATAGAGAATTAAGACAAATTTATAAGAACACAAGCCATTCCCCAATTGATAAATGGTCAAAGGATATGAACAGACAGTTCTCAGATGAAGAAATTAAAGCCATCTATAGTCATATGAAAAAATGCTCTAAATCATTATTGATTAGAGAAATGCAAATCAAAACAACTCTGAGGTACCACATCACACCTATCAGATTGGCCAACATGACAAAACAGGAAAATGATAAATGTTGGAGAAGATGTGGGAAAATTGGAACACTAATACATTGTTGGTGGAGTTGTGAAATGATCCAACCATTTTGGAGAACAATTTGGAACTATGCCCAAAGGGCTACAAAAATGTGCATACCCTTTGATCCAGCAATAGCACTTCTAGGGCTATATCCCAAAGAGATCAAACAAATGGGAAAAGGACCCACATGTACAAAAATATTCATAGCAGCTCTTTTTGTGGTGGCAAAGAATTGGAAATTGAGAGGATGCCCATCAATTGGGGAATGGCTGAGCAAGTTGTGGTATATGAATGTAATGGAATACTGTTGTGGTATAAGAAATGATGAACAGGCTGACTTCAGAAAAACCTGGAAAGACTTATATGGTCTGATGCTGAGTGAAGTGAGCAGAACCAAGAGGACTTTGTACACAATAACAGCCACGTTATGCAATGACTAAGATATGTTAAACTGAACCCTTCTCAGCATTACAGGATCTAAGACATCTCCAGAGGCCTCGGGATGGAAAATGCTGTCCACATCCAAAGAAAGAACTATGGAAGTCGAATCAGTATCACTTATTTTTACCTTCTGTTGAGTTTTGTTTCCTCTTTCTAATGGTTCCTCCTATTGGTTTCAATTTTTACTTACAATTTCACTAATGTGAAAATATGTTTAATGGGTATGTAAATGTAAAGCCTGTATCAGATTGTGCGCCTCTTGGGGAGGGTGGGGGAGGAAGGGGAGAAAAATTTTCAACTCAAAAGCATATGGAAGTTATTGTTGATAAATCAAAATAAATTAATAAAATTTAAAAAAAATTTAAAAAATTTACTTTTGGCCATTTTCCCTTGAGTGAATTAAAAACAAAATGGAAAAGCATGAAATGAACCATTTACTCACTATAAATTGTAAGAGATGCAGTTGACAGGTTATATTCACAGTTCCCAAAATATGTTGCCTTCCAGCTGAATGCAGTGTGTGATTTTGAGTGTAGGGGAATGGGTCATGCACACATGCACCCACACAGTGCCTATTCATAAGAATTTGTCATCTCAGTCTGTCAACAATGAGGGTTGGTTTCTTCACAGAGAAAGCCCAAGATCTTAGTGATGAAATTGTAGGTGAATGAATATATACTTTGCCATAGTTTTATTTTTTTCTGCTAATAATAAAACATGAAGGCAATATTCAATATTTAAAAGCTGATATATATATTTATATATTATATACTATAAATAAATTGATTCAAATGTGGGATGAGGGAGAAGATTTTTAATTTCATCATGAGGGGAAGTTCTGATTTGGAAACTCTGCCCAGATGCCATAGAAATTTGTAGTCTCATAGAGATTCAGGACAGATAATTTAAAAATTATTGGATTATATCAAAACTACAATAAAAAAAGACATCATACTTCAAGACTGATCAGCAAGCATTTATTTAGCACCTTCTATGTGTAAGAAACTATTCTGGGTACTAGGACACAAAGAGAAAGGTAAAATAATTCCTACTATCAATGAGCATACATCCTACAACAGACAACATTAACACAAATATGCATTTACACATGTATGTACACAAAAAACAGAAAATAAGTATAACATAACTAAATATAAGGTAGAATATTAGGGAGAGTGTTAGCAATTTGAAGAAGGAGATTAAATAAAAATGTCCTATGAATGTGGTGCTTCAGCTTTGTCTTGAAACAATTTAGGGATTTTGTGAGGTAGAGGTGAGGAGGGAGAACAATTCAAAAATTAGGTACAGCCAGAAAAAAGACAAAGAAATGCGAAGTAGAATGACGTGTGTGAGCAATGGCGAGAAAACCAGTTTGAATTTTCTAATGAGAGAAGGAAGTGATATGAAATTGAAAAAAAAAATAGGATAAGGCCAAGTTGTGAAGGTCTGGTGGCAAACGAACCAAGCCATTGCAACAGTCCAAAAGAGGTACTGGGGGCCTGAGCTAGAGTGGTAACTTTGTGAGCTAAGAAAAAGAATCAGATGTGGAAAATATGAAAGAGGTAAAATCAACAATATTTAGCAAATGATAGGATATATGAATATATTTTCCACAATTGAAAGCCAACCTCCCCTTTGGACTTATTATCAGACCAAAAGTATACCTCCCATTTACAACAGGTTACAGAACCTCAAAGGGCTGAGAATTCCATATTTTTATCCATCAGATGAACCTGGTGACCCTGAATTTAAATGAAGAATAGATTCACTACTAAGTTGGAAGTCATGGAAATTTTATTTTGACTCTTAGCTTAAGAAACAACTGTTCAACACTGAAAGGCATAGAAGTGATCTGTTTCCATTTGCTGATCTGAAAAACATAGGGAATCACTCTCCCTTCTTCTTATTTGCAATAGACTCTTAAGAAAATTAACAGCCCATTGCATGAGAGACTTTGAAATAACTGAACTGAAGGTGATTTATTCAAAATGACAGCAGCTTAAATTTACACAATGAATTATGGTTACAACATCCATTTATAAACATTAATTCATTTGATTTTCATATGAACTCTTTAAAGCAGCAATAGAGGCTTCATTATTCTGAAAATACAGATTTAGAGAAATTAAAAGGTCTCAATTTCATCACCTACAAAATAACAATAATACCTAATATTCATATAGTTTTATGGTTTGTGAAGGGCTTTATGCATCTATTATTTTGTTTGATTCTCCTATCAATATTACAAAATAGAAGTTGACTAGATACCTGAAGTTCCTTCCAACTCTCAACACTAAGATTCTGTGGTCTTTAAATCATATGGTTAGTGGCATAACCTATTCTTAAAGCCGATTTTTCTCCTTTTAATTCCAAAACACTGCTGCTTCTTGTAACGAATAATTTGAAACAAATATCCCTGTATTCTTTAACAATAGTACTGCATATATATACCTTTAAATTTATGAATTTTAAATTATTATTTTTGCAATACATAGTCATAAATGATTTTGTTATCCTTCAAGAATTTGTAGCCTAGACTCCTCTTTTATGAGAGTGCCTAATGGTAGTAAGAGAATAACTAATGCCCAAGTACTCCTGAATGTAATAAGGCTTGAGAACTGACTGGACTTCTTGGAATTTGTGGTTAACAGAGATAAACATTCCCCTTTCATTCTTGAACACCAATATGTGACTACTGCAATCTTTGAGCCAGAAAACAGGAATTGAGTCATGCCCTAGAATATATTTTCCAAATATTTTACTTTTTTCCAATTACATGTTAAACATGTTTAACTTTAAAAAAATTGAGAGTATAAATTCTCTCCTTTCTCCCTCCTCTTTCCCTTTATTGAGAAGACAAGGAATCTAGCATATTATACATGTACAGTCATGCAAAACACATTTTCATATTAGTCATGTTATGAAAGAAAACACAGACCAATTAAAAAAAAACAAGCAAGAAAAAAAGCCTTAAAAAGTATGGTTTGAATTACATGAAGACTCTATCAGTTCTTTTTCTAGAGGTGGATGGCATTTTTCATCATCAGTCCTTCAGAATTGTCTTAGATCACTGTATTGTTTAAAATAGCTAAGTCATTCACAGTTAATGCAATATTGCTGTTTCTGTGTGTGATAGTCTCCTAGTTCTGCTCACTTCACTTTGCATCAGTTCATGTAAGAGTTTTTAGGTTTTTCTGAAACTATCTTGCTAATTATTTTTTACAGCACAATAGTATTCCATCACAATCATTTGGTTGGTTGTTGTCCTTTGTGCTCAAAAAGGACGGAAGTGACATCAGTATGTTTCAGTCCCAGTACAGTGTGTCCAACTGTAGATGATCAGATCAATAAGAGTTTAGAAGGCTCTACCACAGGTCAGCAAAAATAGTCCATATGAACATTTGAAGTAGAGATGTCTGTCTGTAAGCTTGCATATCTCATGTTCCTTTTGAACTATTGAAAATCTGCTTTACTCATAGAGTATGACTCCTTCTTTGATGCAGGTACACCATGCTAGGTGGTCCTGTGACAGTGTCTCCCATGTCTCACAATCAAATCAAAATTCTTCAGAGAGACCTTGATAGTGTACTTTCATTGCTTCTTCCGAGTGTGAGTGCTTGCCTGGTGTGAGTTTTCCATAAAATAGTCTCTTAGGCAAATGTTTATTTGGAATTAAAACAATGTTGGCCCATAAGAGCTGTGCTTTCTGTAGTAGAGTAGTTAAGTCCAAACGAAGGACCTCAATGTCTAGTAGCTTATCTTGCCAGGTGCTCATCAGAATCTTCCTAAGATAATTCAAATGCCAGTTTCCTGGCATGTTACTGGTAGACTGTCCAAGTTTCACAGGCATATGACAGTGAGGTCAGCACAAGGGCTCTGTGGAACTTCAGTTTGGTAGGTAGCTTAATGCCTCTTCTCTCCAGATAAACACTGAAGTAACTCTGGCAATAAGTCAATCTCATCATCTATGTTTATATCACTGGAATATGTTGTGTTTGTCCTTCATTCTCAAAGAGGACCATGACTTCAGGAAGTTGATAACATGACTTGCAACTGACTTTGATTTGAGTGAGAAAACACTGTGCAAAGTCACCAGCCTCACTTTCTTCTCCAGAGCCATCTGGGTCCAGTGGCCAGATATTCATCAGGATAACTGGAGATGGTTCAGGATGCAATGGGAGATCCTGGCCTTTTTAAGCTAAGATCTTTTCAACTTCTCACTTTGAGTGAGGCAATGCCCATTCAAACTGGGAGGGGAAGATCCTCAGGGTTGCTGGCCAAAAGAGAAACTGTTACTATTTACATTCACTCTGAGCCAGGAAGACCCAAAACATAACCATCAAGTGCTGGGCAGGGACCTATGGTCCAGTCTATGAGCTCCAGAATGAATTGGGTTTAAAGCTTGGTCTTTAAATAAAAATCCAGCCAGTAATCCCCAAGTTAATCAGGCAGCTTTTGGCCATTCAAATTTACCTTCATTTGGGCAGAATATCCTTAGTTAAGGGTCAAGGAGAAGATGAGTTACCCTTCTCGAACTGAACAGCTAGGTCCCCATTCAGGGAACTTCAGGGATTACTCCTTATCCACAGCCTTCAAAATTTCTCCATTTGCTGTAATTGTTGGCTTCACGTATGGATGGTGTGGTGCTGGCTGATAGAGAGCCTTTGTTTTCTTGGTGTTAATTGTCAGGCCAAAATTCGCACAAGCAGCAGAGAATCAATCCATACTCTGTTGCATTTCAATCTCAGAGGCTGCATTGAGTGCACAATCATCTATGAACAAAAAAGTCATGCACCAACTTTCCCTCCACTTTAGTATTATCTTGCAGCCTTTTCAAGTTAAATATTTACCATGAATGTAGTAGCTGACCCTGATGCCTATTCTCATTCCTTCAATGCCTTTTTTCTTCTCTTATTGCTACAGCTAATATTTCTAGTACAATATTGAATAACAGTGGTGATATCAGACATCCTTGTTTCACCCCGATCTTATTGGGAAAGCTTCTAGCCTACGCTCATTAGGTACACTGCTTGTTCCTATGCTGTCTAGTGTTTTTTAACAGGAATTGTTGCTGTATTTTGTCAAAAGTTTTTTTTCTGCATCTATTGAAATTACTATATGATTTATGTTAATTTTGTTATCAATATGGCCAATATGTTTTTGTAATATTGAACCCAACTTGCATTCCTGGTATAAATCCCACCTGGTCATGATGTATTATGCTCATGATAAGTTTCTATAATCTCTTTTCTTTGCTAATATTTTATTTAAAATTTTTGTATCAATATCCATTAGGGAAATTGGTTTATAAACTTCTTTCTCTGTTTTGGTTCTTCCCAGTTTAGGTATCAGCACCATATTTGTATCATAAAAAGGATTTGGTAGGATTCCTTCCCCACATACTTTTGAAAATAGTTTGTATAGTATTTTAATTAATTGTTCTTTAAATGTTTGGTAAAATTCAATTGTAAATCTATCAGGCCCTGGAGATTTTTTTCTTGGGGAGTTCATTGATGGCTTCTTCAATTTCTTTTTCTGAAATAGGGTTATTTATGTATTTTATTTCCTCTTCTATTAATCTGGGTAATTTGTATTTTTGTAAATATTGTTTTTTCACTAAGATTGTCAAATTTGTTAACATGCAATTGGATGAAATAGCTCTTAATTATTGTTTTAATTTCCTTTTCATTGGTGGTGAATTCATTATTTATATTTTTGGTACTGGTAATTTGGTTTTCTTCTTTCTTTTTAATCAAATCAAACAAAAGTTTATCTATTTTCCCCCACAAAACCAGTTCTTGGTTTTATTTATTGGCTCAATAGTCTTTCTTAATTTAAATTTTATCCATCTTTGCTTTTCAGAATTTCTAATTTGGTATTTAATTGGGAATTTTTAATTTGTTCTTTTTGTAACTTTTTTCATTGTATGCCCAATTCATTGATCTCTTCTTTCTCTATTTTGTTCATGTAAGCATTTAGAAATATAGAACTTCCCCTTAGAACAGCTTTTGTTGCACCACATAAGTTTTGGTATGTTGTCTCATTATTGTCATTCTCTTGGATGAAGTTATTGTTTCTGTGATTTGTGCTTTGATGCACCCATTCTTTAAGATTAGATTATTTAGTTTCCAATTAATTTTTAGTTCATCTTTCCATGGCCTTTTATTGCATATAATTTTATTGTATCATGATCTGTAAAGGATGTATTTAATATTTCTGCCTTTCTGCATTAGGTTTTTATGGCCTAGTACATGGTCAATTTTTGTCTATGTGCCATGTACCAATGAGAAAAATATATATTATTCTCTTACCCTGTTCAATTTTCTCCAGACATCTACCATATCTAACTTTTCTAAAATTCTATTCATCTCCTTAACTTCTTTGTTGTTTATTTCATGCTTAGATCTATCTAGTTCTGAGATGGGGAGGTTGAGGGACCCACTAGTATAGTTTTGGTGTCTATTTCTTCTTGTAACTCACTTAACTTATTCTCTAAGAATTTGGATGCTATACCACTTTGTGCATATTATGTTTATTATCAATATTACTTCATTATCTATGTTACTTTTTAGCTATATATAGTTTCCCTCCTTATCTCTTAATTAAATCTATTTTTGCTATTGCTCTGTATGAGGTAAGGATTGCTACCCTTGCTTTTTATCTACTTCAGCTGAAGCATAATATATTCTACTCCAGCCTTTTACCTTTACTCTATGTGTATCTCTCTGCTTCAAATGTGTTTCTTGTTAACAACATATTTTTTGGATTATATTTTTTAATCCTCTCTCCTACTGATTTCCATTTTATGGAAGAGTTCATCCCATTCATATTCAAAGTTATAATTACTAATAGTATCTTTCTTTCCATCCTATTTCCCCCATATTTATATTTTTCTGTCTCCTTTCACACTTTCCCTCTTCACCAATGTTTTGCTTCTGACCACCACCTCCCTCCATCTGCTCCTCCTTCTAGCAGCACTCTTCCCTTTTCTGTCCCCTTTCTCCTCCTTCTTCCCTATACAGTAAAACAGATTACTATAACCAACAATCTGTATACTATTGCCACTTTTAGCCAAATCCATTGAGAATAAGGCCCAAATGGTATTTGGCCCTCTACCTTCTTTCCTTCTACTGGAATAGGTCTTTTTACCTCTTCCTGTGGTTCAGTTTACCCTCTTCTGGCACCCTCTTTCTTCTTCTCCCCAGTACAATCCTTTTTTTCCCACAATCTTAACTATTTTTATCATCACATCAAATTCAACTAATACCCACATCTTCTGTCTATGTATGCACCTTCTAAATTTCATAATAAAGTTATAGTCCTTAAGAGTTACAAGTATCATCTTCATGTATAGGGATGTAAACAATTTAACCTTATTGAATAGCATTTTTTCTTTCCTTTTACTTTTTTCTTTTTCTCCTGAGTCTTATATTTGAAGTTCAAATTTTCTGTCAACTGTTTTTTTTAATCAAGACTGATTTAAAGTCCTCTATTTTTATTGAATTTACAACTTTCCCCCTGAAAAATATGCTCAATTTTGCTGGATAGTTGATCCTTGGTTGTAATCCAAGGTACTTTGCATTCCTGAATGTCATATTCCAGGCCAGGCATGGGAAACCTGTAACTCCAGGCCACACGTGGCCCTTGAGGTACTCAAGTGCCACCCTTTGAAGTTTGCACACTTGAAGATCTAGAGGGCCACATGTAGTCTCAAAGCTATAGGTTCCTTACCCCCGTTCCAAGCCCTATGACCCTTTAATGTAGAAGCTGCCAAGTCCTGTTTAATCCTGACTGTGGTTCCGTGATATTTAAATTGTTGCTTTCTGGCTGTTGCTTTCTGGCTCCTTAACCTGATACTTATGGAATTTGGCTACAGTATTCCTTGGAGTTTTTATTTTGGAATCTCTTTCAGGAGGTAATCAGAGGATTCTTTCAGTGATTATTTTTCCATCTTGTTCTAGGATATCAGGGCAGTTTTCCTTGATAGTTTCCTGAAAGATGCTTTTTAAGCTCTTTTTTTTTGATCGTGACTTTCAAGTAGTCCAATAATTCTTAAATTATCTCTTCTGGATCTATTTTCCAGGTCAGTTGCTTTTACAATGAGGTATTTTCCATTTTCTTCTGTTTTTTTTTCATTCTTTTGATTTTGTTTGATTGATTCTTGATGTCTCAGAGAGTCATTAGCTTCTCCTTGTCCAATTCCAATTTTTAAAGAATTGTGTTCTTCAGTTACATTTTGTACCTCCTTTTCCATTTGTCCAATTCTACTTTTTAGGCATTGTTTTCTTCAATCAATTTTTGTCCTTCCTTTCCCAAGGTATTGACTCTCTCTTGCATATCTCTCATTTTTTTTTTTCTCAATTTTTCTTATACCTCTCTTATTTGACTTTTTTTAAATAATAATTTCATTTATTTATTTATTTATTTTTAGTTTTCAATATTCACTTCCATAAGATTTTGAGTTCCAAATTTTCTCGCCGTCTCTCCCCTCTCCCGACCCCAAGACAGCATGTAAATTCATATAGGCTCAACATATATTAATATTAAACCTATTCTCACATTAGTCAGGTTGTAAAGAAGAATTAGAACCAATGGGGGAAAGCAAAACAAAGAAGGGGAAAAAAAGTGAGAGAATAATAAGCTTTGATCTGCATTCAGATTCCATAGTTCTTTTCCTGGATATGGACAGCATTTTCCATCTCTTGGGGTTGTATTAGATGCTTGCATTGCTAAGAAGAGATAAGGCTATCAAAGTTAGTCATCACACAGTGTGGCTGTTACTGTGTATAATGTTCTCCTGGTTCTAATCGCTTCAGTCAGCATCGGGTCATATAAGTCTTTCCAAGTTTTTCTGAAGTGTGCCTGCTTATCATTTCTTATGGCACAATAGTATTCCATCACATTCATATACCACAGCTTTATCAGCCATTCCCCAATTGAATTTGAATTCTTTGCTACTATAAAGAGCTGCTATAAATGTTGTTTTGTACATGTGTGTTCTTTTCTCATTTGTATGATCTCTTTGGGATACTTATTTGACTTTTAAAATCCTTTTTGAGCTCTTACAAGTTTTTTTGGGCTTGAGACCATTTAATATCCCTCTTTGGGGTTTCAGATATAGGTAGATTGACAATGTTTTCCTTTTCTGAATTTATGCTTTCATCTTCTCTGTTCCCATAGGAACTGTCTATGGTCATTATTTGTTTTTACTTTTTGTTCATCTTATTTTCCTGTTTCCTGGCTTTTAAAGTGGAGCTCTCTTGCTAGAGCACAGAGGGCACTGTCTCAAGCTTCTTGTGCTGGGGAGCTTTTTGCCCTGGGGCCTCAGGTTCTGGCATCTGGAGGCTATAGAGGTCTGGCACCTTACCTGATTCTGAGCTGGGTTCCTAGTGGTAATATATGGCATGGACTGAGGCCAGGTGGGGTTTTTCTGAGTTTCCCCAGGGCTAGCCTGAATCTGCCTGTTTTCCTGGTTGTGCTAAGCCATGGGGGGGGGGCGGTTTCCTGCTGCTGGCATTTACTTGCTTCACCACCCTAGGGCCCAGGATCTCCTGCTGGCTTGCTGAGGTGGAGCCTCCTGCCTGCTTGCTGGGATGCCTCCCATCCTGGACTACACTCTCATTTTACCTCAATGATACTGACCTTTTTTTTTGCCAATCCTCCAAATCTCCCAGAAAAAAAGGCTGCTCAACTCCATCTTTCTGCTCTTCCAGGATCTGATCTGGGGCACTATTTTAAGGGTGTTTGGGGATGAGAATGGGAATGGGACAGCAATCTACTGCTTACTCCATCATCATGGCTCCTGCAAGAGGAATCCTACAGTTACTTTCTCTATATTTTTCTCCTGAGGTAAGTAGTTCAGTGGCTAGAGCGCTGCGCCTAGAATCAGGAAAACCTGAGTTCAAATTAGGGCTTAGATAACAGTTATAGCAATAGCCAACATTTATGTAACATTTACTACATGTCAGGAACTGTGCTATACACTTTAAAAATAATTTCTAGATGTGTGACACTGGGCAAGTTGTTTCTCAGTGCCTCAGTTTTCTCATCTGTAAAATAGTAATTGCATTTGCCACATAGTTGCAAGAATCAATGAAATACTATTTGTAAAGTGTTTAGCACAGTACCTGATATATAATAGGTGTCTAACGAATTTCCCTCCTCTCCCCACCTTCTAAACAGATCTTAAAAAGTAAACAATTCATGTGTTTATAAATCCAAGTGAAGATCAGATGAAGAGGGTGATACACATTAGACATTTAAACTTGAATAATTCCATAAGCCTTACTTAAAACACTCATTTCTATGAATGTGTCTTTATTTTTTAAATGCATCATCTTCCTGGATTCCAAAAAACTCAGTATATTAAATCAAAGCATGAGGACAGAAACTGTGATTTCATCAATATAGGGAACCAACACATGTCAGCACCTTTTCCACATCTTGCTATCTTAAAGCTGGGGTTTTTAATCTGGGATCCCTGAATACATTCATATGGAAATATATGTTAAAAAGAATTATGCTTTTCCTAAATGAGGTATGGCAAATGAAGTGGAGTGGGAATAAAGTATTTAAGAGCTCAGAACGCTTAGTTATATAAGCACTGAATAAAGACATGCCTTTGTCAGCATTTTAAATATGTCTCCCATAAAATGTCATTTTTTAAAGGATAGATAATTCAGTTAAATATTTTCCCTTGATTACATGGCTAGGTGAGACTAATCTAGGGGCCTGTGCTAGTAAGGAACAAACATCATTGAAGCAATGGTATTCTTTTGGAATGCTCAGACACGCTGCTCCTTTGACCCATGTCATGTGGTGCTGATTCCTGTTTTAGATTCTGATCCCTGATTTGTTTGATTTTGGACCTGGACCTCTTAATTCTTTTATCTCTTACCACTGGCTTTCTCCTAAAAATGATTATTTGCTCCAAACTGCCCTGCTCATCCTCAGTTCTCTTAGACCTTTGCCATATCCTTGATGATGACTCCCAGTCTTCTGCCCCAATCTGCCTCCCAATGATATCCTGGTGTGTGTACTGTTCAATTTAGTTCAGCCAATGCCTATTAAGCATGTTATTGTATAAAGACAGCTGAGGTAGGATCTCTATGTTGGAAGTATAGCTCAGTGGTATCTGATTGTTCTAATGTAAATATACATCATACTAGTGGTAGCAAAGTAAGAAAAAATGGATCCCTGTGATAGCATATTGATTTTAAAAAACCCTATAAATTAACATTATCTATGTTGCATTGCATTTTTATTTATTTTGTTCAAAATTTTTCAACTGAATTTTAATCTGGCTCAGGCTATACTGGGAGACAGGTGAGAATATGACAACTCTACCTTCTGTGGAAAATTTTGAAAGAATAGTCAGATTTGCAGGTCACCTCTCAGTTCTTCCCCAT
The DNA here is from genome assembly GCF_003287225.1 of Phascolarctos cinereus. Lineage (NCBI taxonomy): Eukaryota > Metazoa > Chordata > Mammalia > Diprotodontia > Phascolarctidae > Phascolarctos > Phascolarctos cinereus. The sequence continues at coordinate 83,831,698 of NW_027556402.1, read as the reverse complement.
ATATTCATATACATGTTGAATTTTTTTTCAATGATAGCAAATATCTATTCTTGTTTTCAGTCTATGTCAGGTAGATAATGTAATCTTCCACCAGTTTTGGATGCAAACCATTTTAAATGTTGATGTTCAATTGTTTTTCAGTCATGTCTGACTCTGGTCCCTATTTGTTTTTGTCTTGGCAAAGATAGTGGAGAGGTTTGACATTTCCCTCTCCAGCTCATTTTGCATATGTGTAAACTGAGGCAAACAGAGTTATGTGACTTGTCCAGGATCACAATGCCAGTAAGTGTCTGAAGCCAGATTTGAACTCATGAAAGTGAGTCTTTCTGACTCCAGCCCTGGCACTCTTATCCACTGCACCAACTTGCTGAACTTGCCATTTTAAGTACAAGTTATGAAGTAAAATGTTCTTTCAGTTCTGCCTGGGATCTTGTTACACAGTAGAGAAAAAGGCAATGACCTTCAGGGCAGTATTGCACCTTACCATGAATTTCAAGTGCTCTCCTTATTTCCTGATCTGTACTTTACTGAATATAAGTGGATATGACAAGATGTTATCTAGTATAGCTTTGACAGTCAGTTCAGGTAAAAAGAGCTGAAGGGACTGCTCATATTACTGACATACTTAAATTTGCACCGTGTTCTCAGAATATGGAAATTAATACTTACTTGACTGAAGTTTGATATGGCTATTGGATTAGATGGAGATAGACTTGAAAAGTGATTCAGTATAGAATGGTGTGGTAACTAAGTGTTGCAAGTAGTTGCCTTAGAAACTATTTGGTGATAAGATGCTCTTATTTTTTTTCTTTTTTTAGTTTTAGATGCTTGAATTACTCTTCGAAATAAGCAGTTTCTTAAATGCACATTAATCAGAGATTTGAGAACATGTTGTATATTTATAACTTTATGAGTCTGTTTTCTATTACTTATTCAAATATTCTTGGTTCTGTGGCTGCATTGTGCTTAGGCATAATTCTATGGGTTTTCTAAAAAGATTCAAAAATTCCCAAGGGCAACAGAAAAACACAAAGGTTGTTTATAAATATTTGCTCCTTCTGATGGTTTGTCAGGCGCTACTCTTTCTGTGACATCTGCTTTGAAATGTATTAAGGAAATTTTCAATTAACTTTCAAGATGATCAGTTTCCAAAAATTCTCTTTGTTTTATAAAATATTACATTAATGGTCGCATCTTCTGTGAATGCTTTCTTTTTAATGGAAATTACTATCTTGAGGAAGAAGCAATGAAAACAGTGATAATTGACTCTATTGAACAGTTTTCCTTTATACAGTCTATCATTCCAGAAATATAATATATCAGTGTATGATACTAAGTGATTCAAGGTGTTTCATTATCATTGTTATACCACAAGGAAAATCTATTAGTTTTGGGTCATTGACACAGTTTGATGACTTTCTTCACTACTTTTTCCATTTTTTTCTTTGCAACACTCTATATTTTTCAAATATACTCCATCACACTGGACCAAACTTAACAGCATATTCTTTTTTTTCTTCTTTTTTTTTTTTGTGAGTCAATAAGATGAAAAGACTTGCCCAGGGTCGCACAGCAAGTGTCAGTGTCTGAGGCCAGATTTGAGCTCAGGTCTTTCTGAAACCAGTGTTAGTGCTCTATACACTGTGCCATCTAGCTGCCCTTTAACAACATATTCTTCACTGAAGAGCCCCTGAATGAATGTAGATCTGTCAAATGCAAATTTATTTATAAATAGTATTTGAGAAGGTGAGGATAAATCCAACCAATAATGCTACTTTGCATTTCTAGCAATCTTTCAAATAGTTTTGAGGTGATATTAAGCCTGTTGTAAATTCATTTGAAGCTGAAAATTGTCATTGTTGGCACCAATGTTACCTCAAATACTGTTGGCCTCTTATCTTTACATGTTCTTCCCCTTTTGAAGATCAGATTTCATAAGGCAAATTAAAGTCATAGAAAAAGAAAAAAAATACATTAGAAAGTAATTCTAATCAACTTAACTAGTTTCCAAAGAGTCAAGAAGATATCAGTTAGATTTATCCATTAAGTTAGGGGACTGATTGATTAGACTGACTTGCTGAAAAATAAAATATCATTGCTCATTATGAAGAGCATAAACCCAAAAACTTGTTGTCCTCTCTTCTATTGATCTATATATATTCATTCGTTCATTCATTCATTCATTTTCATTCATTCATCTCATTCAACAAACATTTACTGAGTATGTGCAATTTTAAAGACTCTTTGTTAGGTGCTGTGGGCAATACAAAGATGAATAATACATAGTCCCTGTCCAGAAGAAACTAATAATTTCTCTCCTGTGTAACAGTTTTACTTATACTATTAATTCAGCATTCTTTTTTTAATGGACTTTATTTATTTAATAGCTTCTTGTGTGCATTTTAATCTTGTCTCCTTTAAAATTCTACCTCAGTTTTTCTTTTTGTCAACTAGATGTAATCTAGGCTTTACTTTAATTTATAATATATGAAGAGACACTTGGTATACTGCTCATCTCACCTTATACCCCAAGAATCTAGGATACTTTAGGAGTTGAAGGTGCTGGATCAAACAATTGGTTTCCCTTGGGCATTCAGGTAATGCATTCCCATGATTCTCTATAGTGAAGAAATTGACTTCATTTTGTAAAGTTTTGTAAATTGACAATGAGTTCATTTTATTTAGCAATCATTAATTGAGGGCTGACTGCTCTATGTCTGCTTTATACTAGACAATTGGCTGGGTGTTGAGGATACAAGTGAAAAAGTGAAACTGTCTTCTTCCTCATGGACCTTACATTTGACTAAAGGGATATAACATATTAAGAGATTAGTAAATGTAGGAGATAGAGATAGATATATAAATATATTTATACACATATATCTATAGATGTATATTATGTATTTGTACATAAATATAAATATATGTGTGTATTTAATCAGTCCTATGTCCTCCTGATTGATGCACCTTCTCTGGCTATTTCTGCTCTGGCTTCTCCTACAGTAGAAATGATTCCATCTTTCTTTAACTCCTGATTCTTGTCTTCTTCCTTACCACATGTTTGCTGAATATTAATAGAAATGCATCTTCCTCTGGTCTCAGACACAATATAAACCATAGTATGCTTTTGTGTCCTGAATTTGCTGTACACATATATGAAATCTGATTATATTACTCTATATATAGATGAACTGTTCATATTTACTGTGATAGTATTATGCAGTATGCCAAATATACAAATATATGAGCAAATATGCATTTAGAGTTTTGTTAAGAGCCACTTAAACTTAGTGGAAGGCATTGACAATTAATTATAAATGAATAAGATACATGGTAAGAATGGTATTACATCAGTTTCTTAGTGCTAATATTTCGTGTGTTTTTTTATCTTAGTAAGATTTTTCTCCTTTTGCTCCTGTTTTCTTTTTCTGATATGATAATAAATATCATGAAATGAACTAGAAAATGACATTCTTAAAGTCATAATATTACCTGTCTTTGCCCTTTCCTAGATTTCTCCTTTAGTATTTTGTGCAGAAAGTGATTTTGCTAATGATGGGTTAGATTAATATTGTTTTGCTTATATTGCCATTACCATAATTATACAGCTAACTCTCTTCTAAGGGTCTTAAGGGGGCATAGTCTTGAAAGGGGCCATAGTTTTGCCATTCTCCTTGCTAAGTCTGTCCCCCTACCCCATGCCTCTGAAGTACAAGAAGATAGGATTCAAACAGGATTTACTAAACTGTCCTAGTTCTTACTTGCTGTACCATTAAAGAAAATGAAAATAAGGGAAACTAAACAGTAATAATAGATGGCACATATAGCTAAATTCCTTTTTGTCCTTTGCAAAATTCTTTAAATACATTATCTCATCAGTCCTTACAACAGTCCTGCACAAGAGGTGTTATTGTTGAGGTTTAGTTGTTTAGGGATGCTGGGACCCCAAAATCACAATATGTGGGTCCTGCCCAAATGAATTTGACCCAAGCCTTCTTTCAGTCAAAGACAAGGTTTATTAAAACATCCATCATATTGGCCAGACTCTTAAGGAATCTCAGCATTGGAATCTGAGCAGTGACTAGATTATAAGAATCTAGGCAGTGGCTAGATTATAAGAATCTGAGTGCCTCAATGGAGACAAGAATGGACGTTATCTACAGAAAGACTGTGGGAGAGATCTAGGGATCCAAGGGATAATGGAGTCTAGATAGGATTAAGGGTGGGAAGTGGCCAGGGGCAATTAAGAGGTAACAGAACAGAATTGGGAGAGTAGGAGTAGCCACAATGAAAGGCAAGTTGATAGGTGAACACCAGAGATTTGGCCAGGTGGGAAAGTCCAGGGTTTTTTCTTTTTGGGGTCCAGATTCCAAAGACATGTTTTTTTCCTTTTAGGGGTTCAGATCCCATCCCCATCATCATTATTATTCCCAAAACACAGATGAGGAAATTGAGTTTTAAAAAGCTTAAAGGATTTGCTCACATTCACTGGTAACTGAGGCTGGGTTGAACATAGGGCTTTCTGACTCCAAGTCTTGTCTTTTGTCCCCAAGGGAGAGGAGAAAGGGAAGCAGAAGAAGAGTAATGGAAGAAGGAAAGGAAGAATGGAAGAAGGGGAGAGGAAAAGAAGGTAAAGGAAAGAGAAAAGAAGTGAGGGAAAGATCCCTTGGTTTTATTCTGTATGGACTAATCAGGAAATATTTTTAGCAATGGGTTAAGAGCTGGTCTATTTAGATTGAATTGCCTGTTGTACATAACTCTTCTGTGGGGGTGTAATTCTGGACCTGATTTCAAGGATGTCTCAAGGACAGAACCCTGTGGGATTTGTTCCACTGTGCTGTCATCTCATATGGTATTTTTCTGCAAACTTGCTTTTGACTATGAGGAATTACGTTAACTCAATTTTTGGGGGAGCTTACATATGCTGATATAACTTTATAGGAGAAAAAGCACAGTATGCATCAGGGTTTTTATGATGAGAAAGGGGTAATTTCCCATATCAAAGGATATTTGTTCAAAGAAAAAAATGTCTTAGCATAGCTTTCTTATTTAACTTACTAGATGACTACTACTGAACTAGGTTGTCCCTTTTATCCTCTTGCAATAAAAAATTCCCTTCTATTAAAAAAAAAAGAAACTTCATTAATTTAGTGTGACTATAAAGGAGGAAATTTCATTTAAAAAAATGTTTTGAAATTAAAGAGAACACACTTTCTCACAGGAAATTTTTCCCTCCCTCTGAGCACATTTTAGAGCATATAAGGAAAATAGAGATACACTGCATGTAAATGTATGAACTGAGTGTAACACCATTTCACTTTTACTTCCTCATATTTTGTTGTTTATGGGAGATGATTTCAGAGGTAGGGGAGAGTTTGAAGTACCTTTATATATTATCATTCCCACATTGCTTTTTTATAACCATTTTTATTTTCATTTTTTAAAGAATTGTTTAAGGTTTCAGAAAATGCTTATTTCTGGGAAAGGTCATTAATAGTGTATGTGAGGATATACATGGGAAAGAGAAAATAAACAGTAAATACTGTGGGCCTTTTGTAAAGCCATAGTGGAAAGGGGAAGGGATTTGATTCACATACTATTATCCCATTGGCTGTAAACTCTGACTTACAGCACTTTGTACATAGTATGGTACTAAATTGTTTTAATGGAAGAGAAGTCCAATTTAGTATGTAATTTCAGAGGAGGCTTAAATTCAAAATCATAACCCTCATGGCAGAAATGTATTCAAATCACCCTAAATGTTAGACCAAATAGATTCCTAATAGGCTTATTCTTTGTCATGAGTTGAGAGCAAAGTTGAGGGTAAACATCAAGTCTAGTTGTTGTGCCCTAAAGATTCAAGCTAAAGAATATCTGATGTGCATTACCAGAGACATAAAAGGAACAGAATTTATTCTTTTCTTTTTCCTAGAGGTTCTGAGAGATTGAGAATTCCCCTCTGGGTAGAGAGGTTGGTGGGAGGTTATGGGGGTAGAATGCGCTGACTGATACAGTTATTGTGTCTGCTGGTTTTGCTTAACTAATTCTCTTTGTTGTTTTTGAGCAGAGAGAGTAGGCTTTTAATTTGAAATATCTGTCATATAAAACTAAAAGGCAACTATGTAACTTATTTTTACAATTAATAATTAAGGGAAGGCATGTAGGAGATATATACCTAAAAGAAAAACTTTGCCACAAGTAATCACAAGTTTTAGAGTGCATTTATGTGAACTGTGAATACTACAAATAGTGCTATTTGCTATCTGTACATTATACATTCAAATGAAAGAACATGAGGAAATTGTTATTATTTTTCTAAGCAAAGATGTTTCTTCTTGAAGTTTTCCCAGAATTCAAACTCTAATCAAATAGTAGAAAAAGTTATTGTCCCCATCTGGAAGGATGAACAGAGCAGTGATCCACCACATTTATAAAGCAGTATTGAAGAGGTCTAGGACTTTTGGGGTGCTTCTGGGGGATACCCCAAGGTTGCAGTACTGGGCCCTGCTGAATGAATTCAACTCAAATCTTCTTCAGCCAGATGAAAAGTTTATTAGTGATAAATCACACAGGACAGGTGACGCCCATAAGGATGGGCGGGCATGAGAAAAGCTCACCCTTTGGGGCATGAGAGATTCTCAGCATCTGAATGGGGGCCAGGGTGGAATTTTTATACACTGAAGTAACTTTGGGTGGCCAGAGAAGGGGGGGCTGGGAAAAGGGTCCAGGTGAGAATTCATATTGGAAGGTCTGAGAGATTGAATAGGCAATGGGAGTAGCTAATGGAGGGAACAGGAAGGCAGAAGTTTGAAAGGCTACACAAGATCAAAGGGTGGGGCTAGGACTTTCAAAGGGAGATAAGGGGAGTCAATAAGGAACCTTTTGAGACCAGAGTAAGGCCTTTTTGGGGCCTATAGACAAAAGAGAGCCAGATTCTTTTAGGGTGCATCTGAATAAGATTAAAAGGTAAGGCTAAGGCTTTCAAAGGAAGATGAGGGTCTGGGGCCTGTAGACAAATGGGAGTCAGATTCCCTTTAGGGCAAGGGGCAAAATCTTGGCTTGGGCCCCACCCTGATCAGTAAGTGGTCACAATTATTTGTAACTGTGATGAATATGTTTATCACATGTCTATTTAAATGTCAAGAATTTCTATCAAAGTCATATTCATCTAGAAAATCAAATAAATGGTTTACTATATGTACATATGATGAGGTCTAGAGGTTTAGGGGTGCTGGGACCCCAAGATAACAACATGTGGGTCCTGCCTGAAAAAATTCAACCCAAGTCTTCTTTCAGCCAAAGACAAAGTTTATTAAAGATCTGCCATATTGGCCAGACTCTTAAGAAATCTGAGCACCTGTGAGCTGTTGGCTAAATTGTAAAAATATAAGCAGTGGTTAGATTCTAAGAATCTGAGCACCTTAATGGAGACAGGATGGATGTTATATACAGAAAGACTGTGGAAGGGATCTAGGAGTGGCCAAGTGATTTGGGGTGACTAGAGGACGGTTCTAAGGAAGATCTGAATGGGAGTGGCCAGTAAGCTGGGGTGAACAGAATACCTGGGACCTAGACCTCCTGGCCAAGGGAGAATGGAGCCTAGCTAGGATTAAGGGTGGGAAATGGCCTGGGTGCATAGGGAAGTAAGACAATGGAATGCTAGGCTAGGTTAAGAGTAACAGAATTGGGAGATTGGGCCTAGCCAGATTAAAGGCCAGTTGATAGGATTATAGCCTCAGGCAAACAGCAGAGATTTGGCCATGTGGGAAAGTCCAGGTTTTTCCTTTTTGGGGTCTAGCTCCCATCCTTATCATATATATACATATACGTATATATATATATATATATATATATATATATCCCATTAAAACCCACATTTTCACCAAATAGGACAATTGAAATTCATATAGAAGCAGAATCATAGCTCTAAGGTTATTTCTTCAAGGAGATATAAAGCTTACTGAGAGTGGTAGGGGTGGTCTGTGAAGCTAAGGTAGGAAGATATGAGTCAGAAGGTCCCTTACTTTTCTGAAATTTCTGGGAGTATGCTTAATAAATATGTTTTTATAATAATAATCACCTTCCCCTGACCTTACTTATTGTAGTTCACCTGGAAGAGATACTTGAAAATGGAAAATGTAAGTAATGTGCTTGACAATTTGGTCAACTTTGTATGCCCATTCTAATTTCTTATTCCTAGAAAGAATTAGGTTTCTGAAAAATGAAAATCATTTCAGAACTTACTATTTCCCAGATGACTATATATATATTATATATGTCTGTGTATATGCATAATATATACACATACACAATATACATACACATTTCTGTATATGTATTTATTTAGCTATGTATGTGTATGTGATAATTTGTTTATCCACCTAATTTGTTATCTGTCTAGCTATCTGCACACATACCAAGGTTAGAGCTGCTTAATGGGATGATCACTGGACTTGAAGTTAAAGGATGTGGGTTCAAATCCTGACTTGGCTACTAATTTTGGGACCTTGGGCAAGTTTCTTAACCTGTCAGAGATTATGTTTCCTAATCTGTAAAATGAAAGAGAAGGAAGTGGCACACTATAGTGAAAGAAGTCCTTCTGGATTTGAATTCAAAGGATATGAATTTGGATCCTGGCTCTGCATGACTATGGGTCTTTGATCCCTGGGCTTCAGTTTCCTCATTTGTAAAATGAGGGGATTAGAATAAATGGCCCAAAAGATTCTTTCTAGTTTTCAACCTTCAGTCTAAAATCAGACTACATTCTTGCTAAGAATTCCTAAAGGTCTAAATTTTAGGGTTAAAGATAAATACAGATCAAATTAGAAGGAAAACAACTAAAGAAAAGATCTTCACATCCACTTTCTCTGATAAAGATATAATATCCAAGATCTTTAAAAAAAAGAGTAGATACATACACATAAGAACAAGAGCTGTTCCCTGGCACATAAATTCTCAAGTGAAGAAATTAAAACTATTAACAAACATGTGAGAAAAATGCTCTAGGGCAGTTAAGTGGCTCAGTGGATAGAGGACCGGCCCTGAAGTCAGGAGGACCTGAGTTCAATTCCAGTCTCAGACCAAATACCTAACACTACCTGTGTGACCCTGAGCAAGTCACTTAACCCCAATTGCCTGAAAAAAATGCTTCAATTCACTAATAGAGACTTACAAATTGAAATTCTTCTTTGATTCTACCTCACCTCCCTTTGTTTTTTTTTCAATGGTCAATTAACATTTATTAAGTACTTATTATGTACCAAATACTGTACTAATTGATTGACAAAGATGACAACAATTGTTGGAGAGATTCTGGAGGGCCAGGATGCTAATGCATTATTGGAGGAGCTATGACTTGGTTCAGTCATTCTGGAAAATGATTTAGAAGAATGTGATCTTGAGCAAAACATTGAAACTTTCAGGGAGTCAGTTTCCTAATCTGTAATATGAAAGAGAAAAAGGCAACAGGCTATGGTGGAAGGAGTCGTGGCATATGGATTCAAAGGACCTGGGTTTGGATTTTAGTTCTGCATGACTGTGGGTCCATGAGACTGGGTCTGTGTGACCATGGGTCTTAATTTCTTTATCTTGTGGCAAGTAAAATGACACAGAGACAAACTGAGGCATGATTTTCTCTAGGGCAAGATTACAGTTTATTATCAGTGACCATAGTACATACAAAATGGGTCAGACTGGCCTCCTCAGCAAATCAGTAACCTAAGTATGATCAAGTTATTATCTAAATTAACAGTAACCAATAAATTAGATCAGTGGACTCTCTCCATGATCAAAGACTTCAAGTGAGGGCTGACAGAGTCTTTTAAACCTAGGTGTGTCTTCTTTCTTATTGTTCTGAGAGTACATCATTTGGACTGTCCCTGGCAAAAGTAAGACAATCCCAATTAGTAGACATTTTAATGAGAAGGAGACTTAAGAGGTACTTCAGTTGCTCCTTATTATATCCTCTTTGGAAGCTGGGAGTAATCCTTAAATGATAGGAATATTGTTGTTTGTCCTTTGTTTTCATCCTATAGATTTTCTGTGAATTGAATTAAAGTGAGGGTGAGGCAGAATTGCACAAAGTTATGAACCTCACTCTTTCTTCCTGAGTCATCAAAGTCCAGTGGCACGACAAAAGTTAGGACAACTGGCAATGATCCAGTATGTAGTGGATGACCTCCACAGATCTTGCTTTAGCAGACTTCATGGCTGTTAGAAAAAAAAATTATTCTCATCCACCCACTCCACCACAAGAGGAAGTCTTAACATGCTTTGGGCAGACATCCCCCTAACTCACCAATATTGCTTACCTTCAACCTGGTTTAGCCCCTCTGTGGAGAAAGTTTTAGTGGGGTATGACTGCTGTGCATGCTACAGCTTCTTGGAGCCACAGGCAAGAATTAGGTGAAAGTGGACACCAATGGTTGATGACCAAGGGCTCATTGCACCAGAAGTGCTAGTCTCAGGGGGCAGCTAGGTGGTGCAGTGGATAGAGCACTGTCCCTGGATTCAGGAGTACCTGAGTTCAAATCTGGCCTCAGACACATAACACTTCCTAGCTGTTTGACCTTGGACAAGTCACTTAACCCTATTGCCTAGCCAAAAAACAAACAAACAAACAAACAAAAAAACCCAGAAGTGCTAGTCCTCCCTCATCTGCAAAACCTGGGTATAGTCTACAAAGGCTTTATAGGCCTCAGCTGCCACTAGTGATCTTGGCTAGAAAATCAGAACCACCTCAATTAAGTTTCCTTCTCTTTCCCTAGTTAGCCTTTCCCTTGGAGACAATCACCCCTAATATTGACAAGGAGAGGCAAGAAGAGGAGAACTGTCCCCTGGAGAGGGACTCAGCCCAAACTGGTTCTTTGTTTACCTGTAAATGAAGCAAGAGTCCCATTTTAAAGTAGTTAAACAGGAAATGACAAGGAAGCTAAGAGTGATCAGATTTTTCAGTAACCCTTTTATTTCTGACTGGGAGAGACTATCTTTTGAGCTAGACTGAGAAATGGGGCTTGACAAAATAGGAATTAGGATTGATTACAGCATAATACTGATTATTAAATGATATAGGGTAACATTAATTTTTTTTCAATCTGCAGTCATTAAAGACACAAAATTGTACATTACCTTTGACCCAGTGTTAGTGTGATTAGGTTTACCTCCTAAGGAGATCAAAGACAGTGGAAGGAATCCATTCATACATGAATACAGAAGCACTTTTAAAAATAGTATCAAGGTAGGAAGTAAAATAAGAGTATAGCTATTAGAGAATATATAAATTGTGCAAGTTTAATGAAACTGCATTATGTCATAAAATAAATGTGACAGGGTTCAGAGAAACATGGGAACACTTGTAAGAACTGATGTTTAATGAAATGAGCAAGATTTAGAGAGTAATTTACATAATGACAATAAAAATAGGAAAAAAAATCCTTAGAAAGTTCTTAGAACTCTGATCAAGCAGCAAATAGTAGTAACTTCAGAAGAATGATGCCTCATGGCAAAGAGGAAATGGATAAAGAAAAGCAGGCCTTTTAAAAATTGGCCAATGTGTTTTTCTGTTCTCCTGGGTTACACATAAACATGACCAGGAAGAGAGAGATCTGAAAAATGATCATCAATATTTTTTTTAGTATGCACAGAAGAAAAAAATGAAAAAAACTACATAAGTAGAAGATACTATCTTGTTAAATTATGCAGTTCATATAAGTCTTTCTAGTTTTTTTCTGAAATCCACCTGCTCATCATTTCTTATGGAAAAATAGTATTGCATCACATTCATATACCACAACTTTCCCCAACTGATGAGCATCCCCTCAACTTTCAATTCTTGGAGACCACAAAAAGACCTGCTATAAATGTTTTTGTACACATGGGTTCTTTTCCCATTCGTATTATTTCTTCGGGATACAGACCTAGAAGGTCTATTGCTGGGTCAAATTGTATGCACATTTTTGTTGCCCATTGGGCATAGTTCCAAATTGCTCTCCAGAATGATTGGATCAATTCAAAACTCCACAATCACTGCATTAGTGTTCCAATTTTCCAACATATTCTCCAATATTTATAATTTTCCTCTTTTGTCATGTTGGCCACTCTGATACTTGTGATATGGTACCTCATAGTGTTTTGATTTGCATTTCTCTAATCAATAGTGATTTAAAGCATTGTTTCATCAGATTATAGATAGTTTTAATTTCTTAATCTGAAAACTGCCTGTTCATATCCTTTGACCATTTGTTAACTGAGGAATGACTTATGTTTTTATAAATTTGACTCTGTTCTCTATATATTTTAGAAATGAGGGCTTTATGAGAGACACTGGCTGTAAAAAACTGTTTCCCAATTTTCAGCTTCCCTTCTTTTTTTTTCCTTTTTTCTTGTTAATTTATTTATTTTTAGTTTTCAACATTCACTCCCACAAGATTTTGAGTTTCATCTTCCCTTCTAATCATGGATGCTTTGGCTTTGTTTGTACAAAAACATTTTAATTTAATGTAATCAAAATTATCCATTTTGCACTTCATAATGTTCTCTACCTCTTGTTTGCTCATAAATTCTTCCATTCTCCGTAGATCTGACAGGTAAATTATCCCTTACTCTCCTAATTTCCTTATAGCTTCACCCTTTATGTCTAAATTGTGTACCCATTTTGACCTTATCTTGGTATACAGTGTAAAATGTTGGTCTATGCCTAGTTTCTGCCATACTCTTTTCTAGTTTTTCCAGCAGTTTTTGTCAAATAGTGAGTTCTTATCCCAGAAACTGGAATCTTTGGATTTATCGAAGAGTAGATTATTATAGTCATTGACTACTGTGTCTTATGTACCTAACCCATTCCACTGATCTGCCACTCTATTTTTTAGCCAGTACCAAATAGTTTTGATGATTGCTGCTTTACAATACAGTTTTAGATCTGATATGGATAGGCCACTGTCCCTTGCATTTCTTTTTGTTAATTCGCTTGCTATTCTGGATCTTTTGTTCTTCTAGATGAATTTTGTTATTATTTTTTTCTACCTCTATTAAATTAATTTTTGGTAGTATGATTGGCATGGCACTGAATAAGTAAATTAGTTTAGATAGAATTATCATTTTTATTATATTAGCTCAGCCTATCCATGAGCAACTGATATTTTCCCAAGTATTTAGACATAACTGTATTTTCTTAAAAATGTTTTGTAATTGTTTTCATATAGCTCCTCAATTTTTCTTAACAGGTAGACTCCCAAATATTTTATTTTGTCTGTATTTATTTTATATTTTAAATTAATTAACTTATTTTTAGTTTTCAACATTCATTTCCATAAGCTTTTGAGTTTTAAATTTTCTCTCCCTCCTTCCCCTCTTCCCTCCCCAAGATGAAGTGCAATATGATGCAGGCTCTACATATACATTCCTATTAAATATATTTTCGCATTAGTTATGTTGTAAAGAAAAATTATAACCAATAGGAGGAACCACAAGAAGAAATAAAGCAAAACAGGAGGAAAAAAAAGACCAAATAATATGCTTTGATCTGCATTCAGACTCTATAGTACCTTCTCTGGATGTGGATAGCATTTTCCATCATGAGACTTCTGGAGATATCTTAGATCCTTGCATTGCTGAGAAGAGCTAAGTCTATCAAAGCTAGTCATTTCATAATGTGACTGTTATGTTGCACATTTTATGTGCAACCACCAATGAAGGGGAAATTAAAACAATAAAAATAGGAGCTACTTTGCCTAACTGTATGCCAACAAATCTGACAATATAAATGAAAATGTTTGAATATGTTGCACAGAAAATCAAAAATGTTGTACTATATACAATGTTCTCCTGGTTCTGTTCACTTCAGTTAGCATCAGACCATCCAAGTCTTTCCAGGTTTTTCTGAAGTTCACCTGCTCATCATTTCTTATAGGACAACAATATTCCATTACATTCATATACCACAACTTTTTCAGCCATTCCCCAATAGATGGGCATCCTCTCAATTTCCAATCTTTGCCACCACAGAAAGAGCTGCTATAAATATTTTTTGTAGTTGTGGGTCCTTTTCCCATTTGTATGATCTCTGTGGATACAGAACTAGAAGTGTTATTGCTGGGTCAAAGGATATGCACATTTTTTATAGCCCTGTGGGCATAGTTCCAAACTGCTCTCCAAAATGGTTGGATCAGTTTACCACACCACCAACAACGTATTAGTGTTTCAATTTTCCCACATTTTCTCCAACATTTATCATTTTCCTGTTTTGTCATGTTAGCCAATCTGATAGTTGTGGTATGGTACCTCAGAGTTGTTTTGATTTGCATTTCTCTAATCAATAGTAATTTAGAGCATTGTTTCATATGATTATACATAGCTTTAATTTCTTCATATGAAAACTGCCTGCTTATATTCTTTGACCGTTTATCAATTGGGGAATGACATATTCTTATAAATTTGACTTAGCTCTCTATATATTTTAGAAATGGGGTCTTTATCAGAGACACTGGTTATAAAAATTCTTTCCCAGTTTTCTGCTTCCCTTCTAATCTTGGTTGCATTGGCTTTGTCTGTGCAAAAACTTCTCAATTTAATGTAATCAAAATTATCCATTTTGTGTTTCATAATGTCTCTACCTTTTGTTTGATCATAAATTTTTCCATTCTTCATAAATCTGAAAGGTAAACTATTCCTTGCTCTCCCAGTTTGCTTATAGTATCAGTCTTTATCTCTAAATCCTGTCTTTATTTACTTTAAATAGAATTTCTCTTTCTATCTCTTCCTGTTGGATTTTGTTAGTAATATATAGAAATGGCAATAATTTATGTGGGTTTATTTTATACCCTGAAAGTTTGCTAAAGTTGTTAATCATTTCAAGTATTTTTTTCTTTATTCTCCAGTATTCTCTTTTTTTAAAACTATAAATTTATTTTTAGTTTTCAACATTTACTTCCACAAAATTTTGAATTCCAAATTTTCACCCCATCTTGCCCCTCCCCCTCCCCCCAAGATGGCATGCATTCTAAATACCCCTTCCTCTAGTCTGCCTTCCCTTCTATCTCTTCCCCCCCCCTTCTCTTATCCCCTTCCCCTTCTATTTTCCTGTAGGGCAGGATAGATTTCTGTAATTTATTTCCTGTAGTTCTTATTTCCTAGTTGCATGTGGAAACAATTTTTTAAATACATGTTTTTAAAACTTTGGGTTCCAAATTTTCTCCCTTCCTCCCACCCCACCCGTTGAAAAGGCAAGCAACTCAATATAGGTTATACATGTGCAGTTATGCAAAACACTTCCATAGTAGACATGTTGTGAAAAACTATTTCACTTAATCCTATCCTGCCCCCCATTTATTCTATTCTTTCTTTTGACCCTGTCCCTCCTCAGAAATACTTCCTTCTGATTACCCCTTTCCCAGTCTGCCCTTCTCTCTATCATCCTGCTGCTCTCTTGTTCCCTTTCTCCCCTATTTTCTATCTTTTCCTGTAGTGTAATTTACCCTTGTCTGCCTCCTCCTTTCTCAGTAAATTTTCTAAATCAGACTAATCCACTTACTTGGAGCCATTTAACCCACTTGATTAGATTTTTTTTTATCATTACATCAAAGTCAACTAATATCCACCCCCTTTATGTAAAAACCTTTAACATGGTGTAATAACAATACAGTTCTCAAAAATTGAAGGTGTCATCTTCCTTTGTAGGGATGTAGAAAGTCCACCCTTATTAACAACATTTTGTATCTTTCTGCCCAATTTACCTTTTCATGTCTTTCTTGAATCTTGTACTTCTACTTGAAGATCAAATTTCTGGTTGAGCTCTGGTCTTTTTATCAGGAAGGTTTGGAAGTCCCCTATTTTATTGAACATCTATCTCCTCCTTGAAAAATCATGCTCATTTTCACAGGGTAGTTGGTCCTTGGCTGCAATCCAAACTCCTTTGCCTTACGGAATATCATGTTCCATGCCCTGTGATCTTTTAATGTAGAAGCTGCAAGGTCCTGTGTAATCCTGACTGTGGTTCCATGATATTTAAATTGTTTCTTTCTGGCTGCTTATAGCACCTTCTCTTTCATCTGGTAATTTTGGAATTTTGCTATTATATTCCTTGGCATTGTCAATTTGGGATCTCTTTCAGGTGGTGAGCAGTGTATTCTTTCTATGGTTATTTTACCTTCTGGTTCTAGGACTTCAGGGCAGTTTTCCTTTATGATTTCCTGAAAGATACTGTCCAGGCTCCTTTTTTTCATCATTATGATTTTCAGGTAGTCCAATGATTTTTAAATTGTCTCTCCTGGATCGATTTTCCAGGTCAGTTGTTTTACCAATGAGGTATTTTATGTTTTCATCTATTTTTTCATTTTTTTTGTTTCTGTTTGACTGATTCTTGCTCTCTCATAGAGTCATTAGTTTCCATTTGTCCAATTCTAGTTTTTAACAGATTGTTTTCTTCTGTTAGTTTTTGTACTTCCTTCTTCAATTGGCCAATTGTATTTTTAAGGGATTTGTTTTCTTCAGTGTACTTTTTTTCCAGTTTGCCAATTGTTTTTTAGGGACTTGTTTTCTTCAGTGTACTTTTTTTTCCAATTGGCCAATTGTATTTTTAAGGACTCTTCTACCTCTCTCATTAGACTTTTAAAATCCTTCTTGAGCTCTTCTAAGAAGGCTTTTTGGGCTTCAGACCAGTTCATATTCCCTTTTGATGTTGCAGATGTGGGTTTGTTGACAATGTTGTCCTCTTCAGAATTTCTGTCTTGATCTTCACTCTTCTCATAATATGAATCTATGGTACATTTCTTTTTACTCATGGTTTCTTTATTCCCTGGCCTTTAAAGAGATTGAGCTCTCCTGCTGGGGAACAGAGGGCACTGACCCAAGCTTCTTGTGTTGGGAGCCTAGGTCTTGGTCACTGGCTTTGTGTGCTGGGGCCTCTTATGTTGGCAATTGGAGGCTGTAGGGTTTTGGCAGCTTACCTTGTGTTGGGCTGGAATCAGCAAGGCTGGAACTTTCAGGCAATTCTAGGTTGCCTGCTTTTCCTTTCCTTTAGCTTTCTTCAGCACCTTTTAGATGGGTGCTACAGGGTGTTTATCTGCCTGGGGCCCCTTTGAATGCTGCCTCCCTCCTTTCTGCTAATGCACTGGGAGATTCCTTTGTGGTAGAGTGTCAAGGCAACTGGCGGTTTTCTGAGCTGATTTCCACCAATTCCCCAGCCCTCACCGAGGCACTCAGAGGTCCAGGTGTTGGTGTTTGCCTGCTCTACCACCTGGGCTTCAGGATCTCCTTCTGGTTGACAGTTGGAGGCTGTAGGGTTCTGACAGCTAACCTTGTGTTAGCTAGGAATCAGCAAGGCTGGGACTTTAGGAAGACTTCAGGTTGCTTTCTTCAGCTCCTTTCAGATGAATGCTGCAGGGTGCTTATCCACCTGGTGCCCTTTGTAGTGCTGCTTCCCTTATTTTTGCTGAGGCACTGGGAGACTGGTTTGCTTGGCTGCTGCACTGTTGTTCCCTCTCTTTCTTCTAGTTCAGATCTTCCAGGGTTTTTTTTTCCCTAGGGTGACATTTTCTGGGTTTTCAGAGGTTGATAGGGGCAGGTGAGAGTGACTACCTTTTACTCCACCATCTTGGCTCCCAGAAGCAGAAGCCCAGCAATCCTTTAATGTAGAAGTTGCTAAGTCCTGTGTAATCCTGACTGTGGTTGCACAATATTTAAATTGTTTCTTTCTGTATCCTTGTAGTATTTTTTCCTTGACCATCTCATAATTCTGAAATTTGGCTACAATATTCCTTGGAGTTTTCATTTGGGGATCTCTTTCAGAATGTGGTTGGTGGATTCTTTCAATGTCTATTTTACCCTCTAGTTCTAGGGCCTTAGGGGCAGTTTTCCTTTCTAATTTCTTCAAAGATGCTATCTAGGGTCTTTTTAAAATCATTTCTTTCAGGTAAGACCAAAATTCTTAAATTATCTCTCTTGAATCTATTTTCTATGTCAGTTGTTTTTCCAAGGAGGTATTTTACATTTTCTTCTATTTTTTTCTTTTGATTTTGTTTGACTGATTCTTGATATTTCATAGAGTCATTAGCTTCCACTTGCTCACTTCTAATTTTTAAGTTCTTCATTTCAGTGAATTTTGTACCTCCTTTTCCATTTTGCCAATTCTACTCCCAATTGTATTTTTTAAGTTTATTATTTTCTACATTGAATTTTTTCCTTCCTTTTCCAAGCTATTGACTTTCTCATATGCCACTTACTTATTTTCCTAATTTTTCTTCTACTTCTTTTATCTGACTTTTAAAATTCCTCTTGAGCTCTTCCGAGAATGCTTTTTGTCCTTGACACCAGTTCATATTCATCTCTGAAGTTTTGGATTTGGTTATATTGATAATGTTTTCTTCTTCTGACTTAGTGTTTTGATCTTCCCTGTACTCATAGAAACAGTCTATGTACTGTTCATTTTTTGTCTTTTTGTTCATTTTTTTGGTGTATTTCATAATTTTTTAAAGTTGACCTCTCCTGCTGGAGCACAGGGGATACTTTATACTTTCCCAAGCTCCTTTTGCTGGGTTTCAGGGGGCTTGTCACTAGCTTTGTGTCCTAGGCCCTGAGATGCCAGCCACTGGAGGTTGTAGACATCTGGCAGCTTACCTGGTGTTGAGCTGGGGTTCTGCTGGGGGTGTCTGATGTCTGTTGAGGGCAGATGGGTTTTTTCTGCATTTCCCCAGCACTACACCTAAAGCACATCCAGATCTGCTACTGGAGTATGGCTCTCCTCCCAGGGCTGCTACTCCTGAATTTTGCCTACCTGCCTGGAGTTGTGCTGTGGCATGGGGAGGTCTGCTGCTGAAGGATGCCTTCCTTCCCACAATCATGCCACTGCTTGTAGTGGTTCTCCATGCTGGAATCTGCTGGTTCCCTTTCGCTATGCTAAGGCATGTGGGAGAAGGGAGGGGTGCTGGTGTTGATATTTTCCTGCTTTACCACTCTGGGTCTCAGGATCTCCCTGTGGTTCATTGTGCTGGAGAGCCAGATTTTAGTAAGTATATTTGCAAGGATGTTTCCTCCTATTATACTACTTTAATAAATATTCTCTTTATAAATCTACTGATAATCCCAGTGAGAAGCACACTGGTGGTGGCTTGGAGCAATAGTAATAGCTAAACATAGGGCTTGGGGGTGGACGACATAATAACCATGCCTTGGGAATCTCAAGTCAGTGCAAGTGGGTGTGGAGCTAAGTCCCTCAGAACTTACACAAACTACACAAGTTTTATATTGTCTGCAAGTTTGATAAATATGACATCTCTTCATTATCATAGCTATTGAATACAATGATCAACAGCACAAGGCTTTGCCCTCCCTATTTCTTTGTAAAACATGCTCCATTTTTCCTTTCTCTATTTTTGGTAGCTCTCTTGGACAGCATTTACCTTATCACCTACCTCCAAGTATTTCCTCCGCTTTCCCTGTACTCCAACCTTTCTGGTGCCATTTAGAGTGGTACTTAATTTATTTAGCAGACAGAAGTACCTAAAACGAGGAACCGAAGGTAAAAACAAAACAAAACAATTATTTAGTGATCTATGTCTGCTTCCTGTGCTGCTGCTTTTTTTGACAGGGTGGGCAGGAGGAAAATGTTGGGGTTCAACTTAGAGGTTGAAATTCCAGATCTGCAACTTCTGTCACCTTGAGCAAGTCACATAACCTCTATGTATCTCAGGTTCCTCATTTGTAAAATGTGTAAGGTGGCTCTGATGATCTCTATGTTTTCTGCTGCTGCTAAATCAGTGATCCTGTGATTCCCATATGCTTCCCACTACTTCTCTGAATGTGAAGCTCACTAGTCTCATGAGGAACTCAGCTTTGTTTATTTAGTAGATGCAAGCATACAAGACATAAGAATACCAGAAAATAAAATAAAATTCACGTACATAATGAAATCTATCCAATCCCCTTGCCCTCCTCTTTCCTGGATGCTAGGTTTTTAGTGATATTCTCTTTCCAATTCATTGCACTAACCATTAGGCTAAGCAAATAAACAATAAATTGCAATGAGGGCTCCTTAATTAAATAATTCAAGAAGTCTTGAATATCAATCAATAGTATTAATCAAGTACCTACCATATGCCAGGCAGTATGCTGTATCTGGAGATAAAAACAGAAAAGTGATACAATCCTTGCTCAAAAGGAGACTGAATTTTAGAAAAAAAACTAGAAATCCATTTATTATTCAAGCTTCTTCTCCTTTGTATATTGAAGTGTCTGTGTTTGTTGGTGCTTATTAAGATCACAGCAGAAAAGAAAAAATTTTAAAAAATCAGTAAATTCTATAATTCTTTCTTTCCTTTGTTTTCTCCTCTTTGTCTTTCCTGTTCTATCCAGATACTAAACATTATAACTCCAGGTTGTAATCTGCTAATATACTACCTACATCCTTTGATTTATGGATGCCTACATAATCACACAATCAAGTATTAGATCTGTTTTAGATTTTTTAATATAATTTACATTCCTCATTAGAAAGAAAAAAATAATCATGGAATACTGACACAACAAAATTATATTTATAATCAGTGAAAAGAAAAGAAATTAAGTCTATAATCCACATGCTTCTGAATTTAAAATGTTTCATACTTTCAAATATATATTATAACCTTCACTACTTACAGTCCTCTCTAAATTTCAAGAAATTTAGAAAAAGCTATAGCCTTGAAAAGCAATAAACAGTAATTCTACACTGTCTTGACCCTCAGCCTGTGGTACTGTCCATTTGGAACTGAACTTTAATTTTCCAAGTTATAATTATAATTGTGAATTTTAATTCTAAGGCTATTTCTATAATAAAAGCTTCAGATAAATAGATTTATGGACATTTTGTTTCATTACATTAAAGCATCAGTTACCTCATGACAGCTTAGCTTTGTCATATTTCCTATGGATATATAAGTAATGCTTTTTAAATTTTGTTATCCCTGCATTGAGCCATATGAATTTCTTGCCTGGAAATGACTTTTTGAAATCCATTTAACAATTTTAAAATGCATCAGCAGAAACAGCTTGTTGCCATCTTTGATAACAGAGAGCTCTTAATGAAACAGGCTGTTTTAATGAATAAATTTACATCCCCACTGATGCTCATTGGAGGAGGCTGTGTTTGTGGGGTCATGTCATAGCTTTGTATATATGTACAGGTGTGTGTGTGTGTGTGTGCATGCACAAAAGAGGTAATATTACTTTTTGTTGTTGTAAAGGTGATTCTGGACACTGATTTTTAAAAATCCTTAGTGGAAGACAACAAAGAGGAAGGAAACTTCTGAAAACCATTGTACTATACAGACTATGTTGTTGGTGTCCAACAGACTAATAAACATTAGGGAGTATTTTTTTTTTCTGTTGACTATACACATTATCTATGGAATTCTTTTACAATTTCCTAAAACTAATTCTAAAACATACTAGAATGTTTTCTTTAAGATTTTCTTTAGGATTTATATATTATACAAAGACATTAGATTTTGTTTTAGACAACATCCTATGCTATCTAGCTACCAGAACACAGATCCATTTTTTTGTCTAGAATTCTATCATTTCTCATCTCTGTCTCCTGGATTCCATTGTTTCCTTTAAAGCTAAATTTTGGGGCAGCTAGATGGCCCAATGGATAGAGCACCAGCCCTGGATTCAGGAAGACCTGAGTTCAAATCTGGCCTCAGACATTTGACACTTACTAGTTATGTGACCCTGGGCAAGTCACTTTTGCCTTGCAATTGAAAAAAAAGAGACTAAACTTAAATTCTACCTACTACAGAATATTTTTTATGGTCCTCCTATTTCCCCTCCCAGCTATACTTCTGACTTTCCAAACTTTGCCATCATGACTCAGCTGCCTTCTTACCCTGGAATTTCTTACAGTGTGTGGGACCTTCTTAACCTTGGAATATCCCTCTTCCATAATAGCTTCCTTCTATTGCCTGGGTTAATTCTGGGGGCATTCCATTTTGGGAAAGGGCCCAGGTCTGCCATACTTCATTTTCATCTTAGATGTACTTCTGAATCTATGGACTTTATTACCATGACTCAATTGCGTTCTCAACCTGGACATTTCCTCTTCTACATCAGCATTTTTCTCCCATTGTTGGATTCTAACCAGAGATTTCCATTTTGGAGATGAACTTAGGCCAGCTTGGCTTCATTCCATGCCCCTGTCTATGTATCTTCTCCTCTATGCTTTCCCTTTTCAGTTACTTTTTATATGTTGGTAGAGTACACACTTCTTGAGGGCAGGAGCTATCTCTCTTTTATTCATTTTCCCAGTACCTGGCACATAAGGTGATTAATTAATAGTTGCTGCCTTCCCTTCCCTTCTTCCCTTTTTCCACCATATTTAGTGCATTCTCTGAGATTCCTTTCTTTTTTACAACATGTATATCTTGCATATACAGTCATATGTTCTTTTCTCCATTAAAATGTAAGCACTTTGGTAGAAAGGACTACATTTTTTCCTTTCTTTGTATGCCCAGGACTTTACCTAGTGACTGGAATATAGTAAACGATTATGAAATGCTTTTAATGGACTAAATGATTATCTTTAAAATAGCTAAGTTATAACAGTCTTTTACTTATTTTATTTTACTTTTTGTCTAGATCAGTGATTTTGCAAGTGTCTAGAACTGCCCCTGAAAGTTCAAGACACCAAGACAATTAACCTGGGCCACAAGGGAATTTAAGAGCCCTGATCATCATAACATAGCTAGTATGTGAAAAATACAAGACTTGAACCCAGGTCCTTCTGAATCCAAGGCCAAACATACTGCATTTTTCTCCTCTTTTCAGATTAGTAATTACAAAAAGAATCTTTCCAGGTAGTTAAGATTGAAACAATATTGAAAAAGCACTGTGTTTTCTTGCTGGCTAGTGCTGCAATCAAGTCTCCAGCTGAGAGGAATGAACGTTCAGCTTTGGATAATGTACCGCAGCATGCCTCTGTTTTATTACCTTACTGTCAGATTTCATGTTTGAATACTTAACAGGTTAAGTCTGCTAGGCAATGAGGATACCAAGCGTCTCCTCCTATACCTGATCCTTAATTCATATGGCTTACAAAATGTTTTGTTTGTTTAATTTAGAGATATATGGAATCGAGGTGTAAGTTAAATAATAGTTAACATTCAGAGTCTAAAAATAAGAAGCTATATATGATCTAAAAATGAAGGGAGGGGGAACTTTGTAGGTAGAAGACATCTTATTTCAGTCAGTGATCTAACAAACTTTGCCATGTATGCACAAATGTTCCCCAAATAATAACTCTACTTGTGTCATTGCACAATATGTTTTCCACACACAGTAGATTTAGATTGCTTTGATATTTGCCCAACAACTCTTCCAATTTCTCTTCAGTGATACCTGAGTTATTTAAGATTTTTAAAAAAGAGAGAAAAAGCAAGACTTCAGCAATGGCTTTCAGTGTCTGAACCTGACCATTACCATATAAACAATGCATAGTTGGTCTAAGTTTTATGAGGAACAATTATATTCATAAAAGTATTTGAACAAATATTTTTGTTATTTAATCTTCTTCCATATAAAATTAATCAAACTAACCCTGGTCTGTGAGAGATAAGCTAATAAATCTTAGGAAGAAATATAGTCTCCTTTAATATTTGCTTTGGGACTGTCATGATTAAACAATATATGTTATGGAAGAAAAAATTGATTGAGATATCTCTTTTACTTAAATATGGAGATGGAGAAGGTGGAGAAGTAAAGGTAGGCACTTGCTTGAGGTCTCTGCCCAAACCCTCCAAATACCTTTAAAAAATGATTCTAAATAAATTCTAGAGGAGCAGAACTCAGAAAAAAAGATATAATGAAACACGTTTCCAACCCAAGATAACTTCAGAGGTCTTCAGGAAATGTCTGTTGTACCTGAGGGAGAGAGGAGTACAGTCCAGCATAGGTCACACTAGTGGAGACCCAGCTCCAGCAAACCAGGAGTAGGCCTTCAGGGTGACTGAATCAGTGGCTGCAGTGGTGATTTCCAGATGTCTCAGACCACAGATACCAAAGGCAACTTGCAAGGTCATCAGGAATGGAAGAGAGTGGTGTGCAGTTCAGCCCTGTACCAGCACATCTCTGGCCATAGAATACCAGAATCAGGCCTTGGGAGTGACTGAATCAACAGTGGCAGTGGCAGCAGCAGCAGCAGCAGCAGCAGCAGCAGCAGCAGCACTGCTCCTGAAACTATTCACCCACAGATTGAATGTTTGAAAGTCACCAATTTAGACTTCCAAAAGCCAAGATGGTGGCGTAAGCAGCAAGTCACTCTCACCCTCCCTTATTGACCTTGAAAAACCCAGAGAATATTTCCCCAGGAAAAATCTTGAAATAGTAGAGTCAGAAGGAAGACTAGATACAGCAATTTTTTAGCTCATGAGGCCAGTGGGTTTAATGGGAAAAGTCCCTCTTGCTGTGGCTAAAGGAGACCAGTAAAGGAAGGAAAGTGTCCCAATAAGCCAGTGGCAAGCCCCATCTCAGCAAACCAATAATCAGGCCCCTAGCACTCAGCAGAAGAAGCCTGGTACAGTGCCCTCTGTGCCCCAGAAGCAGAGATCAACTTTAAAAGCCAGAAAAGAAGAAAACAATATGAGCAAGAAGCAACATAAAAAACAAAACAAAATAAAAAAAAAATAACCATAGGAAAGTATCTTTGTGACAGGGAAGATCAAAACACAAATTCAGGAGAGATTAACATTGTCAATATGATCATCTCTGAAACCTCAGAGGGGAACATGAATTGGTCTCAAGTCCAAAAAACGTCCTTGGGAGAGCTCAAGAGGGATTTTATAAGTCAATTAAAGGAAGCAGAAGAAACATTGAACAATTAATTTAAAAAATATAGTTGACCAAATGGAAAAAAAAAGTACACTGAAAAAAACAACTCCTTAAAAAGTAAAATTGGCCAAATGGAAAAGGAGGCACAAAAACTCAATGAAGAGAACTGCCTAAAAAATAAAGTGGGCCAAATGGAAAAGGAGGCAAAAACACTCAATGAAAAGCAGAACTGCCTAAAAAATAAAATGGGCCAAGTGGAAAAGGAGGTACAAAAGATAACTGAAGAAAGCAATTCATTAAAAATTAAAACTGGACAATTGGATGCTAATGACTCTATGAGATATCAAGAATCAGTCAAATAAAATCAAAAGAATGAAAACAATTGGATAAAATGTAAAAGTCCTTATTAGGAAAACAACTGACCTGGAAAATGGATCCAGGAGAGATAACTTAAGAATTATTGGACTACCTGAAAGTCATGATGAAACAACGACCCTGTAACAGCATATTTCAGGAGATCATCAAAGAGGACCTAGAACCAGAGGGTAAAACAGTCATCAAAAGAATCCACCAATCACCACCTGAAAGAGAACCCAAATTGAAAACACCAAGGAATATTGTAGCCAAATGTCAGAATTATCAGGTCAAGGAGAAAATCCTGCAAGCAGCCAGAAAGAAACAATTCAAATATCATGGAACCACAGTTAGGATTACACAAGGCCTTGCAGCTTCTACATTAAAAGATCAGAGGGCAGGGCAGCTAGGTGGCATAGTGGGTAGAACACTGGCCCTGAAGTCAGGAGGACCTGAGTTCAAATCTGGCCTCAGACCAAACACATGACACTTACTAGATGTGGGACCCTGGGCAAGTCACTTAACCCAACTGCCAAAAAAAAAGAAGATCAGAGGGCTTGGAATATGATATTCCACAAGCAAAGGAGCTTGGGTTACAACCAAGGATGAATCACCCAGAAAATTGAGCATAATCTTTCAAAGGAGGAAATGGACATTCAATGAAACAGAGCACTTCTAGACTTTCCTGATGAAAAGACCAAAGATCAATGGAAAATTTGATCTTCAAATACAAGACTCAAGAGAGGCATAAAAATGTAAAGAGGAAAGGGGGAAAAAACATGTTATTCAATAAGGGCAAACTGTTTATATCCCTACATGGGAAGATGACACTTATAACTCTTGAGAACTGTATCTTTATTACTACAATTAGAAGGGATATACACAGATAGAGGGGGTGAGTTTAAGTTGACTTTGATGTGATGATAAAAAACCTAATTTAATGAAGTGATGAAAAAGAATTGTAATGGGATAAGAGAAAAGGAGGAAGCAGAAAAGGGTAAATTACATCCCATGAAGAGGCACAAAGACATACTGCAGGAGAGGGAAAGAAGGGAGGGAGATGAACTTTGAATTTACTCTTATAAGATTTGGCTCAAGTAGGGAATAACATAATCAGTTAGGTATAGAAATTATCAGAAGAAGAAATAAAATATTTAAATAACCCCATCTCAGAAAAGGAAATTGAACCAGACATCAATGAACTCCCTAGGAAAAAAGTCCCAGGGCCAGATGGATTTACAAGTGAATTCATCAGACATTTAAAGGAAATTAATTCCAATACTATATAGACTATTTGGGAAAATAGATGAAGGACTCTTACCAAATTCTTTTTATGATACAAATATAGTGCTGATACCTAAACAGGGAAGAATCAAAACAGGGAAAGCAAATTATAGACCAATTTCCCTAATGAATATAGATGTAAAAATGTTAAATAAAATATTAGCAAAATCTTTGCAGATGGTATGATGAAATACTTAGAGAATCCTAGAGTATCAAATAAAAACTTCTTCAAATAATAAACAACTTTAGCAAAGTTGCAAGATATAAAATGAACCCACATAATTCATTGGCATTTCTACATATTACCAACAAAGCCCAACCACAGGGACAGAAAGAAAAATTCCATTTAAACTTACTGAAGACATAAAATATTCATGTGTCTACATGCCAAAACAAACCCAGAAACTGTATGAATACAATTACAAACACTTTTCACACAAATAAAGTCATATCTAAATAATTGGAAAAAAAGCAGTTGCTCATAGGTAGGCCAATGTAATATAATAAAAATGACAGTTCTACCTAAATTAGTTTACTTATTTAGCACCATACTAATCAAACCACCAAAAATATTTTATAGAGCTAGAAAAAATAATAACAAGATTCATCTGGAAGAACCAAAAAAATATGAAGGCAACAATTAAAAAGAAATGTTAGGGAAGGTGGCCTAGCTATAACAGATCTTAAATTATATTATAAAGCAGGTGCTGACTAAGAAATAGAGTAGTGGATTAGTGGAATAGGTTAGGTACGCACGACTCAGTAGGTAATGACTATAATAATCTAAGGTGTGATAAACCCAAAGACCCCAGCTTCTGGGATAAGAACTCACCATTTGACAAAAATTGCTGAGAAAACTGGAAAAGAATATGGCAGAAACTAGGCATAGACCAAAATCTTACACCATCTACCAAAATAAAGTCAAAATGGGTTCATGATTTACATATAAGGGCTCATAATGTAAGAAAACTGGGAGAGCAAGGAATAGTTTACCTCTCAGATCTGTGGAGAACAGAAGAATTCATGAACAAACAGGAGATAGAGAACATTACAAAATGCAAAATGGATAATTTTGATTACATTGAATTTAATTTTTTTTTTTCACAAACAGAGCCAATGCAAATGGAGATTAGGAAGGAAGCAGAAAACTGGGAAAGAATTTTTACAGCTGGTGTCTCTGATAAGGGCCTCATTTCTAAAATATACAGTAAACTGAGTCAAATTAATAAGAATACAAGTCATTCCCCAATTGATAAATGGTCAAAGGCTATGAGCAGGCAGTTTTCAGTTTTCAGATGAAGAAATTAGAGCTATCTATAGTCATATGAAAAAGTGTTCTAAATCACTATTGATTAGAGAAATGCAAATCAAAACAACTCTGAGGTACTGCATCACACCTATCAGATTGGCTAACATGACAAAACAGGAAAATGATAAATGTTGGAGAAGATGTGGGAAAATTGGAACACTAATGCATTGTTGGTGGAGTTGTAAAATGATCCAATCATTTTGGAGAGCAATTTGGAACTATGCCCAAAGGCCTATCAAACTGTGCATATCCTTTGACCTAGCAATAGTACTTCTAGGGTTGTATCCCAAAGAAATCATACAAATGGGAAAAGGACCCACATATACAAAAATATTTATAATAGTTCTTTCTGTGGTGGCAAAGAACTGGAAATTGAAGGGATGCCCATCAGTAGAGAATGGCTGAACAAGTTGTGGTTTATGAATGTAATGGAATACTATTGCCCCATAAGGAAGGATAAGCAGGTGGACTTCAGGAAAATCTAGAAAGACTTACATGAACTGATGCTGAGTGAAGTGAGCAAAGCCAGGAGAATATTGTACCCAGTAACGGCCACAATGTATGGTGACTGACTTTGATACACTTAGCTCTTCTCAGCAATACAAGAATCTAAGTCCACTCCAAATGACTCATGATGGAAAATGCTATCCACGTCCAGAGAAAGAGCTATGGAGTCTAAATATGTATCAAAGCATATTATTCTCTCTCTCTCTCTCTCTCTCTCTCTCTCTCTCTCTCTCTCCTTTCTTGTGTTTTCCCCTTTTGGTTCTTATTCTTATTTACAACATGACTAATGTGGGAATATGTTTAATGTAATTGTACATGTATTGCCTATATCAGATTACAAGTCATCTTGAAAAGAGGCCAATTGAGGGAAGGGGGAAATTTAGAACTCAAAATCTTATAGAAGTGATTGTTGAAAACTAAAAACAAATAAATAATTTTTTAAAAAAATAAAAAACTCCCATTCTAATAAGGGAGAAATTACATGAAGAAGATTCAGAAACCAATCAGATAGAAAAATGCTGTAGTCCTTAAGGTGCAGTGGTAAAGTTAATGGTACTACATCTTTAATGTCATTTACCTTTATAAACCTTCATGAAAGGAAATGACATTTACATGTCTTGTGTGTAATCATGTGCATACATACAAATTTTTCTGATGTTGAACCATTTGACAGTGACACGGATTTTAGAAATTCAACTTTCTCTATTATGATTAATTACTGGGTATTTTCCTCAGTCCTATTTTTTTCCCTATATATCCTTCTCTCTGTCTTTTTCTCTGGTCCCTCAAGAGTCTGTTTTGTTTCTGAACTCTGCCTCCCTTGTTCTGACCTCCCTTTTATCACCCTTCCTCTCATATCTCTTATCCCATTCTTTCATTTACCTACTGGGTAAGAGAGATTTCTATACCATATAAAGTATGTGTATATAGTCTCTCTTTGAACTCTCTCTTTGAACCAATTCCAATGAGAGTTAGATTTAAACATTGTCCACCTTCCCACATTTTACTCTTTATTGTATGTGCCTTTTTTATATGAGAAAATTTTCTACATTCTACCTCTCCTTTCCCCCTTCTCCCAGTGCATCCCTTTTTCTCATACCAACTTTTTTTTCATATTATCCCTCACACTCATGCCCTCTGTGAATGTAGATTCCTCCTAATTCCCTGAATGGTGAAGAAGTTCTTAAGAATTCTATGTATCATGTTTCCATATAGGAATGTAGAGTTAAACTTTATGGAGTCCCTTCTTTACTCTTTCATGTTTACTTTTTGGTACTTCTCTTGATTTGCATTTGAATGTCAGATATTCTATTTGACTCTGTTCTTTTTGCCAATAATGCTTGGAAGTCTTCTATTTCATTAAATATCTATTTTTACCCTGAATAGCCATATTTAGTTTTGCTGGGTAGGTGATTCTTGATTGTAATCCTACCTCCTTTTCCTTCTTGAATATTGTATACCAAGTCCTTCATTCCTTTAATGTGGAAGCTGCTAAATCTTGTGTGATTCTGAGTGTGATATCCAATATTTAAATTGTTTCTCTCTAGCTGCTTACAATATTTTCTCCTTCACGTGGGAACTCTGGAATTTGGCTATAATATTACCAAGAATTTTCATTTTGGGAATCTCAGGAGATGATCAGTAAAATATTTTCATTTATATCTTACCCGCTAGATCTAAGATATCAAAGCAGTTTTCCTTGATAATTTCTTGAAATATAATATCTAGGTTCTTTTTTTTTCCATCCTGGCTTTCAGGTAGTCCAATAATGCTTAATGTATCTCTCCTTGATCTATTTTCCAGGTCTGTTGTTGTTTCTTTCTGATGAGATATTTCATATTTTTTCTATATTTCTTTATTCTTTTGACTTTATTTTATTGTTTCTTGGAGTCTCATAGAATCATTAACTTCCACTTGTGTACTTTTAATTTTTAAGGAATTATTTTCTTCAGTTAGCTTTTGTATCTCTTTCTTTCCATTTGGCTAATTCTGCTTTTTAAAGACTTTTTTTTAGTTAATTTTTGTACTTCTTTTTTCCATTTGGCTTATTTTACTATTAAGATGGTTCTTCTCAGGGGCAGCTAGGTGGCACAGTGGATAGAGCACTGGCCCTGAAGTCAAGAGGATCTGAGTTCAAATCTGGCCTCAGACACATAATACTCACTAGCTGTGTGACCCTGGGCAAGTCACTTAACCCCATTGCCTAACCCGCCCCCCCAAAAAAAGAGATGGTTCTTCTCATCAGCAAATTTTTATACCACTATTCATTAGGCCAATTCTGTTTTTTCAGGTTTTATTTTATTTTCTTAAGAATTTCTTTTAGTGAGGCTGCTAAGTGGTGCAGTGGAGCACCAGCCCTAGAGTCAGGAGGGCCTGAGTTCAAATCCGGCCTCAGACACATAATACTTTCTAGCTGTGTGACTCTGGGCATATCACTTAACCCCCATTGCCTCACTATAAAAAAAAACCTTTTATTTTCTTAAGAATTTTTTGTGCCACATACCGAATTTCTAATTTTCTTTTCATAATTTTTTTTTGTATCACTCTCTTTTCTTTCCTCTATTTTTCCTCTACCATTCTTGGCTTTTTTTTTTTCCATTAATTCTTCCAGGAATTCAACCTGGCCTTGGATCCAATCAGCATTTTTCTTTGATCCTTTCCTTATAGCTGTTTTCACATTGTTGTGTCCTTCTAAGTTTATGTCTTGGTCTTCTCTGCCACCATAGTATCTTTTTTCACATGCAAGTCAAGAAATCACTCTGTGATGTAATTGGTCCTGTTTGAAAACAAAGGAGAGAAAAGGTAGTTTTTATGGTTATTCTCTTTTTTGTTCATGGCTTGATTTTTTTTCTTTAAACCTATTTCTTCACTTTGAGCTTTATGTGAAAGTTGGGCTCTGCTCACCTAGGGCTAGAGAACCACTGTGCCAAACTTCAGATATTTTACAGAGCTAATTCTGGGAGTCTTTAAGTTTTTTGATGCTTCTAAGATGATGTTATCCTGGGAGAAGTGTGGTCACTGATCTCCTGATGTGAATTTTGGTCTTTATTCAGGAAAGGCCCTTGTTTTCCTACAGCCACAAATACTTGTGCTCCTCTTATTCCTGTAACTGTGACCAGGTCCCATGCTCCTGTAACTGCAAGTGTTAGCATTCCCCTTGATCCTATTTATGACCAATCACAAGTTGTTTTCCTCACCCTGGAACTATGACCCTGGACTATTTATGGATAATTGAATTACCAGTCAGCTCCAACTGCACCTAGTGCCAGCAAAGGATCCCTTGTAATCTCTTTTTGAACAGTTGTCCGACTCCCTTATCATCTTTGGGCTGAGAGCTCCCCAACCTGTTGCTGGTTCTGTTGTTGCAGTTTCTGTCATAGCTGACTCCAATGTCTACTGTTGGTGCTTCTGTTACATTCTAAGCCTGTGCCCATTCCAGTATTAGAGACCTTTCCTGTGGACCTCCTACATTGTCTTAGGCTGGAAAAGCATCTCCCTCTAAACTTTTGTTTGCTCTGCCACTCTAAAATTTGACATGAAGAGTTATTTTAAAGTTGTTTGGAGGGGAATGTTGGGAGAGTTCTGAACTTCCAAAATAGATGATTTCTGACATTCATTTGAGCTTTAAATTCTATAGTCTGGCAGGTTGGATTTGGTAACTTCTGAAGTTCCTTTTGATTCTAGTGTTCTACAACTTTAGTGTATATTATATATACACACACACACATATATATATATATATATATATATATATACACACACACACACACACACACATATATACATATATATGTATATGTACATATATGTATATATATATAAAATATTGTCAGTTGTACTAGATCTATTCTATTATAGAGTTGTGAACTCTAGATGTTTTAAAATATTGAATTTTCATGTAAAGAGAATTTTAGTGCATTATTGCTTCTGCATGTTAAATGGAGCCCCTGTTACATGAAGATCTAGATGTAGTTTCCAGATTTGCCACATTTATGACTTGATTTATTATTAGTATTTGGAAAATCTGTCTTCATTACTATAGTTCTTTTAGTTGTAGAGACTGATAGTTTCTCTGTGACTGAGCTATATCATCTCCTGTCAGTTCTTTCTATCTTCACAAGGGGGAAAAAAGAATCTAAAAGCTGGAAGTGATCTTAGGAACCATCTAGGACCTGAACAAGAAGCCATTCTGCCAAATCGCCATAAAAATGGCTGAGTCATCCCAGTATAAGCTCTGATTATAAGATTTTAGTAAAATTAATCTCCACCTCCCTAGTCAATAAACTTCAGTGGCTCCCTATTATTTCATGGATTAAATATAAAATTCGCCATTTGGCTTTATAAACTTCATAACTTGGCCTCTTTCTACCTTTCCAGTCTCTTTACACTTTATTCCTCTCTCCACTACCACATGCTTTGTGATCCAGTGACATTGGCCTCCTTGTGACAAACACACAAAACTCTATCACTTAACTCTACATATTTTCTCTAGCTGTCTTCTATGCATGGGATTCTCTCCCCACTCACCTTGGTCACTTTGCTTCTCTGGATTCCTTGAAGTCTGGGATAAAATCCCACCTTATGCAAGAAGTATCTCTTTATTCCCCTTAATGTTAATGACTTCTTGCTTTTGTTTATCTCCCATTTATCTTGTATCTAAATGAGCTTCTTGACAGTGGGGATTGTTTGTTTGTTTTCTTTCTTTGTATTCCTAGCACTTAGCACCATGTCTGGCATATAGTTGATTCTTAATAAAAAGACCACAATTTAAGGTGCACCAATATTCACATCTATTTTTGTTCTGGGTTCTTTAAGGGAGCACCAGATTTATAAAGGCACTGTGGGGGCAGGGGTGTTTTTTTTTTTTTGTTGTTGCTATCATGGCAAAGGGTTGAGTAATATTTTTCCTTGATATCCACTAAAACTCCCCAGATTTTTTTGGATAATACTTGCTGGTTAGCCATGCCTCCCACCAACTATATTTACAAAACTGACATTTTAAACCAGGGATAGGTCATTTCATTTATCCTTATTAAATTTCATCTTATTCAATTCGGTCCATTTTTGCAGGCTTTATCAAGATCATTCTGGATCCAAACTCTGTACTTCAGAATATTACCGAATTCCCCCACCTTCATAGAATTTTCAGATTTGACAAGAGTGCTACTTATGATTTCATCTAAGTCATTGATAAAATTTTTGACAGCATAAGACTAAGGACTGATTAGTGGAACACTGCACATGAGACCTCCTGGGATTCACTAATGACTACTCTTTGGGTGCATTCATTTAAGTAGTTCTAAATCCATATAATATCATCTATCTAATATACCTCCATATTATTTACAAGTGTGTGAAATTCTTTGTTGAAATCTAAGTATACAATATTCAGTGCATTCATCTTATTGTTGCTCTAGTTAGCCTGACAAAAGGCATAATAACATCATATATTTAGAGCCTGAAGTGATCTCAGGAATCATATAGACCAGAGGTGTCAAACACATGGCCAGCAAAAAGTATTTCCCCAAACTATATTAAAATGTAAATGAGAAATACTTAACAACATAAATAAAAGCTCAATAAAACAAAGATGACATTTCATTTTAAAAGTAAGTGAATATGTAGCCTGCAGGAATCCTTGTGTATAGATTAATAGTTCCCATTTCTATCTGATTTTGACACCACAGATTTAGTCCATTTTAAAGATGAAGAAACTGATGCCCAGAGGGGTGAAATTATTTGCTTCTATTAAAGCATTTATTAAGCATCTACTGTGTGCTAGGCAAAGTATTAGGCACTTGAGATAAAAAGAAAAAAGAGCCTCCACTCTCAAGGAACTCCCAAATAAATGTCTCATACACAATAAATAGTAGATTTGACAGTTTTCTTCTTGTATGACTTGTCCTTGATGAAGCCAGATAAATTTTGGCTAGGAATATAAATCAGTCATTATTCCATATATTCTGCCCATCACTTTCTTATTCTCTGGGATCTCTCAAATATCACAAATAAGGACTCAGCAGTGTCATCTCACAGCTCCCCCCCCCCATACTTTGTGTTTCCCTAGGGCTTGTTGACTCAAACTCATGGTGCTGCTACAAACATTCTGCCTCTTCACTTACTTCAGGTTTATAGTCCCTGTCAATCATTTTTATTCATCCTTCCCTAGGGCAAAAAAATTATTCATCTTGGAAGATAAAAGAAGCTAAATAAGAGTTTAGTAGTTCAACTTTCTTAACTTCATGTATTATCTTTTCAAACATGAGCAATTGTCTTCTCCCTTTTTTGATGCTGATTTCTAACACCAATGTAGATAAGCAGAAACAACAACTCTTTTAGTTGACTATGTTGCTTGTTTGAGCTTATTATGGGATTTAGTTTATAAGGCACAATTCTTGTTGGCTGTCCATACTTTTGTATTCATCTTCAGATTTTTACCTTTGCATCAATATTCTATACATTAGCTTGTCAGTGAGCTCCCCATGCATCTACATTGATCTTTTCATCCCATTCCCATTTCCCCTTCACCTGGAGAATTTCTGACTTTTTTAAAAATAATCTTTGAGAACTTCCCAACTCTGCTGGGATAACTTTTCCTTCCAAAATGTTAGGCTACTTATGTTCCTTTGAATCCTCTGAAATCTACACCCTGTCACACTATATACAATTTTCTTTTACCATCATAAACTTTATGTAGGTTGCTCATTCCCTAGTTTCCTATCTTTTCCACTTCAGTAGAGCTATTCTACTTTCAAGGATTTTCACAATTTAAAGCTACTGATATTATCATTTAAAATCATTCCTGGTACATAAAATATTTTTGTTTTATTTCATAGTCCAGTTTGCCCTCTATAATAGAAACCTGGCCTTTCTATATCCCTTCTCTCTTTGGAAATTTAAAATGCAAAATTGGACTCATTTGTAAAAGCTTTGTGTGTTTCCCAAGTGTGTAGGCAATTGTATGCTAATGAGTGCTATGACATATGAGAATGGATGGTCTGGGGGCATTTTGAGGGCCTAAGTTCAAAGGTATCATTCCAACTACAACAGCTGATATTTCTGATTCCCTGATTGCTTTGCTCCTGCTTGCCTTGTCAATGACCAAACTCAGTCGAACACCGACAATTGTTTTCATTCCTGGTCTTCACTTATCAATATCTATCATGACCTGACTTCTTATGCTGAATTCCTTACAGCTTTAAGCTGCTAATTTTTAATTAAAATGTACTATATTTTTCACATGAGAATTTCAAAAGTTGAACCTTTTTCTCACTCTCTTTCTATTATCTACTCTGGAAAGGGCTCAATCTCATATATGATCTATGATATAAGGTTATGCACCTTAGGAAGGTACAAATATTCTTTGTGCCTTCTTGTCATCTGCTCTTAAATCTTATGGTTCTTATTGTTAGCAAGAATGTAAGTGAGTTAGGTAGGTTGACATCCAATTAACACAGCCTTTTACAGGTTTAATGAGCAGTGATAAATTTAAATCCTTTCTTTCACACTTTTAAAGTAAGTATAATTACATGTAGAATGAACTAGAGTGATTGTTGCTCCATTGATTCATAATAAATTCTTCTTAATTTATTTGCTTTGAGACAGGAGGAGTTTTCTTTTCAGTGAAAGATATAGGTTGTTTAAATAATTCTGACTGTTGTAATAATATTCAATAAAACACTAATTCCTGAAATATGTAAGATAATAGCGTGGTCTAAACTCTGCCATGCTAATTCCATTATTGGATGTTATTTTTGGACTTTCAATTAAGAACATCTCTAGCCTTAATATACCTGACATTCCTTGATTTTTTTTTTGACATTGTTTTGCTGCCACTGGAAGAATGTTGCTTGTTGTCAAGGTAACATCAGAGACTTTAAAAAAAGCACTCCACTAAGCTTTTAATTAGCAAGTGAAGCTTTCATAAAGTAATATTGTGCTTTGAGCTTAAAAGATTGTAAAAGGGGTAATTGTAAATGGAAAAATAAAGAGAAAAAACTGTAAAATTATATTCTCTATTCTGAAACATCATAAATACAGACAAAAATACAATATGTAAACTATGAATACAGTTCAGCAGAATTACATTTTAAATGCTTTTTACTTGATGGATCCATGATTTCCTTGGCATGGGTATTCTTTTGTTGGCCTTTAGCAACACGGTCATGAAAACTCATAAAAAAGTTACCTTCTTGCACTTTGGGATAGTGGGCTGGGGGGAATAATTTGAGGTTCTGTTAATCATTATTTCAAGCCTTGTTGAGGTTTAAAGTTGGGAGAGCTGGGTCAGGTGAAAGAATTCACTTAGACCCTCTCTGTAACAATTGAGAGTCTTATTGATGCACAAGCAATGGTCTAACCTTGAAAGAAGGACTAGCAACTTACAGAGGGAAAGAGGGGGTTAGGATCTGGGCTGCAGAAAGGAAAAAACCCTGGACTTTCCCATGGGGCCAAATCTCAGACTTTCACCTGAGACTATAATCCCATCAACTGGCCTTTCATTGTGGCTACACCCAATCTCCCAATTCTGTTACCCTTAACCTAGCCTAGCCCTCCTTATGGCCCTGGGGCCATTTCCCACACTTAATCCTAGCTAGGCTCTATTGTCCAGGTGCCAGGAGTCCTGCTCACCCCAGTTTACTGGCCACTCCCATTCAGATCTACTCCTAGATCCCTCCTATAGTCTTTCTGTATATAAAGTCCATCTTGTCTCCGTTAAGATGCTTAGATTCTTAGAATCTAGCCACTGGTGAAATTCTTATAATCTAGCCACTGTTTACTCATGTTCAGACTCCTTAAAAGTCTGACCAATATGACAGTGTTCTAATAAATCTCGTCTTCGGCTGAAAGAAGGCTTTTGGATAGGACCTGTGTCTTGTGATTTTGGGGTCCCAGAACCCCTGAGCCCCTAAACCGCATCAGGACAGGTCCTGGTTTTATGGGGAGAGGATGAAGAAGATAGTTGCTTACAATATAGTTTTAGAAGATTTATGGGGGCTAAAGATTAGAGACAGGTCAAGGAAGGATTTTATGATATAAGATGAAGGCAATTATTTGTGATTTAAGTATTTAAGGACAGGGCATGAGGACACAGTTTAAAAATTAAGGGACAGTGGGAACATAGGATAAGGGACACAAAGACAATTCTTTCAGTACTGGTTCAAGATAAGAGGGAAATGACTTTAGGATACCTTTCAAGTTACAGAATAAGCTGAGGTTTCACAAAGTACTGAAAAAACAACATTACTATTCTCTTAATCTGTTTGTATTCACATCATTTCCCCATTCAACCACTAGGCAGGAGAAATCTTTCAGGAAAAGGGGCCAAAGGTCATTGTCTTCAGCAGCTACTACCTGCTGAATGGGGGGGGAAGAGTCCATTTCAAGGGCAGAGAATAGGTCAAGGAGGGGTGGTCAGCATGGGGGTACAGAATGTGGTGTCAGTTGACTCCAGAGGGGAGAGAGGCAAACCATTCAGGGACAGCAGTGTCAGAGGTTGGTATGAAAGTGTAACTGATGGGATATGGGCCCAACCTGAGACCTTTGCCCCTCACCCCAAAAGGAATTTAGGTTCCATTTGTCTGCAGGCTCCAGAAAACCCTTAAACTTTCTTTGAACTCACCTAGTTGGTCAAAGAAGTCTGAAATGGTTGCCTGAGGTTATAATCCACTTAACTGGCCTTTCCTTGTCTCTTATTCTACTAGGATCTTATTCTGACTATTCCTTATCCTAGGCCCTATCTCCCTTATCTAGTCCCCATTCAACCTCTTCCTTATCCCTCGGCCTTATCTTCCAGTTTTTTGTTACCCTAATAAAGCCTAGATCTCCATTGTCTATTCCCAGATGACCCCACTCAAACTCCCAGACAGTCCTATTGGGATTCTCCCTAAACTCCTCCAGTTACCTCAAATTACTTGGCTGTATATAAGATGCATTCTGGCCCCTATTTAAGGGCTAAGACTTCCTCATTCCCACTTGTCTTTATAAGTGTCACTAATGTTCAGATTCCTTAAGAGTCTGGCCTGTATGGTTCATCTGTAATAAATGTTGTCTTTGGCTGAAAGAAGACTTGGGTTGAATTAATTTGGGCAGGACACCATGCCGTGATTTTGGGGTCCAACCACTCCTAGAATCTACACATCAACAGAACTTCTGCAGGTGAGAAGACACAAATCAAACACAGAGGGTAGAATGATAGAGGGACCATGACCCCCGGGAGGAGGTAGGGGGAGATATCAGGCCAAAGTAGAAGCCACTTTGCATTAAGGAGGCTGCCTGTAGTATTTTTTGAGTGTGGAGTTCTAATACTTAAAGGATAAATTCCATGCAGGTTTTTCAGGGAGTAGGGGGAGAACTATGGGGAGTAAGCTAGTACCCTGGGAATGATGGTGACACACCCAGAAATCATGTACTCCATCCTGCCTTACAGAGTTCCCTACTTAAATTAAGGCATTAAACTTCTAGCCCTGGAGAAGCAAGCTTAACACTAGGCATAAGGTGAGAATGAGAAACAGGTAACAGGAGAAGTGGCTTAAGTCAGGACCCAGAATATAGCATAGCTAGGAAGCTCACAGAGGCTTCAAAGTATAGTTTCCTTTGATCACTTATCTGGTTGGTCATAGCCTGCATGTCATCCCATATCTCACATCCTGCTTGCTCCATTTGCCTCAAACACTCCTGTCTGCCTCACCATTTACCCAAATGCTTTTGGGAGAGGGACCAAGAAGTTGTCCCTGCCTGAGGGGAGCAAAATGAGGCTGAGGCAGTATCCAGGGGATGAGAAGAGTGTGGAATAGGTATCCTTGTGGCATGACCATCTGCAGGTGGACAGCTGATAGTCTAGGAGACACAAATATGAAAAACAAATTCTATGTGCAGGACCCAAATAGAATGAGCATTAAAAGTGATGTCAGAAAAGAAGAAAACAAAGAAAGAAACCAAGAGTTCCATGATGCTATCATCTACTTTTGACATATAGGATTATCTGATCTTGTCATTTCCTCAAAAGTTTCCACTCTGATTCCAATTCTTTTAGGAGGATCAGGTGCTACTGAGCAGCCAACTCTATACATGTAAATATAAGTAACAATACTTTTACAGGTAGAAGTTTTCTACCCTGGAGTTCAATAGTTACATCATTAAAGACTTGGGAGGATATACGATTAATTCCAAAATAGTGCATATCAGTAAGTTGTTTACAATAAAATGTTTGTACCACAGGACACACAGAATAAACAGGTATTATTTCTTCAATAGTAGTAAACTTTAAATAACGTTGACTTTTCTATTAATGCAAAAATATTCCATAAGTTACCTCCATTTAAAAAAAATTGTAGTGAAATTCTTTTCCCCAAACTGAAGATATTTCTGATTTAATTTCAGTAGTTAATAGAATAACAGCTGGGTTCCTCAATCACTTGTACCAATACTCAATTGTTACTTAATTTTGAAACATTTAAGGAACTTATTCCATATAGACATATATCTAATAGCAGTAAGATGCCTAGGCCAAATACCCAGTTACTAAGTTGTCTAAGATGTAAGATGGGATAATGATTTGACATTGTGTTTGTATGTTTGTTTCACAAACTTTTTTCCTTTGTTTATTCCCATATCATTGAGATAGAATTTTCTATTCCAGGGATTTACTCTTTCACATGACTGCGGAGGAGTACTAATTTACCCAATGGTGTGGGACATGAGATGACTACACATTCAGATTGAAAACAGCAAGATTTCACATACTTGCATTGTGCTCACATCTTTTAGTGACCACTTGCTTTGATTACAGAAATTTGCCATAAAAAAGAAAAGCAAGGACATTACAGTTTTCCAACCATGCAGTATCAATTCCACCTCATAATCAGACTCAGGAATAGTCAGGGTGGGAAACAAGCCAAGTTCACTCTTTAGGAACTCCATAACCCAAACAAGCTCCTTAGAGCTGGTGTGGGCTATGCTTTTTCACCAGCCCTGAGGACTGCTCCTTTACAGGTGCTCACGCGCGCATGCACACACACACACACACACACACACACAGAGTAATCAATTACTAGCTTTAGTACTAAAACAATACAATTCTCATAAGTGATAAGTAAATTGGTTTAGCTGTAAAACAAAACAATAAAGTTCAGGTAGCAATAGTCGCATTTCCAGATCATATAAAAAATGATTGATAGAAGAATGGGCAGGCTTACCCCGTGCAGATGCTTACTGGCTTCTTTACCTTAACTCATCTCCCTTCACTCTCTCCCCACAGCTGTGTGCTGGAAGATACTTCCAGACTGTAGCTGTTTCCCCTTCTCCCTCCTTCCTTTAGCCAGGTGGGGGAAGATCAATGTATAGGTGGGGATGGAAGGGTGAAAGTCCCTTTTCCTAATCTGATCTGGGATGAGAGGGCTCAACAGAAAAACCTGGGGCTGTTTGGAATCTTCAGATACCCTCTTTACTCAGGGTGGGGAAGTAGGGGAAGGGAGTGACAAGATTTTAAAGAGGTTGTTTCAAAACTCCTTAATGGTCAATCTGAAAACTTCAGAATCCTCTAAGATGTTTTAGCTGTCCTAACTTTTTCCAATATCACATAAACCCCTTAACCTTTCTCATCTACATTCATGAGACCAGTGTCCATTCTTATGGTAGCCACAGCATGAACCATTGACTCTTTTTTTCTGAAAGCACACATTTAAGGCCGATCCAAGGACACAACAAACCTAGGAATGAAACTCAGAAAATTCACAGTAGGCTTAGACATAATTATTATCAGTATTAAAGTATTGCAGCAAATTAGCTTGCAAATGGAAATTTAGTAGGCCTTCTAAGAATTACACAAAAGAATTTTGCAAAACATTTCTTTGTAAAAAGTATTTCCCTTTCTTAAAAAAAAAAAGCTTAAAATTTATCTTGATGTTAAAAAGGAATAATCACTAAACTTTCATGAAGTAAATTAGCTGGAACCCTTAAAGATTGGAATTTGTCAAAACTAAGTTGGTGTGAAATGTCTTTTAAGTATCACAAATCCTAAGTACCAAAAGATGTTTACCTTGGGAAGTTCAATTTTTTCTAAGAGAAGAACATATCCAATTAAATTAACCTCATCACAATAACAAAGTTTACCAGGCACAAAGCTTTCCTTTTCAAGGTCTTGGAGACAGAGCTTTTTCCAGTTCTAACCTATGGGCAACTTTCAGGGAAATGCCACTGAGTCCTGCTGTGAGGACCTGGTGCCCAGGAGGCCAGGAGAGAAGGGAAATCCTGCAGGCATGAGGATGAAGACAGAGAGTCTTGGGGTGTAGAGGGAAGGGAGTAATTGTAGTTTTCCCAATTCCCAGTGCCGAGAGAATTGACAGAATTGGGCATATGCTTCCAGATAGGGAGTCTGTTCTCTATGCTGCAGAAGGTGTGCCCAGGTCCATTGCCTCGAACAGCAAAGCCTGAGAAGTCAGGATGAGTGTAAGACAATCTTGTAGCTGTCTGACCTAATGGAAAGCCACTCCAACTGCAGGATGAGAAAGAGATGGGAAGACAGAGGAGGCTTACATCCCTTCCAGTCTGGGCTGGAGAGAAGCTGCAGTTCCTTGCCTCTTTTAACTTAGAGACTTATCAGATAAGCGTTAAACATTCCACCTCTCCATTTCCAACCTCCTGGGAATTTCAAGCTGTATGTAGTAGAAAATGAGACCTCAAAATTGGGGTGCAGGGACCCTCAAAGAAAGCCAGGCATGAAGGCCCACCTATGTGCCTCCCCAAATTCCCATGGGGGAGGGGAAGGAACAACATAGGGTAAACCAGGGTGTAGGTCAGCGCAAGGGCATCTCCTTCTTTGCAGGAGGGTCAACAATCTGACTGACTGCCCAGAGGTCAGTGGAGCTTCAGATGCCACTGGCAGTATCTAAGGTCTGGGGAAGAGAACAAAGAAAAAAGCACTTATCTATTATCCCAGTGGCCAGGAGAAGATCAGCAGAGTTCAATTACTATTTGTACTCCCTGGTTTAGGCACCATTTTATGTTGAGGTTTAGAGTTGGAAGAGCTGGCTCAGGTGTGAAAAAATTCATTTAGACCTCCTCTGTAACCATTGGGAGCTTTATTGATGCAAAAGTAGTGGGCTGGCCCTGAAAGGAGGACTAGCAACTTACAGAGTCAGGGGACAGCATGAGAAAGATGGTTGCTTACAAAATAGTTTTAGAAGTTTTTAAAGGTGTTAAAGATTAGAAGCAAGTCAAGGAAGGATTTTATGACATAGGATTGTGGAGACAAATGGAAAGTCTTAATGGTTTAAGGATTTAAGGACAGGGCATGGGGACACAGGTTGAAAATTAAAGGACAGTGGGAACATAGGATAAGGGACACAAAAGCAAT
Organism: Phascolarctos cinereus; assembly: GCF_003287225.1. Classification (NCBI taxonomy): domain Eukaryota; kingdom Metazoa; phylum Chordata; class Mammalia; order Diprotodontia; family Phascolarctidae; genus Phascolarctos; species Phascolarctos cinereus. Next base: position 83,789,096 of record NW_027556402.1, on the reverse strand, counting down.
TCTTTTGGTACAGGTTCAAGATAGGGGGGAAAGGACTTCAGGATGCCTTTCAAGTTACAGAATTAGCTAAGGTTTCACAAAGTACTGGAAAAGCAACATTAATATTTTCTTAACCCCTAAGGCACCGTTTGTATTCACATCAACCAAAATCTTAAAAGGCGGAAGCTAATGAATTATATTAACTGGATTGAGAAGGAGATTTCCATTTATTTACAAGACAGAATCTCCTTGCTTCAAAACTGACTCATATCCTACACAAGTGATGGTGTTGCAAGATGAAGATTGTGTAGGAGAGCACCACCATTAATGTTTAGAGATGGTAGATCTTGAAATGCAGAGGGATATATGATGGCTATGTTTCTCAAAAGAACAGATCTGAGCCAGCTTAGATCCTAGCTTTAGACTTGATTAAATCAACAATACAATTAAGAATTAAACACCCAAGTATTTTGAGATTACTTCTCCTTTTCCTCCTCCCTCTTTCCTATTGGTAAATGACACAGTTAGAAGCTATATTCCTTTTCCATAATCTCTCACTTCCTAACGAGAAATGAATGAGTGAGAAGAGAAGAATTTGAGACTGAAGGTAAGCCACTTTTTCTCAGTTTAGCTGAGAAGAAAGATGTGATGTGTACTACAGCAAACTCTAATTGTCTTGTAGGAGCTGATTGTTAAATTTTCATTGTGAGCATTTAGCCTCAGAATGAAATTGGCAATAGTTGCAAATCAGAGTTTGAGTTATTATTTTGTTGACTGCCTAGACCAGTATTCAAGAAACTATATCTGTATTTCTATTTTTCTTGTTGTTTGGTCTATCTATCTATCTGTCTATCCATCTGTCTGTCTATCTATCTATATCTATATCACTCAGTTTTGTTTTTTTTAATGTTGTAAGTCATTCTTAGCTCAAGGGCCATGCAAAAACAGGCCAATGGACTTGGGCTATTGTTTGCCAAATGCTGGTTCAGACTTAAGAAACTATTAATAATGCAGATTAAATTAAATAATGCAGAAAAATTACATTTATGTATATGCTAATTTCCCCCATCCACCTCCCCTTTCCAGAAATAAATTGTTAAACATTTAGTAGCACACTCCTATATTACTTTATAAACACTGTTTAAACTCAACAGGAGTACAACAGAAGGCTTAGGGAAGGCTTTTGGAAATCATAACCAGAATTGAGGTATAGTAAGGGCAGGAAATAATAATAACAACAACAATAACATATTTATAGTATGACAATATATTATAATAGAACATGTAATATTATACACCATATATGTATGCTATTAGAAATATTTTAATATTATTGCACTTGTTCCTTTTTATTAATAAATATAATTTATATTTATTATGGTATTTATATAATATTTTAAGGTTTGCATATTACTTTACATTTATTATCTCATCTGAGCCTCAAAACTCTTCTGTGGATGTAGTGGATGGAAAGCCATTCTCAAAGTCAGGAATATTTATATTCAAGTCTTACCTCCTCTAACACAAACTGGCAGTATGATTCAGGGGCATAGCTCTAGGCAACTCTTTAAGGTTCTAATTTGCAGAGATATCACTGACTTGCATTGGTAGAAGGAGAGTCCTCACTGAGGAGCTCTTTGTACCAATGAAATCATTGCTCTAATCTCTATTCTATCCTCTTAGGTGAGAAAATTATGTGAGAAATAGGATAACAGGATTATGAGAGACTTTGTGAAATTTGTAGATGAAATAAAAATGCATTCTGTCTATAATATTCCTTGAATTACTAATTTAGTGACCTTATTTTTTAAAAAAAATATGCTTACTTTGATATAGCTTCTCCCTAGTAAATTTATACTGGCTTCTAAATAACACTTTCTGTTCATTTGAGAACTCATAAATCATCTGCTTCATTTTCTATTTTAAAATATTTTCATTGTTACAATCACATTTCCATAATTGATCTTTTTTTTGGTTTGAAAATGAGAAAATAATTTCCAGTACCTTATCAATTCTCTCTTTCTCTATGAATCTCCAAATATTACCTGTAGCAGTTTTGAGATGACATCTTTGGCTTATTTCTGTACCATGGGATGTAATTCATCTGAATCAAAACTTATACTCATTTAGAAACATCTAGGTGCTATTAAATAATATTCTTATGTATTTGGGTCTTTAATTTTGTATCTTTTCCCCCTCTAATTTGAAAGCTATCCTTAGTAGAAATAAAAAATGGCATTGTGCTGTTTTGTTTTATGTCTAACATATCACATTAACATTATAAGATAAGCATCAACTAGCAAGCTTATCCCTTTCCATGTTCTTCTTGAGCTCAACAAACATACCAAAAATTACCTCTTTTTGGTATTTAGCATCTTTTTCATCAATCTTATGTCAATTTAAATATAAGTTCATGGAAGTTCATGGAATTCTCAATTTTTCATCTTTGACTTGTGACCTTTATGACATGATCTTCTAAAATTTGAATACATAAAAAATTGAAATTCAGTGTTGAAAAGACTGCTTTTTTGACATAAACTTCTGGGTAAATTGGAAAGCATTGTAGTAGAAATCAGATTTAAGCTAAAATCTTACACCAGACAACATAATAAGCTCAGAATAGATTCACGATTGGAATATAATCAAATGGAGACAGGAATTGTATACTACAACTATTACTAGAGGGGAAATTCTTAACCAAACAATATAAAGAGGAAGTCATAGAAGACATATTAGTCATTTCTCATACCATACTACTACTACTAATAATAATAACAACAATAGCAACAACAACATTTTGTATTGATAAAAACAATGAAAATGGAATAAAAAGAGAAAAATTAGAGTGGGGAAAATAACAAAAATTACTGAAAGATGTGATACCTAACATATAAAAGGATTTACATAAATATATAAACCATTCCTCAGGGTATATCTCAATAGTCCAAAGATATAAAAATAAATGTTTTATAAAATAATGAATACAAATTACTGAAGCTTGCATCCAGGAATAAATAATAGTAAAAGAAAACACAAGCTAAAATTACTTATTTTGGCTCATATCTTGCAAACTGGCAAGGAGAACAACAAAAAAGGGGCAACTAGGTGGTGTAGTGCATAGAATGTCACACTTGGAGACAGGAAGACTCATCTTCCTGGGTAGTTCAAATCTGGTCTAAGACACTAACTGTGTGTGACCCTGAGCAAGTCACTTAACTCTGTTTGCCTCAGTTACCTCAACTGTAAAATGAGCTAGAGAAGGAAATGTCAAACCACTTCATTATCTCTGTCAAGAAAACTTTAATGGAGACACAAAGAGTTTGACATGACTGGAAAACAAGTGAAAGCAAACAACCAAAAAAACTAACAGTTAATTTTTAGGAAAACAGGTACAACAATATATTGTTGGGGGATTCTTTTGTAGTATAATGATTCTAGATATCAATTTGCGATTATATATATGTGAGAGGATTTGAGAGACTGGGTCCCCTACAGGCTAACAGAAGACTTTCAGCACCTATGTGCATGGACTTCTGGTAATTAGAGTATGGATAGAAAACATCTGGTTTCCCTCACATGGAAGAAAAGGGTTGGGAGAAATGGCAAAATGCTAAGAGTCTGAATGGGAACTAATAAAGAACTATGAGATACGGAATGAAGTATCTGTTTTTAATGGACATTGACAGGGTCAGCTTTCCCCACATATTATCATCCATTTATCATTCCCATCCACCCTGCCCAATCTCCCTGCCTGAAGGCAGTCATTTACTCAAAGGTTTACCCGGTCTTTTAAATTGATTACAATTTATAATTAAAGTAGTAGCTGTTTAAAAGAGGCTTACTTTAGATATAAACTTAGGATTGATTGTGTTTGTCGTTGTTCAGTCATTTCAGTCATATCTGACTCTTTGTGATACCATTTGGGGTTTTCTTGTCAAAGGTACTTGTGCAATTTGCCATTTCCTTCTCCAGTTCATTTTACAGATAAGGAAACTGGAATGAACAAGAATAAGTGATTTGCCCAGCATCACATATCTCATAAGTTATCTGAGACTGGATTTGCACTAAGGTCTTCTTGACTCCAAGCCTGGTGCTCTATGACTGATCAAAGCAGCTTGTTAATTTTTATTTCTTTTTTTATGAGTGAGTTGTGGGAGGTAGAGCTAGAGAAAGAACAGGTGAGATAAAAGAGGAAAGATGTTTGATTATCTTAGAAATGCTAGAGTTGTTCTCTCCTTCCTCTCTCAGCTGGAGGCCAAGCTGAGTGAGAAAGTATCCTTTTTTGATATATCAATAGCTTTCATACAGTAAATATTAAGTAATATGAATCCAGGTCCTGCTCATTGTTTTCACTTAGGCTAAAACCAAAGGTCTGACAGCCATGGGTTCTAGGGATAGGATAGATATGCTATCTTTTCTATTATTCTTCCATATATATACTCAATAAAGACTGTAATAAGGAAGTAGGTTTCTTGGGTGGGTGAAAAAAGTTATAGTTTGAGGAAGTGGCCATGTTCATGTAACAAAGGTAGGTTCTAGATTAAAGAGTGAGCATCCTTTCATTTTTGCCTTCAAACTTAAACTTCTAAGCCCTGGCAGATTGCACCAACACCTAAGTTACATAAAAAAAGTCACTGAAATGTCTATATTTTTAGAACCAATGACACCTTTGTTGGACAAATACTGCAAAGAAGTCAAGCCCAGAATAAAAGATCTAATTCATAACAAAATAATGAAATATTCATAGCAGCAGTCTTTTTAGTAGTGAGGAATGGAAGCAAAGTAAAAATCTAGTAACATGGGAATGGCTGAAAAAATACAATATAATGTAACATTGTTCAATAATAAATGCCAAATGTGAAGGATATAGAGAATGGGAGAGAAGTGTTATGAAGTGATACAAAACTAGAAATAAATGAACAAAGTCATTGACCCTCTTCATATGTAAGAGGTTTATAATAGTTTAGAAAATTCTATTTCTAGGGTTTTTTTTTAATTTTAGCAGAGAAAGTTAATATCTCAAAAGATGGTGGTCAACAGTGATAACTTTATAGAAATATCAAGAAAGATTAAGATTGGGAAAAGGCCATTTGATTTAGCAATTACTAGATTACTGGTAATTTTGGAGAATATAATTTCATTTGAGTGGGTAATCAAGAATAATAAAAAGTGGTTGAGAACCTAGGAGATAAGAAGCTTAGTGACATCCTCAACAGAAATAAGGAAGCTTAGAAGAAGGTGTATTTTGGGGTAGAAAGAAAATTTGATGAGATATGTGATGCTAATTGCAACCTATTGATGTATGTTTATCCTTTCCCATTAAATTGAAAAAAAGGGATAGAGGACTCTGACCCATTAATTATGAGGCTGACGTCTTTGCAGAATGTGCCTTGTTGAGGGTCACCTATTGTAGACATGAGACTGGGGGAGGCAGATGGAATTTTACATACTCAATCAGATTTCCCCAATGACACCTGAACAGCTGCTGTGATTTTTCTGGGTCATACTATGCCTTGAGGCCAAAACACCCAGGACATAGGAAGGGAGAAATAAGAAGCTTGCACAGTCATGTTAGAGGAAGAACAACTGGGAGATGTTGCATAGAAAAGGGTAAAAAGGATGGTAGAGTTGTGTTGGAAACAGGCTCTATGACTGTTTATTTTTGGGGAGAGTAGGATATAACCTCTCTTTCCCTTAGGATCATGTCATGGCCTAGAAAAGCCATATATCTTGCATTTTGGAAACCAGTGACATAGAGAATCAAATCTTTTTCATCTGGCAATAAAGTAGCCAGCTATTTATTTCTCATATTTGTTTATAATTTCTAAACTTATGGCCTTAAATCACAAGAAATGAAACACTTTTATCTCAGAACTCAAAGTAAGTAGATTTAAGTTGAATAGATTATGTATTTCTTTCTAGTGGTATCGCTTCCAACACAAAACATTAGAAATAAATATTGTTTGATAGATTGGATAAATCTTGGTGGCTTCTTTATCATATATCAAATAAATGCTCTATTTTAGATACCTTCTTTTAGAGAATTATTAAAGTTTACTGAAATTATTGTTCTAGTTGTCTATTTAATTTGATTTATCTTTTTAAGGAATTTAGTTTGAGTACAATGATTTACTATCTAATAATACAAGAATTTTTATTGTAATTTAATGATGAATTTTAAGAGAATCTTTTTCAATTCAGAAAGTCCCTGTATGTGTGTTTCATTTGGAAAAAATGTAGAGTTTTGAGCAATTTTTTGAGTGTATTTTTAAGACAAAAATTCCAGACATTAATTTTTTATGTAGGCCATAAGTGAGAAAGATTGAAGTTATTTGAAAGGAAGTCCTTTGAGATATTTTGTCTCTAAAGACTGTGAACCCACAAAGAAAAGTCAATTCCAACAAAATAAAGGAGGAAAAAAAAAGCATTGTTATTTACTTGTAACAGTGGTCTCCTTTCCCCCATCCTAAATTCATATGTCTCAGCTTTTTTGCCTTTCTTTAAACTTCTTAGGTTACATTAATTCCCATTTAGGTGTAAAGTAGCTCTGCTAGCATTTACTTGGGCAAAAAAAAAAAAGTTAGAGGTCCACATTTACTGTATTTTATTTTTACCCTAGAGGAATTGATAAGAAAATTTCTCTCAATTATACTACAAATAATTTTACACACTATACCAATAAGAATATTTACAAAGACTTTAATTGTGTTCTAAAACAAAAAGATGCATTTGATTAACACTGTATATTCTTCAAAATGTTTTTACAGCCATTTTCTCATTTGATTCTAATAGCAAACTGAATATAGCCATAGCAGGTGTTGATGAATGACATCAACATTCTAAACTGCATTGGAGATCTTTGCCAAAAGCAGAACAGTTGATAAATTGCTGGCTTGCCGTAGTGCTGCTAATTTCATTTTTCAAGATGTAGAGGACATGCTTCTTGACTCATCTCTGATCAATAATCAGTTGCTGGCACAGAAATGGCAATCTTAATAGCAAATAATAGAATTTCAGATAGAGGAAAAAGCAAGAGTGGATGAGATTTGACATTACCTCAGATTGGGGGAGAATGGATTTCAAAATATTTAGAGAATCTGAATGAATAGAATCTGATGAAATTTTACCATTGAGTTTAGCACAAAAGAAATGGGAACAAGTGAAAATAAAAATGATAGACTTAGAGCTGGAAGGGACCTCTGATCCTCTTTAGCTTACAGATAAAGCAACACCGATCCAGAAAGAGAAAGCAATCTACCCTAAGCCAACTAAGTGGCTAAATAATAAAGGCAGGATTTGAATCCACATCCTCTGAGGGCAAAACCATTGTTCTTTATATAGCTCTAAACTGCCAATAGTGAAGGACCTGTCTAAAGAGACATGCCTTTGTGTGAACGTAGCTATGATGGTGATGATGATGACACCACCACCACCACCACCACCACCACCACCCCCATCATCATCATCATCATCATCATCATCATCATCATCATCATCTAGATGTAAACAGAGTAAAACCTAGGAATAAGGGAAGGATGTGAAAGCCTAAACTGGTTCTCTTAGAACAGTGTCAGGAGTTCTAAAATTCAAAGTAATCTGGGGCTGGTAAGCTAAGGAAAATGAAAAAGAGTTAGCTGTGTCTGTTTATATGTGTATGTATGTATGTATGTATCCCATCAAAGATAGGATAGGAATCCTTATTTTATTTTCCTTCTAATTCTTTCTTCTGAGGCTCATTTTTTGCTTTCAATTTCTTTTTTTTTAAAATTTCTTGATTATTTTATTTACAGCTACTCATGTAATCCTTGTGGCAAAACCATGTTTTCCTTGGAGGCCGTCCTTTAATTTGAGGGAAATTGCTCTTTTCTACCTGTTTATTACCTTGTCCCACATGACTTAGCTCTCTCCTTAACTCTGCCTCTGTGGGTTTCTCTTTTCTTTAAAACTCAATTCAAATGCCATCTTTAGTAGCCATCCTTTCTTTATTGTCCCAACCACTCTTATTCCCAAAGTACCTTGTATTTAACTGTTTTGCATATATTTATAGTTATTAAATTTCTGCTTATGCTGTTCATGTTTTATACATACTTGCTCTCTCCCCATTAGAATGTAGAAAGGTCCTCAAAAATGGGAATTGTTTTGTTTTTTGCACTTGTACCCCAACACCTAACACCATGCCTGGCCCATAATAAATATTTTTGAATTGATAACATTTTTCATAGTGCTCACCATCTTCTGTTTACTCACGTTTTCATCCTTGATTCCTGATTTAGGACTATTTTATGAGCCAATGTCTGCCCCATCTTAGAATCTTAGGTCAAGCCCACTTTGACCTGGATTTTAATTTCCTGGGCTCTTACTGTAGGCTTCATTCTCCACTGGTATGTCTGTTTGTTCTCACAGTGCTGATTTTCTTCAATCCCTTATGGGTCATCCAGTGTCAGAACTTTGCAATTTTTAGGTTCTTCTAGAACATATTCTATAAGAGTGCTATAGACTGCTAGAGCTGCTGAGGCATCCTGATTTTGGAGTTAATCTCTTCTTCTGGGTTTGTGTCATGGGTGTCCCTGGCTCCATAATCATTCTTTATCCTGAAAGTCTTTTTGTTTGTTTCTTTGTTTATTCTTCCAGCTTTACTTCCTAAGATCTGAGTTTGTGTTAGGGCCAGGCTCTATGCATTTCTAGAGGGAATATCCAGTCTTTATTTGCTTGTGATCCATATCTCTGAGGTAATATTCTCTTTTCTGGATATTGGATATTATGTTTTTCAGGGATCTGGGCAGCAGGGGGCAGGTTTGGGCAGGCATTTGAAAATTTTGAGCGCATGCTAAGTGATGTGATCTAAGGTAGAGTCTGATTAGTAGTGTCCTGAGTTTTGCAAATGTGAGTCTGGGTAGCATGACTGCAAACTTGCCCCAGGTTGAACCTTGAGCAGAGGTTGGGATTGGCAGTGGTCTCTCAGCTAGCTAGAAAGTTCTGGAATTCCAGAGTGACAAAACTGCAGTTTCTCCCTCTGCCTGGGATTCCTACCCAGGTTCTCAGCTACAGGCCTTAGTCTTGGTCTGTGGGATGAATCAATAACTCAGGTCTGCAGTAAGAGCCACAAAGCTATTGCTCAATTCTATTTCCATTCCTTATTTAATACACAGCATCAAACCAGGTTTCAGCTGGATTTATGACATTCCTTTCCCTGGTATACATCTATTGTTCTGAATTGGTACCCTATTCCTTGATGCAGTTCCTCACCTCTGTCTAAACTGGATTCATGATCCTGTTCAAGCGTCCAATTGACACAGTTGGCTTTCCTCTTCCTTGCTCCTGGCACAATATACAACATCAGGCCCGTATTCTTACTGGCTTGTCTACCACTTCTTGCCCTAATACACACCTGGCTAGATTCTTTCCCTAGTGTTCATAGACTTCTGATGGCTTCTTTATACTTATCTGGGTTACAAAGATGACTTACTATGGTGTCACCTTCAATTTCCTGATCAGTACTTTAGCTGGTGTTCTTCCAAGTTCTTTTACTAGAGTGGTTGTGGGGAAAGCTAGGCTTTACTGTTTCTTTTACTCCATTTTCTTTGCTTGTCTTGGACTTGATTTTCAAAAGAATATTTTACTAGCCCCTTAGAAGCAATGGCATCTCTTGGTTAGAGCAACCTTTGGTGAACTGAGCTGAATGATTTGTATAATTCCAATCTGAATTTTCTATAGATATTGTCTGTGCCTTTATGTAGAATTTTTACTCAAAAAGTATCTTAGAGGGGAAAATTTGCATGGTGCAATAGAAAGGACCCTAGATTTAGGGCCTGGATTCAAATTCCCATTCTTCTACTTATCACCTATATGACCTTGGGAAAATCTCTTAACTTTTCTGTGCCTCAGCTTCCTCATAGGTAAAATGATAGATTGGATTACATGACATCAGATGGTTCTAGCTTTAAATCTATGATCATGTTTCTTTCTTTCTTTTTTTTTGGGGGGGGGTAGGCAATGGGGTTAAGTGACTTGCCCAGTGTCACACAGCTAGTAAGTGTTATGTGTCTGAGGTCGGATTTGAACTCAGGTCATCCTGAATCCAGGGCCGGTGCTCTATCCACTGCGCCACCTAGCTGCCCCCTAAATCTATGATCCTGTAACTCATTTGTTAGAAGAGGAAATTGAAGTCAAGAGAACTGAAGTGACTTTGCATATTTCACTTATTATATTACATTAAATAATGAAGCCATTTACTATAAATCTGAATCTCAACTCTAAAATTCAATGCCTCTCCCACATGATTAAGATTTGTATCAAATTTGTCATATGAATATTAGCTCAATTCTACATGCATGACCTTAATTACTCATGAATTGAAATGATACCTATATCTTATCAAAGTCCAAAGTATTAAAATAAAGTCATTTAGATTCTATAATTTGAATATTCATGTAAGGAAAAAAAACATTTTGTTTAACCATTATTAGGAAACATGCATAACAGATTAGATAGTACTTTATATAAGATCACTAGTAGTTTCTAAAATATCTAACTTCTGAGGCAAAATATGAATTTTTTTGTGACTCTGTAGCCCATGATGATAAAAAACCTTTTTGTCACATTCTATGAAGCTGCATACAAATACTCTGGAGAAAGAATAATTGTGTCGGTAAAGGAGTCAAATTCTACTCTAAAAGGGATAAAATTCCCAGTGACTGTTGGCAGTATCTTAAGTGAAATAGAAGGATACTGGCAACATGAAAACATCATTTATGAGGATTATTGGTTACAATTTCATAATAACAGTTGTAGTGTTCACGGATATTTACTTGTTATGAAGTTCTAGGAGGAATTGCTCTAGAATTTTGGATCCATGGAAACAATTGACTAAGAAATTCCATTTTGGTGGGAATATAGCTGTTAAAGAAATATTCATTATGTACAATGGAGTATCATGGAAGGTAAAGTAACATGCAGATTGGTCATTTGGAACATAAATGGGATTATCAGCACAATTAAAAAATTCCTCAACCATTTGAGAGACCAAAATGACCTAAACGTAGATATGTAATACTGTCAATAAATGTAGGTACTGAGAGATGAATATGTTAAATAGCTAGGTGAGCAGGAAATGAAAAAGCTCCACTATCCTATGCATAGAAATACACACATATACACCTAATATTGCTATAGCCTTTTGATTGGTCTCCCTGGCTCAAGTCTTTCCATATTCTCTAGTTCATCTTCCACTTTGTTGCCAAATTATCCTAAATAGCAAGTTTGACAATGGCACATATCCCTCCTCCATCACCATTCAATAAATCTCAGTGGCTCCATATCACTTTGAGAATCACATATAAAATCTTCAGCTTGGCATTAAAAATCCTTCATAACTTGCCCCTCTACATTTCCATCAGTCTTACACTTTACTGCCCCTCAATATACTCTTGTTCTTCCTCATAAAAGAAAATATATCTCCCAACTCTGTATAGTTTTACTGGCTATCTTTCAAGGATGGAATAATCTCCCACTTCATCTCTTTCTTTGGAATTCTCTGGCTTCCTTCAAGTCCCAACTAACATCCCACTTTATACAAAAAGCTTTTGTGATACATTTCAATGCCAGCAACTTTACTCTGTTGATTATGTCCAGTTTAACGTACATATCTTATATTTATGGGTATAGGTGCTCGTGTTGTCTCCCAGGGAACTTCTTAAGAGCAGGGACTATCTTTTGCCTTTCTTTGTATCCTCAGTATTTAGCACAATGTTTGGTACACAGTAGATGCTTAATAAATGTTTATTGAACTGTTGAGTGACACAAGAGCTGTGTTTTTATGAAACACATTTCCAGTTAGTTAATGAGTACTATCTAACAAAGATATGCTTAGTTATAGGACATTTGGAGACTCCAGGTAAGTTAATTACCTTAATATACCTCTCCAAGGTGAAGCGTTTTGCACATATGTGCAGAACAGTGCTATTATGATCATATTCTGGATGAAAGGGAAAGATAGTAGCTATGTGATATAGTGTATATGGTACTAGACTATGGAATCAGGAAGACCTTAGTTTAAATACTGCTTCAGACATGTACTAGCTGTGTGACCCAGGGCAAATCACTTATCTTCTTTCTGCCTTAGTGTCCTCATTTGTAAAAATAGGAGCTGGATTTGATGGTCTCTAAGGTCCCTCCTAACTCTCCATCTATGATATTCTTTCCTTACATTCTTCTCCTACATTCTCTATTTAGCCTTTAATTTTTAGTGAAAAGTTAAATTATTTTACTCACTAACAGTAGGTTCAATATAACTCTCATCTTTGAGTGAATGTAGGTAGGGGAACCAAAATATATACAAACTTATCCTGAAAACTGTAGATGAATGTTTCGTTACTCTTGATCTCCCCTTCCCAAATCTGCTATACTATGATAGAGCCTGAGATGCATATTCTGAGAATTATGTTTTTGTTGTCAAGCGTTATAAAGCAATACCTTCCAATCCAATTGAGCAAGTATTTTTTTTTGTTTGTTTAAGCACTTACGTATGAAGTACAGTACTAGGTGCTAGGGATCCAAAGAACAATCCATACCTGGAGTAAATTACATTCTGCCTAACTTCCCTTTACCAAGAGCTAGGAAAATGTTTTTTTTTTTTTGGGGGGGGATTAGGCTGAGGAAATAAGGAAGTATTCATTCCTTTCTCATTCTGTCTGTTCTTACCTTCCACCATCCTCTTGAACATAATCCTAATGGCCTAATTTGAATCACTTAATCTGACCTTAACCATCTAGATAAAGCACAATTCTCTAATATAATTATGGAAACTTGGCACCTACTAAAGTCAACAGTCAACTGTTTCATTCCTGAGAATTCATTCAAAACGTCTTTCAGTATGATCTTGTCCAACCCTAGCCATGCAGAAAAGTCCTTGGTCCCTTCCCAGGCCTTACAACTGGATTAAGCTTGGTTGCAACAATATCCGCTGGAGCATAAATGAGCTAATGATGCAAAAGCATCTTAAAAATAGTAGTAATCCATCTTTAAAACACTCACTTGAACAGGTACATGCAATGAATACCTGGTACATGTTTAGGTCACCTAAGATGACACCATCTTCTTGTAAGATACCAGAGATATACTACTTGGAGACTGGGACACATATAGACATTCTGCACTGGCTTAACATGTACTTTTAGGTAGGTGACTTTGTACATTGGCTTCATCATCTTTGAAGTGTCCTGACTTAGCACTAGCTCTACCTTTGCTGCATTTAGGTCTGAGGGAGTTAGGTTTCTCTCACAGTCAGTGAGACCATATCGTAATAAGACATAAGGGCCTTAAGATCCTCTTCTTTCTTCACTGACAATACTACTTCACTTCACTAATAAAACCACAAAAATGGTTTTGAGGCCTTTTCATTTATTCTTTCTTGTTATAAAACACAAGAATAGGAGCCTCTGGGATAGGCCAGTAGAATGAACCTCGAGGATTCCAGGAATTCAGACCAAGTGTTATAGCTGGTTCAGCACTGAGGCCATGAGGAACAAGGAGCCATCATCTATTTTGAATTTTGGGAGTCTACACCAGAAGAAGGCTGGTAGGTATGCCAGCTTTGGATTTGAACTTGGTGGTACCAATTCTATATGGGAATTAGGCCAAATTGTAAGCCTAATTTTTCTTCTCTCTTCTCCCCCCATTATCCCCAACACTAAATTAGTGTAGGGGAGCAGGGGTTATGCCCCTGGGATGTGAGGGAGAAAGTTTGCATATTTGTTCTTGTCATATCATTGAAATAAATAATCCTTTGTAATATTTTATCAGATGTTAAGTATTTAAATGGAACTGGGACTTTACTCACTGGGTCTCTGAAGTGGGCAGTTATTTAAACCTGGTACAGTTATTGAAAGCTCAGGCTGATGGAAAAAAAGAGAAACTACTGAACTCCTTCAAAAGTACCTGACAACCCTGAAGAAGAGAGATGCAAGAGGCATTGGCGATATTGAAAGAGTAGGTCTAGATTTAACCATGTTACAGTCAACTAAGTTATCTACCCCCATTACCATATATAAGATTTGTTATAAGAATAGAAAGTCAGAAATGACCTTAATTGTCAGTAGTACATTTCCATGTTAGAAAAAAACATATCCCTTGATTTATAAATAGTCTACAAACCATTAGTCTGTTTCAGTCACAGTGGACTTTAGTCAATGAACAATAATTTATTAAGTATCTACTATATTAAGTGCTGGGAATAGAAAGAATTTTAAAAGCCTGACTCTTAAGGAGCTCAAGTCTAATAAAAGGAACACAAAAACAACTATAGCCAAAAATACATATACAAGAAAATTTGGAGATAATAAATAGAAGGAAGACATTAATGTCAAGAGGTTTTTTTTTTTTATTGTTCCTTATACAGAGTGCTGAATATCCTATCTTTGTGACTTTTTCCTGGCTGTCCTCCATGTCAGCTACTCCATTTCCTAAGGTTTTTAGTCACAGTTCATTTATTTCTTCTGATTTCAATAAGTAGAAAGGAAAACATTTTATAAGCATGGCATTGTTGCTTGTATTATTGATAATAATTTTAAAAATAGTTATGGGGCTAAGTTCCTTCTGAAGTATATCAACTCATTGGCCCTTGGACAGATTTTATGTTGAACCCCAACAGTTGCATTAATATTTGTATGTTGTACCCATCTACATTTCAGCATTTTCTTATTAGTCATTTGATACACATGAATGATGGATCAAACTATAACACTTTACCCCAAAACACATTAAATAGGTCTTTTATCACATGAAATCTTCCTCTAATGGCTTCAAAATGTTACTTGGACTAGATTAAAATTCTGAATATTTGCCAAGGAAAGAGACCAAATGCTTTGAGATTGAATCCAGAAATTATTTGAATCAATGGATGAATGCATCCACTATAATGACTTTGGTCTTCTTCAAGTAAGATACCCTGAAAATAAATATCAAAAAAAGGGGTCTAAGGTTGAATGCAGTAAGAGACTTATTGGCATCCTAAAATCAAAGATAAATACTAGAATATGTTTAAAGCAATTGACACTATGTAATATCTATCCTACTGTATACTTTCCAAATCATAAATGTGGCCTAACGGTTTTAATAAGCATCCTTTGGATATATAAACATATAGATGAGTGGTGTCCAATTCAAATAGAAGCATGTACACAAGGGTCCCTGCAGATCATATACTGATTTAGTTTTAAAATGTAGTATCATCTATATTTTCTTATATTTTTATTTATTTTGTTAAATATTTTCAAATCACATTTTAATCTGATGTATTGCATAATATTGTTTGATATATGCAGCACATTGGCTACATGTTTGACACCTCTGATATAGACATCCTGAAATTTTCCATCTCCTCTATATTCAAGGATTTTTTACCTTTATTTTCTCCATTTATCAAGATTTCATAGAAAAAAATGGAATGATATTGATTGGTTTATTTATTATTTGTGTTCTTCTGATTCCTTAATCTTTTGACTAATACTTTCAATTTCAAATTAAAGACATCCAGAATTTCTGATATACTTTTATTTTCCATTTTATTCTCTACCTATTTCTTTTTTGTTTTCTTTGCAAGGTAGATACTGATGAAATAGACCAATGTCTTTCCACATATCTTCAATGCCTTTCTTAAGTTGTTCCTTCTAAGGGGGAATTTAATGCCTTCCTTAAGGGTATTGCTTTAGGGATCTATCTTTCCTCCTATGATTCTTATTGTGATGATAGATGTTGTACATACTACTATGTGCATGTTCTGAAATGTTTTATACTTTCTATGAAATATTGTGAGGGAAGATCTTCATTTGTGATGAACAACAGATTAAAGCTTTTAAAAATTACTCTGTTTTAGTATAGCTGATCTGTTATTTGTGTTCATGCCATAACACTCAGCAAAGGCTTTTTATTCTAACTCTAGTTTAAATATTTGTTGTTGTTGTTGAGTAATTCAGTTGTGTCTAACTCTTTGTGACCCCATGCACCATGATACACTTTTTTTATCCTCTACTGTCTCTCAAAGATTGTCCAAGCTCATGTTTATTGTTTCTATGATGTGATGCTATCTATCCATTTCATGCTCTGCACTCCATTCTCCTTTTGCCTTCAATCCCTCCCAGTATCAGGATCTTTTACAAAGAGATCCATCTTCTCATTATGTTGCCAAAGTATTTAAGATTCAGCTTTAGTATTTCACCTTCCAATGGATGGCTTGAATTAATTTATTTAAATATTGACTGATTTGATCTCCTTGCTATCTAAGAGACTCTACAAAGTCTTCTCTAGGACCATAATTTGAAAGTGTCAATTCTATGGGGCTCAGCTTTTCTTGGAGTCCAGCTCTCATAGCCATATATTGCTACTAAAAAAACCGAAGCTTTGACTACAAGGACCTTTGTTGGCAAGGTGATTTTTGATTTTTAGTATGCTGTCTGGATTTGCCATGGCCTTCCTTCCAAGGAGCAAGTGTCTTTCAATTTCATGGTTGCAGTCACTGTCTGCAGGCATATTTAAACCCAAGAATATAAAATCTGACATCTTGTTCATTTTTTCTCCCTCCATTTGTTGGGAAGTGGTGGGACCAGTTGCCAACATCTTAGGTGTTTTTGATATTGAGCTTCAAGCCAGCTTTTACATTTTCTTCTTTCACTTTCATCAAGGGGATTCTTAATTCCTCCCAATTTCTGTCATCAGAGTGGTGTCATCTGTACATCTGAAACTGTTGATGTTTCTCCAGGCAACTTTATTTCTGGCTTTTGATTCATCCAGTCTTGTCATACTCCTTTCCTATCTTAAACCAATCATATGCTCCATGTTTGGTTCTACCTGTTTCTTACTGGCCCATCTTCTGTTTCCTCCAGAGACAAGTAAGATGATATGGTACTCCCATCTCTTTTAGGACTTTACATATTTTGTTATGGTCTACACATTCAAAGGCATTAGTGTAGTCAATGTAGCAGAAGTAGACTTTTCCCTGAGATTTTTTTCTTTCTCCATAATCCAGCAACTGTTGACAATTTGGTCTCCTGTTCCTCTGCCTCTTTGAAAACCTAGTCTTCTGATTATACTCAGTTCACATATTGCTGAATCCTAGCTTGCACATTCTTACACATAACATTGCTGATGTGTGAAATGAGTACAATTGTTCAACAATTTGAACCTTTCTTGGCATTGTCATTCTTTAGGTTGGGATATAAACTGGTATTTTCTAATCCAGTGGCCACTGTTGTGTTTTTTTTTTCTTCTCAGATTTGCTGATATATTGAATGCAGCATTTTAATAGCATCATTTTTTAGGGTTTTAAATAGCTGAGCTGGGGGAAGTTGGTTTTGCTGCCCATCTACTGAAGTGGAGTCAAATTTGCATAATGAAAATTTACAGAAAGCAAAGTCTTTATAGAAAACAAAGATAAGCATTTCAGGTTTCCAGTGGTCAAACTTTCTTAGGGCACTTTGAGTACTGCCTTTACATAATCCCAGTTGGCATTTTTTCATTTTGCCATTCCTAGTGCCCTATCATATGGACCAGGATTATATCTTTGATAATGAAATATTGCAAAACTTCAGGAAATTCATTTTTCCTTTCTGGGACTCATGTCCCTTTTTTTCACAAGTAGGTGGGGAAAAGTATAGAGCAGTGGACCTGGAGTCAGGAAGAACTAAGTTCAAATCCAGCCTGAGACTTAGCTGTGTGATCTTGGACAAGCCACTTGACCTCTCTTCACTTCAGTTTTTTCATCTGTAAAAATGGGGATAATAATAGCACTTACATCCTAGGGTTGCTGTGAGGACCAAATAAGAGAATAATTGTAAAGCACTTAGCATAGCACCTGGCAAATAGTGAGCACTATGTAAATTTTACCTAGTATTATTTTTAACTATAAGTGACTTAAGGCAAACAATTTCACTCTCTCTGCCTCAATTTCTTCACCTGAAAAATTAGGATAATAATAATTCCTACATCTCAGGGTTATTGTGAGGATAAGTTAATATGCAGAAAATATTTTATAAATATTAAATTACTCCATAAATACTAGTTATTTTGTCATTATTACTATAATGATGGGGGTAAACTAAATAATCTCTAAAATTCCATCCAGCTATGACATTCTGTGAGAACTGAAACATCTCAACCTGAATGTTTTATAGAATATTCCAATTAAACATTCCTTACACTGTAATGATTCAACCAATTCTTTAATTGGCATACTAACTGAAATACTGAAGAAACCATAAACAATGAAAAAAAACCAAAATGAAACAAAAGCAGACAAAAAACCACATATACACAAACTGTACCATGGTGCAATGGAATGGTCACTGGCTTCAGAAAACCACTTATCTGTTAGCCTTAAAAAAAATTTATATCTCTATGCCTCGGTTTCCTAATCTATAAAGTTAAAGAGTTGAATATAAGCTTCTTTAAGCTCTCATTAGTAGCTCCCCCAAATTTCTACTATGCAGAAACTAAATTATATATATATATATATATGTATATATATATATATATATATATAGTATATGATTTTATATATACCACATACATACATACGATTTTAGATCTAAAGCATAGATTTTATTGTCAAATACATGCACCACTTTCTTCAAAGAAGGGGCCACAGAAGAGAGAATAGAATCACAAAAGGAATGGTATTGTGTAATGGGGGGGGGGAAAGTGGTAGATTTGGAATCAGAGAACCTGAATTTGAATCCTGGTCCTGTTATTTACTGTCCCTGTGACCTTGAACAAGTCATTTCTCCTTTAGTATCTTTAATTCCTAATCTTTAAAAATGAGTGAGTTGGATAAGACTTTCTCTAGCCTCTCATCCACTTCTGTATCTTGTATAAATTTATTTTAACATGGAGGTGATGAACTTGGAAAAACAAAAAAGGACTAGCATATAATAAGGTGTAAATGTCAATAGGCCTGGAAAGGAGCAAAGACTACCTTAATTACAAAGTGTGTTGAGCAAAATCATATAGAGGTAGCACAGTGTAGTGGATAGTTTGTTTTGAAGTCATGCATACTTGGGCTCAAGTTCCATCTCTGAAACCATCTGGCTTTATAACTCTGGACAATTTGCTTGATATCTAAGTGCTCAGGCAACTCTTCAAGCCTGCAAATTTCAGAGAGGTTGCTGAGCTGCATTGGTAGAGGAAATTTCCTTACCTAGGAGATCCCTACACCAAATGAAATCACAAGTTCAGTCCCTGTCCCTATTAAGGCATGATACTTTATGAATCCAGAACTCTATCAATTCCTACAACAGATTGTGACTAAAAGAATCCTCTAAGCTTGCTTGCTAGCCTGCGGCAGAAAATGAAGCCATCCCAAATCCTCTGACAGTATGAAAGATAGAGTTGTAACTAGGAATTTTTGTGCCTGGGGCATATATCACATCTTGCCTAGAGCACACAACATCATGGAAAGATAAGGGCAGTAGGAAAAGTGAGCAGGACAAGCAGGGAAACAGGTTACCTTTAGCATACTGTCTGACAATTTCCCATTTTAATAATTATTCTTGTTTATTAGATGACGAGCTCTCTTGGTTCTGTGGTACCCTGGGGCAAAGCACTCATTGCCACACTTTAATTATGGGACTGAACAAAGACAAATGAAACTCCTTTATAATAACCCCCCTATTTTATCACACATATATTGGGGTCCTCTTGTCCAGTTCCTCCCCAGCTTCTCCTCTGGAACACAACAAAGTCCTCTATTACAGTACATGAGTGTCAGGTAGACCTCTGTCCATGACAGTAGAGATGTTTAATCTCTCTCCAAGTATCAGACTTAATTCCCCATACTCTTCTCCCTTTAAAGCAAAAAAAAGATAATGACAAAAGACATTTGTATAGGGCTGTGGAGATTGCAAAACATCCACATTACCTCATTTGCACCTCACAACTACCCTGTGGGGGAGGCACTATTTACTAGTATTCTGATGCTAATTTTATAGAGGAAGAAACTGGTGCAAGAAGTTAAGTGATTTGTCCATGGTGACACAGGCAATATCAGATAAAGAATTTAAATTCTGGTTTCCCTAAGTGAAGATCTCTATCTACTTCGCATAATAGTGTAATAAACATGGTAGACTTTCAATCAGGTAGGTTTAGGTTCAAATTTGACTTCCAAAACTTACCAGGTATATGATCCTATGCAATTGAATTAACTTCAATTTATATATCTGGAAATTAGGGATAATAATATAACATACTATACATATATGTGTGTATATTCAAAGCTAAAATTGCCATATAAATATATTGTAACAATAATGATATCTGTTATCATTATTGTTCCACAATACTTCTTACATATGCTCTGTGATTAAGAAACAGGGCCCATCTGTCTCATTTTCCCCCAGTTTTTATAACACTCTTCCCTTTCCTACCTGGCAGGTTTCATTCTCCCTGGTAGCTCCTCATGAGAGTATTCTTTCCTATAATACTTGATATTTTACATGCTTTTTCCAAGGGGTATCATGAGAAGAGATGAAGGGAAGGGAAGGAGGAAGGGAGAAAGCTAAGGAAGAAGGCAAATAAGGACACTGTGACAGCATTAGTGATCCTAGCAATAATATTCCTTTGCTCTACCGTACCACTCCAGCATTTCTATTCTGAAGCTTGTAGTACACATTACCCTTACAATATCCTTCACTTTTTTCCTCTTGAAATGCCTGAACAGGATTTGAATCTCCCTGAGGACTTCTTGTTATCAAAGAGTACAATGGTGATGATAAGGAAAGAATGGAGGAAGAAGTAAGCCTGACAGCTTTTTTATATATATATATATATATATATATATATATATATATATATATATATATATATATATATATATATATATATGTGAAACTTCCCCATTCCTCAGAGTTCAGAGCTCAACAGTCTATGTTTCTATAGCCTTCTCATAAGTTCACAGCAAGCCTTATTTCAATTATTGGCCTAGCAGCTGGAGAGGGTACAGGAATTAATTAATTACTCTGTGGCCACTTCAGGTTTCCATTAATATATGGAGTCTATTATTTATTGTCAGTCCTCCAAAAAAAAACACAACAAAAAAAATCAGAGTTGAACCATAACTTTGTCTTGAATTCCACTGTGTTGACCATTTTGATCTTACACAAGAATGAAGATATAGTGTATATGTTCAAGTTCAAGGCAGATGAGAAAAAAAATTCATAAAATTTATGTTTCAGTAACATTCTAGGTCACCCAAAAATAATCTATCTCTCTGTCCACTATGCCACAGTTGTCTTCATAAATAATATCAATGGTTATATTTATAGGTATTTTATATAATTTATAAATTATTTTATTCCTAATAATTCTGTCATATTGTGGAGACAGCAGGGGATTGTAGAAAGAAAGAATGCTGATTTTAGAATCAGAGAACGTGAATCCTGGCTCTGCCACTTACTAACTCTGCTATCTTGGGCAAGTCACTTAATCTTTTGGGCTTCATTTTCACAATCTGTAAAATGGAGGGTTACTTCTAATACCTCCAAAAATAGAGATTACCTCTACGATTTTTATGCTCCTAGAACACAAGGGCTATTCCCCCCCCCCCCCCGCCTTTTTGCATCTGGAGGACTTAGCACAGTCTCTGACACAGAGTAAAAGCTTAGTAAATGCATATGACTGACATAGATAATGCATATGCTACTATTCCATTTTTCTAATAGCAGCATCTGAGGCCCGAGAGCTGATATGACTTGTATGGATCACAATGAAGTGTCAAGAGGCTGGAGAGTCAAAGATTTGGAGGAGATGGAACAATTCACTGAATCTGGGATAAAATGTGGCAAACATCTCCCTTCCTTTCTTCCCCTCCTTTCCTCTTTCTTTTTCTTAGAAGTCACAAGACTCAAAAACAATTCAATGTAAAGAGAGTAGCAAGTATAAATCAAAAGAGTTAAAAGATACAGACTTGACTTCTGTCTTCATACTAGCTATGTAACATTGAATAAATCACTTAACTTTCTCATCTGTAAATGGGAATAATACTTGAATTATTTACTTCAAATCATTGCTGTGAAGTCCTTTGTAAATGATAAAGATGAAATACCATTTTTATGAGTAAAGGAGTCATAAACTTAAGAGCATCTTATCATTTTGTGCTGGGCTATACTTCTCTTCTGACAAGACAAGGGTCTTTGGATTTGGGGAGAGGTGGGACTGGTGGAAAGGTCAAGGTAAAAAAAAATTGGAGACAAAAGTATCAAAGTCCTCTATAACCTCTGTAAGAGAATTACCTAAAAGAATAGGGAAATACTCAAAAGGTACTATCAGGGATCCAACCTTTGACTTTATGTGAGTGTTGTCACTGGCCAACCCATTTCCTTTTGGTGCCTGTTATGACTTAAGGTCTCCAACAGCTTGCAGAATACGCTGTCCAAAATTCTCTGAAGAGACACACACAGTAAAGGGTAAGCAAAAGCACAAAGATCCAAGGTATACGTTCAGTTCAAGGCAGATGAGAAAAAAAATTCATAAAATTTATGCTTAAATAACATTCTAGGTCACCCAAAAATAAACTCTCTGTCCACTATGCCACAGTTGTCTTCATAAATAATATCAATAGTTACATTTATAAGTATTTTATATAATTTATAAATTATTTTTTCCTAACAATTCTGTCACATCGTGGAGGCAGCAGGGCTGGAACTACTTTTGTAGACTGGCTATAGACCTTAGAGAAAGAAAAAGGCTGCTATCTAACTCATGGATATTAACAATTGCTGTTGCCCTTTAATCCCCATTACACTACCTTCTCGATTATTGTTGGTGGCAAAAAAGAGAGCTATTTGAGAGTTCTTGAAACCAAAAAGGGGACCATGAATTTCCTCCTAGAGCAGAAGTGTAGGATCAGTAAAATATTAAAATATTTTAATAACTATTTCAAGTTGTTATACTTTGCAAGCCTCAATATTTTGTTTTAAGAATTTAAAAACACTTTTCTGAGAAGTCTTCACCAGATTGCCAAAAATGGCCTGTGACACAAAGGGGATTAATTTTATTTATTAAAAGGCAGTAATATTAACAGAGGAGATAGGTGACACAATGGATAGAGTGCTTGGTGGAGTCGGGAAGATGAGAAGTCCAGCTATGTAGATGACATCAGGCAAGTCACTTAGCCTCAGTTTCCTATTCTGAAAAAATTTGGCTAATATCTATAAAGCACCTACTTTTCAGGATCATTGTATGCATAAAATGAGAATATTTTAAAGTGTTTTGCAAATCTTAAAGCACTATATAAATGTAAATTATTATGATTGTTGTTGCTCTTGTTTTATCTCTTGGCTTAGACTGTCCAGGACAGGAGAATAGATCAGAATTCATGGGAAATAACTTTGATATGACTAAATATTGTTAATTTACATGAAATTTCTCTCACACTTTATCTCTGTGGCCTCAGAGAATGCCCTGAGGTTGACCAAGTACTGAAGACTGAGGAACCCCAACATTTTCCTAAGAAGTTGAATGAACATTTTAGTTTTTTAAAATAAAATCTTTTATAAAATAAATCTTTTTAAAATAAAATCTTACTATAAATAATATACTCACATTCCCTTGAATTTTTGTACTTTCTGCAGTTGGCTGCTTTGGCATGGTTACATTATAAACATTCTCATTTTTAACCTAATAGGGATTGTTTTCTTGGGCACATTGGTATCCTCCCCCTCTTTGGTAAAAGAAAAAAAAAGCTTTTTTTATTTAAGCACATTTCCTACTCTAAACTGAAGAGCTGTGAAATCATTACTTTCAGTAAGACTTCACATAAGAAGGATTTTCTTGTTATCTTGCATATCTTCTTTTTCTCAAAGTGATACCCTGAAGACTATTACCCCGGTGTGCTGATCCCCAGAATGTCAGGAATCATAAATATCCAGCTCACAGCAGTACCAACCGTGTTTCAAAACTCAGCATAAAACATCTAGTCTGTGAATTTTCTAGTTCATGTCAGCCAGCATTTTATTATTGCATGAAATCTTTAATTTGCCATGCTCAAAGTTCATCTTTCTGAAAGTTGTGATCAAAGTTTCAAATAAAAGTACTCCCTTATTGCAAGACTGTAAATGACCAGAATCCTAACGAATGTAGAGACTATATGTGTATATAACTTGCTGATAATAATACAGATCTGGATTTTTGCCAGTTACTGAAATATCTGTCATTCTTTGAGATACCTCATGTGTCTTACCCCTCCCTTGTTTAACTTCAAGCACCTATTTAGGAAGGATATACTATATTAAATATTTTGCAGCATGCCAAGTGAGACCAACTTTACAATTTGACAACTATGAGGTAATAGTAGTTAATTTAATTTGATATTTAATAACTGTCTATATTAATATTTATTCATTCAATGTCTTCACATATGTGTGTATGTGCACACATTAGATATAAACGTGGATATGCATGAGATGTACATATATAATGTAGGTGGAAAACAAGCAATACATATGTGTACATATATGTGTGTAAACATATACAATGGGCTTGTTGTCTACTCTATTAGAATGTAGTAATTGTTTGACTCTTTGTTACTCATATCCCAGTGCCTAGTACATAGGAGGTATTACTAAATACTTGTTAACTGATTGTGTGTTTACTTGGTATAGTAGAAAGAGGCTTGCCTGTAATATTTTCTAATTGGACTGTGATGTGCAATTAACATAACAAATCTAATTTTAACCTAAGGGAATGTTTCAAGAAAGATTCATTTGAGTGTGTATATTTCACAATGAATCACAAAGGGAGGTCATGTGATTTAACAGTACCAGATTTCAACCTGTAATTATAAAATGGTAATCATGAATACAATCTGTCACTGGCTAAGAAATAGAATGGTCAATCAGTGGAATAGATTGAGTGGTGAATGCACAGTAGTAAGTATCATAGTAATTTGGTGTTTTATAAACCCAGAGATACAAGTTTTGGGGACAAATACTCACTAACTGATAAAAATTTCTGGGAAAACTGAAATGGAATTTGGCAAAAACTAGGTATAGAATAACGTCTCACAGTGTTAACCAACATAAAATCAAAGTCAATCATTGCATAATGTTGCTGTTACTGTGTACAACATTGTCCTGGTCCTGCTCACTTCACTCAGCATTAGTTCATATAAGTCTTTCCAGGTTTTTCTGAAGTCCACTTGCTCATCATTTTTTATGGTGCAATAGTATTCCATTATATTCATATACCACAACTTATTCAGCCATTCCCCCATTGATGAGCATCCTTTCAATTTCCAATTCTTGCCCACTACAGAAAGAGCTATGATAAATATGTTTGTACATGTGGGTCTTTTTTCCCATTTTTATGATCTCTTTGGGATATGGCCCTAGAAGTGCAATTGTTGGGTCAAACAATATGCACATTTTTATAACCCTTTAGGCATAGTTCCAAATTGCTCTCTAGAATGGTTAGATCAGTTTATAACTCTACCAACACTGCATCAGTGTTCCAATTTTCCCATATCTTCTCCAACATTTATCATTTTCTTGTTCTGTAATGTTAGTCAATCTGATAGGTATGATGTGGTTTTTCAGAGTTGCTTTAATCTGCATTTCTCTAATTAATAGTGATTTTGAATATTTTGTCGTATGATTATAGATAGCTTTAATTTCTTCATCTGAGAACTGCATGTTCATATCCTTTGACCATTTATCTATTGGAAAATGACTTGTAGTCTTATAAATTTGACTCAGTTCTCCATATATTTGTGAAATGAGGCCCTTATCAGAGACCTGGCTGCAAAAATTATTTCCAAGTTTTCTGCCTTCCTTCTAATATTGGTTGTATTGGCTTTGTTTGTGCAAAAACTTTTTAATGTAAAGTGATCAGAATTATACATTTTGCATTTCACGATGCTCTCTGTCTCTTGTTTGGTGGTAAATTCTTATGTTCTCCATAGATTTGACAGTTTAACTATTCCTTACTCTCTTAATTTGCTTATAGTATCACTCTTTATGTCTAAATTGTGTACCCTTTTTCACTTTATCTTGGTATACGGTGTAAGATTTTGGTCTATGTCTAGTTTCAGCCACATCATTTTCCAGTTTTCCCAGCAGTTTTTATCAAATAGTGAGTCCTTATTACAGAAGCTGGGGTCTTTGAATTTGTCAAAAAGTAGATTCTTATGTTCATTGACTACGGTGTGTATTATGTACCTATCCTATCACATTGATACATCACTCTATTTCTTACCTAGTACCAAGTAGTTTTAATGATTGCTGCTTTACAATACAATTTTAGATCTGGCATGGCTAGACCACTTTCCCTTGTTTTTCTCTTCATGAATTCCCTATATGTTCTGGAACTTTTATTCTTCCAGATGAATTTTATTATTTTTTTCTAGTTTTGTAAAAGTAATTTTAGTAGTTTAATTGGCATGACACTGAATAAGTCAATTAATGTAGGTAAAATTGTCATTTGTATTATATTAGCTTGGCCTACCCATGAGCAACTGATAGTTTCTAAATATTTAGATCTGGCTTTATTTGTGTGAAAAAAGTTTTGTAATTGTGTTCATATAGTTCTTGGGTTTGTCTTGGCAGGTAGACTCCCAAATATGACATATTGCTGACAGTTAATTTAATTGAAATTTCTCTTTCTATCTCTCACTGCTAGGCTTTGTTAGTGATATATAGAAATGCCAATGGTTTATGTGGCTTTATTTTATATCCTGCAACTTTGCTAAAGTTGTTATTTCAAGTACTTTTTTTAATTGATTCTCTAGTATAAGTATATACACTCTAAGTATACCATAAAATTATCTGCAAAGAGTGATACCTTAGTTCCTTCATTGACTATTCTAATTCCTTCAATTTCTTTTTCTTCTCATTTCTAAAGCTAACATTTCTAGTACAATATTGAATAATAGTGGTGATAATGGACATCCTTGTTTCACCCCTCATCTTATTGGAAATGCTTTTAGGTTATCCCTATTACATATAATGCTTGCTAATGCTTTTAGATAAATGCTGCTTATCATTTTAAGGACTCCATTTATTCCTATGTTCTCCAGTGTTTTTAATAGGAATGGGTACTATATTTTGTCAAAAGCTTTTTCTGCATTTATTGAGATAATCATATTATTTCTGTTAATTTTGTTATTGATGTGGTCAATTATGTTGTTAGTTTTCCTAATACTGAACCAGCCTTGCATTCTTGTTATAAATCCCACCTGGTCATAGAGATAAGTTGAGTAACTTTGAGATAAGTTGCTATAAACTCTTTGCTAATATTTTATTTAAAATTTTTGCATCTATATGCATCAGGGAAAGTGGTCTATAAATTTCTTTCTGTACTCTGGCTCTTCCCAGTTTAGGTATCAGAACCATATTTGTATCATAAAAAGAACTTGGTAAGACTACTCATTCACATTCTTTTTCAAATAGTTTATATTTTATTGTAATTAATCATTCTTTAAACGTTTGATGGAATTTACTTGTAAATCCATCTGGTCCTAGAGATTTTTTCTTAGGGAGTTCAATGTTGGCTTGTTCAATTTCTTTTTCTGAAATAAGGTTAAGTATTGTATTCCTTCTTCTGTAAATCTGGACAATTAATCTTTTTGTCAATACTCATCCAATTCACAGAGATTGTCAAATTTATTCATATAGAGTTGGGCAATATAGCTCCTAATTATTTTTTTAAATTTTCTCGTCATTGGTAGTGAATCCAACCTTTTCATTTTTGATACCGGCAATTTGGTTGTCTTCTTTTTTTTTAATCAAATGAACCAAATGCTTATCTATTTTATTTTTTTTTCCATAAAAGAAGCTCTTAGTTTTATTTATTCAGTAATAGTTTCCTTAATTTCAATTTTGCTATTCTATCCTTTGGTTTTCAGCATTTCTAATTTGGTATTTATTTGGAGAATTTAAATTTGTTTATTTTCTTCCTTTTTAGTTGCATTGGTCTCCTCTTTCTGTATTTTATTCACATAAGCATTTAGAGATATACAATTTCTCCCAAGAACTGCTTTGACATTATCCCATAAGTTTTCATATGTTGTCTCATTATTGTTATTCTCTTAGATGAAGTTTTTGGTTGTTTCTATGATTTGTTGTTTGGCACACTCATTCTTTAGGATTAGATTATTTAGTTTCCAATTAATTTTTAGTCTGTCTTTTCATGGCTCTTTATTACATGTAATTTTTATTGCATCATGGTCTAAAAAAAGATGCATTGAATATTTTTGCCTTCCTGCAAGGCAGGATTGTGAGGATTTTATGCCCTTGCATATGGTCAATTTTTGTGTATGTGCTATGTACCACTGAGAAAAAGGTATATTCCTTTTTATCCTCATTCAACTTCCTGCACAGATGTACCATATCTAAGTGTTCTAACATTCTATTCACCTTGTTAACTACTTTATTGTTTATTTTGTGGTTACATTTATCTAATTCAGAGAGGGGGACATTGTGGTCTCCCAATAGTATAGTTTTACTATCTATTTTTTTCTGTAATTTCCTTAACTTCTCTAAGAATTCAGATCCTATGCCACTTGTTACATATATGTTTAGCATTTGATATTACTTCATTGGCTATGATACCTTTTAGCAGGATGTAGTTTCCTCCCTTATCTCTTTTAATCAGATCTATTTTTGCTTTTGCTTTGTCTAAGATCAGGATTCCTTCTCTTTTTTTTTTTCAACTTCAGTTAAAGCACAACATATTCTGATTCAGTCTTTTTTACCTTTACTCTGTGTGTATCTCTCTGCTTCAGATGTGTTTCTTATAAACAACACATTGTAGGATTATAGTTTTTAATCGACTCTGCTACCTGCTTCTGTTTTATGGGGGAGTTCACCTAATTCTCATTCACAATTATGATTAATAACTGTGATTGTCCCTCCATCCTGTTTTCCTCCCTGTTTAGACTTTTCTTTCTCCTTTAACCCTATCCCATCCTTACCAGTGTTTTGCTTCTGACCACAACCTCTATCAATCTGCCTTCCCTTCTATCAGCCTCCTCATTTTTCTTTCGAATTTTCACTACTACTTCTTTCCTCCATTCCACCCTCCCTTCTTTGCAACCTCTCCTTTTTATTTCCTTTTTCCACTCCTACTTTCTATAGGGTAAAATAGATTTCTATACCAACTGATTGTGCATGTTACTCCTTCTTTGAGCCAAATATGATGAGAGTCAAGTTTAAACAATGCTCACCTCACTCCCTTCTTTGCCTCTATTGTAATAGCTCTTCTTGCCCTGATATGATGAAATTTATCCCTTTCTGCCTCCTCCTTTCCTCTTCTCTCAGTATAATCCTTTTTATTTTTGCACCCCTGTATTAGTTAATTTTTTTTATCATAATGTCAGTCAACTTATACTCACACCACCTGTCTATGTATACCTGTCTAAAAATACCTTGTAATAAAGATACAATTTTCAAAAGTTACAAGTACCATCTTCCCATGTAGGGAAGTAAAAATTTAATCGGACTGAATAACATGTTTTTATTTCCTGTTTACCTTTTTTATGCTTCTCCTGAGTCTTGTATTTGAAGCTTGAATTTTCCATTCAGCTCTAGTTTTTTTTTTCATCAGGAAAGTTTGGAAGTCCTCTGTTTTATTGAATGTTCATCTCCTCCCAATATTTTGAAGAGATATATTTTGGGAAGGTGGTGGAGTAGGTCAGAAAATTTGAAGCTCTCAAGATTTTCTTCCACCAAAGAGATAAAATAGCTCCTCCAGGTGAAAATGGAATGAGAGTAGGGGCAGAACGGGGACACTCCTGGGACAATTGGAGAAGATATGAAGAAAAATCCCGGGATGAGATTTCATCTCTCTGAAGAGTAAACACTTCCAGCCTAGGGACCACTTAAAGAACAAGTGGCAAACCCTGGGGTTAGCTGGGTTGGGAGGCATCCTGGGCCCTAGCAGCAGGAATTTTTATCCTGAGTGTTTGAGCCCAGGAAGGTTGAGAAAACCTCTGCTGGCAAGGAACACCAGACCCAAATGTGCTGAGGAGGTGCAATGGGCTTGAGAAGGAACAAGCACATGTCTGGTGAATGTAGAAGCAGTGGGTCTGGATACTGCTGGCTGTGTCCACTTACAGGAGGAGGTATTTGTTTTAGTTCAAGGTCAGAGGGGAGAACTGGAGAGGATCTGTGGCCAGAGATATCATCTGCCATACACCAGGACTAGAGGTGATTATAGAAACTATAACCAGTAAGTTATACACAGGCAAAGGAGACAGAATCCAACCATAGAGAGCTACTATGAGATTAGAGAAGACTGGGGTTCATCTTCAGAGGAGGATACTAAAGCAAAGAAACTCTCTTCTACCCCAAACAGTAATATCAAATGGTTACCTGCCCAAAAGAATTCATGGAAGAATTTTAAAAAGATTTTAAAAATTAAAAGAGATTGAAAAAAATTAAAAGAGATTTTAAAAATTAAAAGAGGAAAAACTAAAAAGAAAAATAAGAATAATCCAAAGAAAACAATAAGATTATGAAAAGAAAGTCAACCAATTAGAAAAAGAGATCCAGAATCTTAAGAAGAAAAATGAGTCCTTGAAAATCAGAATGGGGTGGGGCAGCTAGGTGACACAGTGAATAGAGATCCAGTGCAGGAGTCAGGAGGACCTGAGTTGAAATCTGGCCCCAGACACTTGACACTTACTAACAGTGTGACCCTGGGCAAGTCACTTAACCCTGATTGCATCACAAAAAAGATTTATTTACAAGTAACCATTATTTTAAAACATCTGATAAATGTGTCAAAAGGCATAAAAGAAAATGTATTTGAGATCCAAGGGAGAAGTTCATTCCCAACAAGAAAAATCTGGGAAGACTAAAGAAAAATTACATTTGAATAAGAATGACAAGCAATTCAAGAAATGGAGAATAGGAAAAAGACATTGTGAATGTGATAATTGTATGTGTGGAGGGGAGTGATATTAACTGCAAAAGGGAAAGTAAAACTACTAGGCAATGGATTTTTAACTTCATTTAGAAGGCAATAAGGAGTCACCGAAGATTTTTAAAGATTGGGGTCAGGTATCTATCACTGAGATCTACAAATTAGAAAGATCCTTCTGGCAGTGGTATAAAGGATAATTTTAATGGGGTTGAAAATGTTCGGGCCCTATCAGTGTGGAGCCTAGTACAATGATCCAAGCTAATCCAAGTAATTAATCCAGGTAATGAAATGCTGTACTAAAATGATGTTTGTGGGAATAGACACTCCTATTCAAAAAATATTGTCTAAATATTCACTGGTCTAGCAACTAATTGGTCTCTTCCTTCCTTTCATTAGAAATCATACTAGAATAGGAGTGAGGAGAAACAGATTCTAGTCTTTTTCTGCCACCAACCAGTTATAAAACCTGAGACAAATAATTTTGCCTTCCTGAATCTTTTCCTCTTAAAGCAATGGGATTTTATTAGAAGAATGAGATTCCAGGATAGAGGAAACTATATTTAATTTAGGGTAAACCCTAAGTGCATTGTCTCTGATGTATATATGTGTGTGTGTGTGTGTATACACACACACACACGCACATATGTATACACACATGCATATGCATATATATACACTTATATGTGTGTATGTATATATGTGTGTATATATGTGTGTGTGTGTATATATACATATGTGTGTGCATATTATATATATATATATAATCATATTTGTCTTTTTCTTTGCATCTTTATATTAGTAAAATTGTCAAAATCCAGGCCCTCTCTTACATTAATATTCTGAATGACTTCAGACATTATGTTTTTTATTAGGCAAAAAGTAACATGAAAGAAGCTCTTTCACTAGAAGTTTGTTCTGTTAATTGGGGAGAATAATAACACGGATAAATGAGATTTTCACAAAAGCCCCACAGTTTGTTTTAGTCTAACTCTGTTTATTCTAGATCTTTTTTTATTTTTTAAATAGAAACCAAAGGAAGGCACCTAAACGGATTGATTTAGGCTTTTTATCTAGTTTACTTTACCTTTTATATCATTTGATAGAAGTATGAATAAACAGTGAAGGAGTAAAAAGCTATATAGCCTGTTCTGGGATTCTACCACTCCCTTCCTCCTGTCAATGGAATGCCTTTCTATGTATAGTCTGGAACTCTTAGTTAGAATTGTTGCAGGCCCTATACAAAAGCCACCACAAAGGCATTTTGGATTGACCAGGTTACAAAATGCTTTAAAAGCCGAAAGATATTTAATATTTGCCCCTGGAGATAATGAGGATATTTACATTGTAGATACTTACATAATCTTAAAAAATTTTTTTCTACCTCTCCTGGCTTCTATTTCCAACTCTTCACTCTCTCTCGTACCCATATTCAATCAGCTACCAAGACCTGTCATTTCTACCTTAGCACCATCTCTAATATAGGCCCCCTGGTCTCCATTAGGATAGGCCCTCATCATCTGGACTGGTACAACAGCCTACTGGTCTGTCTCCCTGCCTCATATCTCCCTCATTTCCAGACTATCTTCCATTGCGTTATCAAATTGATCTTCCTGTTATGTCACACATATACACATACCCTCAGTGGTTCCTTATTATCTTCAGGGGCAAATATTAAATATCTTTTGGCTTTTAAAGCATTTTGTGACCTGGTTAATTTCTACATTTCTGGCCTGTTTACCTTTATTTCTCTGCAATACATTATGATCCAGTGACACTGATCTCCTTGTAGTTCCTCCCAAGGGACATACTATCTGCAGGTCTTAGATTTTTCATTGGAAAATGAAATATCATTGGCTGTCCCACATACCTGGAATGTTCTTCTTCTTTTCCACCTCCTAGCTTCCCTGGCTTCCTTCAAGTCTCAACTAATTTCTATCTTCTGTAAATTCTTATCTTCTTCAGTTCTTCTTATTCTTTTTAATTAAAAAAAATGTATATTAAGTTTCAAACTATCTCTCTTCTGCCCCATCCCACATTAAAGAAAGCCACCATTTGACACAAATTTATGAATATATGTGAAACCATAGTATGTATATATTTTTTCCCTTATCAGTTTTTTCTCTGGAGGTGAATATCATCTTCCTTCAGAAGTCCTTTATAGTTTATTTGAGCATTTACAGCACTCAGAATAATGTGATTGTTCAAAATTATTCTTCAAACAATACTGCTGTTATTATAAAAAATATATTCTTGCTTCTGTTTATTTCACTTTTCATTATTTCATATGTCTTTCCATTTTTTTTTTCTTTCTCTAAAATCAACCAGGTCATCATTTATTACAGCATAGTAGTATTCCACCACAATCATGTACCACAATTTGTTTAGCAATTCCCCAACTGATGGGCATCCCCTAAATTTCCATTTCTTTGCACCAAAAAGAGAGCTCCTATAAATGTTTTAGAACATTTAGGATCTTTTCTTTTTCTCCTGATCACTTTGGGAAACAAGCCTAATGATGATATTGCTGGGTTAAAGTGTGCACAGTTTTATAGCTCTGTGAGTATAATTCCTGACTGCTCTCCAAAATGGTTGAATCAGCTCATATTTCTATAAACAATGCATTAATGTCCAATATTTTTCCACATCTCTACAAACATTTGTCATTTTTACCTTCCATGATTTTAGCAAATCTGATAAGTGTGAGATGATAGTTGTTTACATTTGAATTTCTCTGTTCAATAATAATTCAGACCATTTTTTATATATCTGCACGTAATTTTGATTTCTCCATCAAAAAACTGCTTGTTCACATCCTTTAGCTACTTATTAATTGGAGAATAATTCATATTTTTACAAATTTGACAAAGTTCTCTTTATATTTTAGATAAGACTTGTATCCAAGAAACTATCTATAATTCCCTCCCCAATTTTCTACTTCCTTTCTAATCTTGTATACATTGGTTTTATTTGTACAAAATTATTCTAATTTAATGCAATCAGAATTATCCACTATACACTTCACAATGCTACCTTATTTGCTCATACATTCTTCTCCTAACCATAAGTTTTATGGCAATGTGTTCAATGTTCCTGTAGTTTTCTTGAGATATTTCCCTTTATATCCAACTCAGATAATAATTTTTAGCTAATCTTGGTAAATGGTATAAGATACTGATCTATGCCTAATTTTTGCCAGACTGCTTTCTAGTTTTCCCAATAATTTTTGCAAATAATTTCTTTTTATCTCAAAACTTTACATTTTTACATTTGTCGAACATAAGGTTATATAGACATTTAATATTGTGTATCATATGTGTATTCTGTTCTACTAATTCAACTTTCTATTTTTCAACCAGTATCAGATAGTTCTGATAATTATTGCCATACAATATTGTTTAAGATCTGGTCTGGTAAACCTTCTTCCTTTACATTTTTTTCATTAATTCACTTCATATTCTTGATCTTTTGTTCTTCCAAATGAATTTTGTTATTATTTTTCTAGCTCAATAAGAAAAAATTCTTGATAGTTTAATTGAGATGGCATTGAATAAGTAGATAAGTTTAGGTAGAATTGTCATTTTTATTATATTGACTCTGCCCACCAATTATTTAAATCTTACTTAATTTGTATAAAAAGTGTTTTGTAATTATGTTCATATAGTTCCTGGGTTTGTCCTGGCAGTTCTTTTTAATCTTAATGACTTCCTTCTGAGGTTATATCCAATTTATCCTGCATACATTTTTTTTTTTGTACAGAGTTCTTTGCAATTATTCTTCCATTTTAGGCTGTTAACTCCTTTAGAGCAAACACTACACACACACAAACACACACACACACACATATACATGAACATATATGTAGGTTTTGTTTTTATCTTTTGCATTTTTAAATAACTCTTAGTATTTAACACACTGTTTGACCCATGGTAGATGATTTTGCATTAAAGAGAGAACTATGAGGTTTACTTCTAGTAGTAACATATTTGTATAATTGGAGCCTTTTAGAAACTTGATGCTACTATGCTATTAACTAATCCAGGGAGATGATACATAATAGAAATTTTAGGTCACTGGGAGAATCATTTGGTTTTGTTTTACTTTTGTCAATACTATAGCAACCAAATTGTAGAGGCTCAATCAAGTCCACTCTGCTTACAACATGAATAAGTCAAGAATTAAGTAGTACATGTGTAGTACATAGTTGGCCATATGTGAAGACTCGGAGACATTGAAATAATATTCCTAGAGTAGCAGAACCCAAAAAGGAGGGGATAAAATGATTTTCCAAACAAGGGCACCTTAGAAAGTCAGCAGGAAAGATCTCTTGCTCCTGGTTGACTGTGGAGCACAGTCCAGCCCAGGCCATACCAGCACAGACCCAGCCCCAGAAAACCAGGGGCAGGCTTTGGAACTCACTGAGTCAGCAGTGGCATTTATTCCAGAGCTGTAAGCCCACTGATGGTAAAGGAATTGAAAAACTTATCAGAAGGAGATTACAGGAATCTTTTTCCTAGTACTGAGAAAGGATTCTGTTCTTTTGCCCATACATAGATATGGGTCTTAGTCCTGGGTGGCAGTCCCAGGGTGAGAAGGAACACTAGCAGAGCAGAGTTAGTGGGGGATCTTTCTCACAATTACTGGGCAGAAAAGGGTGCTTATGGTTGCTCACAGGACAGAGCACAGGCCAGGAGAGGAGTGAACACCTGTCCTTAGATAGTATGAACTTGGAAGAACTGAAAACTTACAGGTCCCTAGAAGTATCTCTCCAAAAACACCCTGAAGCTTGGGACAGTGTACCCTGCCCCCTGGAAGCACAGCCCTACTTTAATAAAGAATAAAAAGTCAAGTAATAGACTGGGAAAATGAGCAAACAACTGAAAAAAACCTAACAACAGAAAGCTAGTATGGTAACAAGGAGGATCAAAATTACCACTCAGAAGAAGACAAAAAAAGTCAAAGCTCCTACATCCAAAGCCTCCAAGAAAAATCTGAATTAGTCTCAGGCCAAGGAAGAGTTCAAAAAATGGCATAAAAATAAAATAAGAGAGGTACAGGAAAAATTAGGAAGAGGATTGAGAGTGATAAAAGAAAATCAGGAAAACCATTCAACAGCTTGGTAAAGGAGAAACCCACAAAAAATACTGAAGAAAATAACACCTTAAAAAACAGACTAGGCCAAAAGGTAAAAGAGGTACAAAAAGCCAATGAGGAGAGCATTGCCTTAAAAAGCAGGATTAGCCAAATGGAAGTGGAGGTACAAAATCTCACCAAAGAAAATAATTTCTTAAAAATTCAAATTGAGCTAGTAGAAGCTAATGGCTATATGAGAAATCAAGAAAAAATAAAACAAAACCAAAAGAATGAAAAACAGCAAAGACAATATGAAATATCTCATTGGAAAAATAACTAACCTGGAAGATAGATCAAAGAGACAATTTTAAAATTGTTGGACTATCTGAAAGATTAAAAAAAAAGAGGCTAAGAATGATATTTCAAGAAATTGTCAAGGAAAACTGCCCAAATGTTCTAAAACCACACTGTAAAATAGAATTTGAAACAACCAATGGATCACTTCCTGAAAGAGATCCCAAAATAAATACTGACAGAAATATTACAGCCAAGCTTGAGAGTCCCCAGATGAAGGGAAAAATATTTGCAAGCAGTCAGAAAAACAAGTATTATGGAGCTACAATCAAGATAACACAAAATCTAGCAGCTTTGAGGGGCAGAGCAAAGATGAGGAATAATAGCAGGGATTTGCTTGAGGTCTTCTCCAAACCCATCCAAATACTTTTAAAAAATAACTATATACAAATTATAGAGCAGATAGAGTGAAACAAATTTCCAGCAAAAGACAATCTGGAAGGGTAACAGGAAAAGTTAACAGGAAATCCTCTTGAAAGAGATTCCAGAAGGGAAACTCTTAGGAGTATTATAGTCAAATTCCAGAGTTCCCAGGTGGAGGAGAAAATATTGCAAGCAACCAGAAAGAAACAACTCAAATATTATGGAAATGCAATCAGGATAACACCAGGCTGAGAGGAGACTGCTGTCTGACAAAAGGAGTGCAGTTTAGTGTGGGCAGTGAAGGCACAGACTTGGCCCCAGAAAACCTAGAGCAAGCCTGAGGGGATTGGATCACCGACAGCTGTGGTGGTTTCCAGACTTCTCAACCCACAAATTCCAAATACAATTTAGAAGGTCAGTGGAAATGTTCTGTCAGACCTGTGTGGTGGAGAAGCCCAGTTGGGCTTGGCCCACTGCAGCCCTGGGGCAGTGGCAGTGGCTTCTTCCAGGACTATTAGCCCACAGATGGTAAGGGGATCAAACAATTGATTAGAAGGAGATCAGAGGTAGCTATCTCTTTACCGGCACTCATGTAGGATATTTTTGCTTTTCCCATATTTGGATCTGGGTCACAATTCTGGGTGGCAGTCCTAGTGAGAGGAGGAGCACTGGCATAGTAGAGCTTGTAGCAGCAGTGAAGAGAGAACCCTCTTCCCAGTTCCAGGGCATAAAAAAGTGCTTGTGGACACTCACAGACCAGAGAGAGGAGTAAAATCTCTCTTTAGATTATGCCACCTTAAAAGAACTGAAAGCTTACTCTGTAAATATCTCTGAAAACAGCTACACAAAACCCTGTAGCTTGGGAAAACACACC
Source organism: Phascolarctos cinereus (assembly GCF_003287225.1). Taxonomy (NCBI): domain Eukaryota; kingdom Metazoa; phylum Chordata; class Mammalia; order Diprotodontia; family Phascolarctidae; genus Phascolarctos; species Phascolarctos cinereus. Next base: position 83,751,553 of record NW_027556402.1, on the reverse strand, counting down.
CTCCATACTGAAAGCAGAGACTTAAATTACACAGTTAAAAACAAAACAAAACAACAAGTAATTGGCTGGGGAAATGAACGAACAGTGGAAAAACCTCACACTATAGAATCTTACTTTGGTGATAATGAAGATCAAAATCAAACACCCAGAAGAAGACAACAAAGTCAAAGCTCCTACATCCAAAGCCTCCAAGAAAAATTTGAACTGGTCTCAGGCCATGGAAGAGCTCAGAAAGGATTTTGAGAAGCAAGTAAGAGAAGTAGAGGAAAAATTGGGAAGAGAAATGAGATGGATACAAGAAAATAATGAAAAACAAGTTAACATCTTGCTAAAGAAGACCCAAAAAAAGTGCTAAAGAAAATAGCACCTTAGGAATAGACTGGACCAAATGGAAAAAGAAGTTCAAAGGCTCACTGAAAAAAAATAATAACTTAAAAATTAGAATGAAGCAAATTGAAGCTAATGGCTATGAGAAATCAAGAAATTATAAAACAAATCCAAAAGAATTTAAAAAAAAATAGAAGACAAAGCGAAATATCTCATTGGAAAAACAACTTACCTGGAAAATAGATCCAGGAGAGATCATTTAAAAACTATTGGACTACCTGAAAGCCATGATTAAAAAAAGATCCTAGACATCATCTTTCAAGAAATTATCAAGGAAAACTGCCTTGATATTCCAGAACCAGAGGGTAAAATAGAAATGGAAAGAATCCACTGATCACTTCTTGAAAGAGATTCCAGAAGGACAACTCTTAGGAATATTATAGTCAAATTCCAGAGTTCCCAGGTGGAGGAGAAAATATTGCAAGCAGCCAGAAATAAACAATTCAAATATTATGGAAATGCAATCAGGATAACACATGATTTAGCACCCTCTACATTAAGGGATCAGAGGGCTTGAAATATGATATTCCAGAGGTCAAAGGAGATAGGATTACAACCAAGAATCACCTACCCAGCAAAATGGAGTGCAATCAATGAGGGGGAAAATTGCCTTCAGTGACATAGAAGAATTTACTGCACTCTTGAGAAGCCAGAGATAAATAGAAAAAAAAAAAAGACTTTCAAATACAAGACTCAAGAAAAGCATGAAAAGAAAAATAGGAAAGAGAAATCACAAGGGGCTTATAAAAGTTGAAGTGTTTACATTCCTATGAGAAAGATGGTATATGTAACTCATGAGACCATTCTCATGATTAGGGTAGTTGGAAGGAACATATATAGACAGAGGGCACAGGGTGAGTAGAAAATGAAAGCATTATATCTAAAAAATAAAATTAAGGTGTGAGAGATGAATGTACTGGGAGAAAAAGAAAGGAAGAAGTAGAATGGGGTAAATTATCTCACATAAAAGAGTGAAGAGGCGACTCACAAAAGAGCAGAGGGAAAAAATGGAGAGGTGAGTGGGGATGAGTGAACCTTACTCTTATTGGGTTTGGCTTAAGGAGGTAATAATATGCACATGCAATTGGGTATGGAAATTTATGTTACCCTATAGAAAAGTAGGAGGGGAAGGGGATGGGGGGGTGATAAAAGGAAAAGCAGATTGGGAGATGGGGTAATGAAAAGCAAACCCTTTTGAGGAGAGATAGGGTTAAAGGAGAGAACAGAATAAAAGGGGGGTGGGATAACATGGAAGGAAATATAGTTAGTCTTTCACAACATGACTATTATGGAAGTGTTTTGCATAACTACACATGTATAACCTATATAAAATTACTCACCTTCTCAATGAGACTGGGTGGGAAGGGAGGAAGAGAGAGAATCTGGAATTCAAACTTTTAAAAATAATTGTTAAAAATTGTTTTTATGTGCAACTGTGAAATAAGATACAGAAGCAATGGAATATAGAAATCTATCTTACAATACAGGAAAATAGAAAGGGAAAGGGATAAAAGAAAAGAAGGAGTGATAGACAGGAGGGCAAATTCGGGGGAAGAGGTAATGAGAATGCATGTTGTCTTGGGGTGGGGAGAAGGGAGAGATGGGGACAAAATTTGGAACATGAAATCTTACATAAGTAAATGTTGAAAACTAAAGATAAATAAATAAAAATTTAAAATAAAGAATAAAAAAATAGCAGCTTCTACACTAAAGAATCAGAAGGCTTGGAATATGATATTCCCCAGGAAAGAAACTGGGATTACAACCAAGAATCACCAACCTAGCAAAAGTGGGTATAATCCTTCAAGGGAAAAATGGGCATTCAAGTTGATAGAGGATTTTCAAGCATTCTTGATGAAAATACCAGAGCTGAATATAAAATTTGATTCTCAAATACATGACTTAAGAGAAGCATAAAAAAGTAAACAGGAAAGGGAAATCATAAGGAACTTAATGAGGTTAAAGTGTTTACATTCCTACATGGAAAGATGATATTTGTAACTCATAAGACCTTTCTCATTAGTGGGACAGGAGTATTTTTAGACAAAGGGCACAGATATGACTTCAATACAAAGGAATCATTTCTAAAATATAATAAATGGGTGAAAGAGGAACGTACAGCAAGGACATGAAAGGGAGAGGTAAATGGGATAAATTATCTCACATAAAAGAGGAAAGAAATAGCTTTTTGCAGTGGAGGGGAAGTGGGGGGATGTGAGGGGGAGTGAGTGAACAGAATTGGCTCAAAGAGGGAATAGCATACAGACTCAATTGGGTATAGAAATTCATCTTATCCTACAGGAAAGTAGGAAGAAGCAGGGAAAAGAGAAGATGAGTGATAGAAAAGAGGGCAGAATGGGTGAGTGGGTAGTCAGAAGCATACACTTTTTAGGAGGGACATAGTGAAAGAGGTAAGAGGATAGAACAAAGAGGGAGTGGAATAGGATGGACAGAGTTACAGTTAGCAATAGCAACTGTGAAAAAAATTTTCAAACAAGTTTCTCTGATAAAGGTATAATTTTTCTAATATACAGAGAACTGAGTCAAATTTAAAAAAAATAAGAGCCATTGCCCAATTGATAAATGATCAAAATATATGAATAGTTTTCAGATAAAGTAAAAAATAAAAAAGCTATCTGTAGCCATATGAAAAAATGTTCTAACTCCTATGGATTGGAAAAATGCAAATTAAAACAGTTTTGAGGTAATACTTCATACCTATTACATTGGATAATGGGACATAAAATGGAAATGGCAATGTTGGAGGGGATGTGTGAAAAAAAATGAGACATTAAGGCACATTTGTTGGAGTTGTGAACTAATTCAGCTGTTTTGTAGAGCAATTCAGAACTCCAAGAAATTAGATCATGCCTTAAGTGGAATGGGTTGCTTCAAAAGATATTGAGTTCACTCTAACTAGAAAAATAGGCTGGATCACTACTACAATAGGTGTTAGTGGAGATTTTTTTTTCAGATCTGTTGAATTAGATGGCCATTGAACTCCCTTCTAACTTGAAAAAATTCATGATTATGTGATTGATCTATAGGAAATCTAAATAGCAAAGATTGCTTTCCTGTGGGCCAACTCTACAGATAACTTCTTGAAATAAAAAAAAAAACCAAAACAAATAGATTTTCAAATTAATTTATCATCCTAACCTTATAATATTGAGTGGAAGTCCCTGGAAAATTTTTAGGGATAATTTTACATATATTCATTTCTAAGGAACCAACATCATTGGCTATTTAATAATAAATTGTTTCTCATCTTCAACTTAAAAATGGGAATTTGAGACTGTAATGAACTCATCATCATCTCCTTTAAAAAGTTCTGATCTTTTATTTAATTGAACTTGAGTCTTATCATAAACTTAACAATAAGATTATTGAATATGGATTAGAGTGAGCTCACTCCAATTCCTTGATTAAATCATGAATTGTTGTCATGACCATAGCAAGACATTTCACTTTCTAGGCCTCAGTTTCCTCTTGTGTAAAATGATGGGTTGGATTAAAAGATTTCTAATTATTTAATGATCTGTGAATGTATATAAAACATCTTCCATATTAGTTATATATCCATAGAGGTGCTGACAATGAACTTAACTCTAAATGCTCTTCTGATTCTATCATTCTATGAGTCCATGGGAAAAAATCCTTGGCTTAACAAAGTCTAGAAAGCAAATAAATAAACAAATGAAAATAAAATTTTAATAATCCTAACAAGATAACGTCAGAAACCACAATTGTAATTACATTGTTGACACCCAAAGAATTATTAAGATGCTTTTATAAATTGCTTATCTCTTTAATGACATTGGATTGACAATAGATCCTACAGAGAAATTTCAATCTCAGAGAACATAATAAATGAAGATCTTGGGCATTCATTACTTATACCATGGTTTTTGAATGATGGATTATGCATAACAACATATTCATTGAAGACTGAATGACTTGATTCACTCAAACATCTACAAATAAAATATAGTGATCTTTCTAGCTCAAAGTCAGTAACTCCACTGCAATTCAATTAGATTGAATAAGCATTTATTAAATGCCCATAATATACTGTACTATGCCAAGGGGATACAAAAAGAAAACAAAAAGAGGCCATGCCCTCAAAAGTTTATGTGTTTTTGGTAGAAAAGGAAGAATGGAAGGGAAGACACATGTACCCAGATAAGTAAATACAAAATAATTTGAGGAGAAAGTATTCAAAATAAATATCTGATAATGTAATATTTTAAAGGGGCTTAAGATATTTTGACAAAAGAATTATTTAGTGACTGTCATTAATGGTGGGCCTCAATGGACACAATGTAAATTTGAATTCATCTTTGAAAGAGGAAACCCTTTTTATCTCCTGAACTGTGAATTTAACACAGCCTAGCATAAAACCAAAACCAGATAGCAGTTTTCTTCACAACAAACTTCAAGACTAACTTTTCTCAGCTCTTGGTACATGAGGCATTGGTAGGTTTCAGGTACAATTATGAAATAATTGGCCACTATTGCATCCTACCTTATCTCTTCTCAAAACTGTTAACAACCACTTAAGGCTATTTGTAGCTTTCATCAATCTTTCAGCAGTCATTGATTATATAGATTAGAGTTGTCTAGGGGACAAATTGTACAGTCCTTTAGCTGTTAATACTTCTTCAGAAACTGTTTCATACTACTAGAGGAAAAGATAAGATGGCTTTATGAATTATGTAATCCTAACCTTTTCTTTGCTTTACTTAAAATAATTAATTTATTTTAAACATTCTGTTTTTTTAAGTTGACTTTCAAATTCTCTCCCTTCCATTCACCCTTTCTCTCCTACACCCTCTGAGAAGCCATGCAAAATTATATCAATTATAAATGTGAAATCATGCAAACCATATTTCCATATTAGCCACATCACAAAAAAGGAAAAAAACAAAGGTGAAAAATTATACTTCCATATGCACTAAAGCTTCATCAGTTCTCTCTTTGAAAGTGGGAGAGCATTTTTACGTCAAAGGTTCTTTGGCATTGTCTTGGATTATTGTGTTGATCAGAGTAACAGGGGTTACACAGCTGATAATCATTACAGCATTGCTGTAGTGACAGCACAATGATTTCTTGGTTCTTTTCACTTAACTTTTCAGCGGTTGAAATAGTTTTGCCATGTTTCATCCCACTTATCATTTCTTCTAGTTCAATAATAATCCATCACACTCATATACTATAATCTATTTAGCCATTCCTCAAATGATTAGCATGCCCTCAATTTCCAATTCTTTGATACCACAAAAAGAGCTGTTATAAATGTACGTATAATTCCTTTTTCTTTGATCTGTTTTGTTAAAGATTGTAGTGGTATTGTTAGGTCAAAAGGTATACACAGTTTTATATCTATGTGAGTATAGTTCCAATATATTATCCAAAATGGTTGAATCATTTCTCAGCTCCATCTACAGTTTATTGATGTACCTTTTATTCCTCATCCCCTCCAGTATGTGTCATTTCTGATAGGTACAAGGTGGCACCTTAGAGTTGTTTTAATTCACATTTTTCTCATCAGTGATAATTTAGAGCATTTTTTTTCATATAACTATAGATAATTCTGATTTCTTCTTCTGAAAACTGCCCTTTTATATCCTTTGACCACTTATTAACTAGAGAATGGTTCTTATTTTTATAAATTGAATCATTTGCCTATATAGGTGAGAAATAGGGCCTTTATCTGTGAATTTTTTTTAATACTTCATTGTCTGTGGTTTTCTTGCTGTTATTCAGTTGTTTCAGTTGTGTCTGACTCTTCATGATCCCATTTGGAGTTTTCTTTGCAAAGATACTGGAGTGGTTTGCCATTTCCTTCTACAGCTCATTTTGCAAATAAAGAACTGAGGCAAACAGGGTTAAATGACTTGCCCACATCTATGGTACTTTTTTTTTTTAGGCAATGGGGTTAAGTGACTTGCCCAGGGTCACACAGCTAGTAACTGTTGTGTGTCTGAAGCTGGATTTGAACTCGGGTCCTCCTAACTCCAAGGCTGGAGCTCTATCCACTGTACCACTTTTGCTGTCCCACACGGTACCTTTTTATCAAAATGCAGTTTCCTTGATTATCTCTTTTACTTAGTTCTATTTTTGCTTTTGCAAAAATTTATTGAATTCTAGTTTTTAATCCATTCCACTTCATTTAAATGGGTAACGTTATCCCATTTTCATTCACAGTTTTGATTACAAATGGTGTATTTCCCTCAATCTTATTCTATATATCCTTCTCTCTGTCTTTTTATCGTGTTCCCTCCCTAAAAGGAGGACCATTGCCTCCCTTAATTTTCCCTCCTTTTAACACCCCCTTCTAATATCTCTTATCTCCTTCTCCATCTCTCTCTATATATATCTATATAGATATAGATATATATGTCTATATATCTATATCTATATAGATATATATTCTTCCCTTTTTGAACCAATTCTGATGGCAGTTATATTCAAGCATTGTCCACTCCAAACTCTCATTTCCCCCCCATAAAAGCTTTTCCTTGCATCTCTCTTTTATGTGAGAAAATTTTTCCCATTTCCCCTCTCCCTTCCTCCTTCTCCCTGTGTATACCTCTTTCTCATATCAGATTTTTTTTTCATTTTTGGAGATAATTTCCACATAATTGACTCATACCCATGTCCTCTGTGTAGGTACACTTCTTACAACTGCCTTAATAATAATCAAATTCTTAGCAATTCTATGTATCATCTTCCCATATAGGAATGTGAAGAGTTTATGGAATGATTACTCTTTCATGTTTACTTTTTCATGCTTCCCTTTAGTCATGTTTGAATGTCAAATTTTCTATTCAGCTCTGGTCTTTTCACCAGGAATGCTTGGAAGGCCTTTATTTCATTAAATATCTATTTTCTTCTCCTGAATAATTATACTCAGTTTTGTTGGGTAGGTATTTTTTATTGTAATTCTAATTCCTTTGCCTTCTAGAATGCTATATTCCAAGCCCTCCATTCCTTTAATGTGGAAGTGGCTAAATCTTGTGTGATCCTGACTGTGGCATCAGAGTTTATGTCTTGGTCTTCCCTACCCCTCTAGTAGCTGTTAATGGCCAAGTTCTTTTGTTGTTGTTGTTTACTCAGTTTTCTAGCATATTTTGACTTTGAACTTTCTGTTAAAGTTGGTTTCTGCTCACCTGTGGGTGGGAGAGTTTTGAGCTTTAGGCTTTTTCATGCTGCTGTTTTCAGAGGTAGTTCTGGATGTATGTAAATTTTTGGTGCTTAAATTGTTATGAAAGGTATCATCACTGGTCTCTTGTTCTCCAGTCTGGTGTTTATCCAGGAAGGCCCCTGCTCCCCTGCAGCTAAGAGTATTAGCACTCTTCTTGGCCCTAAAACTGTGACCAGGTTCCCTGCTTCTGTGCAGCTACAAGCACTAGTACTCCTCTTTGCCTCTGAACTGTAACCAGGGCTCCTGCTCCCTTGTTACTGACCACAAGCCCTCCTCTCCACCATAGAACTGGGATGCAGAACTGTTTATGAGCAATAGAAATGCCAGTTATTGTTTATGAGCCCTATAAGCTCCTTCCAACCACTTATCTGACTTTCTTACAGTGTCTTGACTGAGAGATTCCAAAACTGTGATGCTGCTGTTGCTGCTGCCATGCTCTGGGATGGAACTCTCCTTAATGTCACTTACTTTTCCTGCTAACTTTCTAAGTTGTCTTTGACTAGAAAAAATGTCTCATTCTTACCTTTTGTTTGCTCCAAATTAGCCACTCCAAAATTTGATTTGAAGAATTACTTTAAAGTTTTTTGGAGGAGAATATTGGGACAGTTTAGCTGGTTTGCTGCCTGTAATCAGCCATCTTGTTTCCTCCCCCTACAATCCTAAATTTAAGGAGTGTCATTCATGGAGAGCAATTTGGAACTATGCCCAAAGGGCTACAAAAATGTACACACTCTTTGATCCAGCAATCGCGCTTGTATGGCTGTATCTCAAAGAGATCATAGCAACTCTTTCTGTGATGGTAAAGAATTAGAAACTGAGAGGATGCTCATCAACTTGGGAATGACTGAACAATTTGTGGTATATGAATGTAATGGAACGCTATTGTGCTATAAAAAATGATGAGCAAGTGGACTTCAGAAAAACCTGGAAAGACTTGCATGGACTGATGCTGAGTGAAGTGAGCAGAGCCAGGAGAATGTTGTACACAGCAACAGCTACATTGTGCAATGATTAATTTTGATAGACTTAGCTCTTTTCAGCAGTGCAAGGATCTAAGACAACTCCAAAAGTCTCATGATGGAAAATGCTATCCACATCCAGAGAAAGAATTATAGAGCTTGAATGCAGATCGAATCATACAATTTTCTCTTTTTTTCCCCCTTCTATTTGGCCTTGTTTCTTCTTTCTTATCGTTCATTGTATTGGTTCCAATCCTTCCTTAGAAGATGACTAATGTGAAAATATGTTTAATAGGGATATATGTGTATAGCCTATATTAGATTATGCACCATCTTGGGAAGGGAGGTGAGGAGGAAGGGGGAGAAAAATTTAAAAATCAAAAGCATATGGAAGTGATTGTTGAAAACTAAGAATAAAATAATAAAAAGAGACAAAATGAGGTACAGCTAAAAGAAAGAGCATCATTCAAATCTGTTTCCTGGCCCAATGTTTCTTTGCAATATATAGAACAACACAATATCAATGTTGGGAGTTTTGGATGGATAGCCTCCAGTCATACCAAAAAGGAAAGCAAGTGGCCTTGTCTAGGCTGATTCAAATATTCCACTACTTCTCTTGATATTTATTCTCCTAAAGATCTAGTCAGCATCAACTACACCAAAAGGGTTATCTTTGTATATGGTAGATATTCTCCCCAATTGAAATAAATAATCCTAAATAATTCCATTCCTGTCCCCTCCCCAAAAGGCACTTTTTACAAAGCTTCTTGGAGGAACATTTTGCAATGAATTCATTAATAAATGTGCATCAGAGGGTAAACCCACTTCCACTGAATTTAATTAAAGAAACATTTAATATGTTCTGATTGTATGCATAGCCCCTGTAATTTCATTGTCCTTCAGTGCCATCCTGAGGGTCTTTGTAGACATTGGCAGTACTTGAACATTTCTAAAGATCTCAGAGTTTATCTGCATAGATGGTCTCTCTGTCTTCTCCATGCAACAGCAGATAGTCTTTTTGGCTTACTGGGCTCTCCCAAAACATCTGTTTCATAGGTCATAATAGCTTATGGATTTAGAGGGACTTTAGAAATCCTCTAATCCAGTACATTCATTTTATAGATGAGGCTTATCAAGCCCTGAGAGATTAAGGGACTTGACTTGCCCAAGTTCACACAGGCAATAAGTATCAGAGACCTTGACCCAGGTCCTCTAAGTCCAATGTCAGTGCCCTTTCCGCTGATGCATCATCCACAGAGGATGATCTGTCTTCTCCCTCCAACAAAAAAATATGGAAATTGGTTGCTGAACAACAGGCTGTTATCTAGCTTGGTAGGACTTTCCAGAGCTTGCAGTCTGATCACACAGTATTTAAGAATCCAAAGCACATAAAGCAAATACTTAAGCAATTCTACATCTTAGAAAGTTTTGAATGGCTTAGTAATAAAGAGTCAAGATTAAAAAAAATAAGCATTAAAAATCAACACTTTAAATTACTGAGTTTTTTGTTTCAGTGGGTAGTTTTTACACAATGAGCTCAATGAAATCATAAGCTAGAATCCAAACCTAATCATAGATATTTATAATTACTTTATGGTTAGTATTGGACTTTACATTTTACTTTTTACAGATGAGGAAATAGAGAATCAGATAATGTGTGTTTTATTATGACTATTGTTATTATTCCTTTTTATAGATGAGGAAACTGAGGATCATAGTGGTTGATTGATTTGCCCAGATCATCCAGCTGGTAAACATCAGAGCCAACTCTTCCTTACTCCCAAGTCCAGTAATCAATACACCATAGAACTTTCCTTCTTACAATCACATAACAGCATATCTTTTTATATTTTGAAGGATATATGGGAATATATAAGCCTTCCCCAAGATGCCAGTATACTTATCTACAACCTGTCTATATTCATAAGGGAGGAAAAGGGAGAGTGAGGAAGTTGATCATAGCTTTTTGTAGATGGGATCTTAGATAACAATCAGTTATCAAGCACCCAGGCTTTTTGTGACTATTCTCCTCAAAAAAGTATTGGACTTGTGCCTCTTTTACTTGCTAACTGTGTGACCTTTGAAAAATCATTTAAATTCACTGGGAACTAGCTTCATTTCCTTCTCCAGATCATTTTACTGATGAGGAAACTGAGGCAAATGGCATTAAGTGAGTTGTCCAGGGTCACACAGTTATAGAAGGAAGTGGAAAACCACTCCAGCATCTTTGACAAGAAAACCCCATAGACAGCAATGGTATGCTACGATCTGTGGGGTAACCAAATCAGACAGAATGAACAATAACAACAAAACTGGAAATAGGTAGCTTTTAATTTTGACATACATATACTGGTAAACTTTTGTCTTAGAAGTTTGGAGATAATGGTTGAAATTAATGCATTGCCCTTTCCCTGAACATTTCATTAATATGCAGTTTTCAGAGCTATGGATTAAATGTTAATTTAATTATAAGAAAACTTAATTCTGACAAAATTTTCAAGAGTGGTCTGAAATGCTGATCAGGCACTTTTAATAAGTCAGCTTGTCCTGCAAAGTTCTGCAAAGTTATATCCATCAGATTTTAAATGAATTCAATTTCTGTAATTATTAACTTTTATTTCTTAAATCTGAACAGTTTATTCAGTTCTTTAGATGACAGAGGAAACATGGTTTCTGCCCTAAGACCCAATATACATTTTTTATTCCACATGTAATAGGATATGCCTATTCAGAAACAGCAGTGTAATGACTTTTCCTATTAAATAAGTATTTTTATTCTACATCAACAATTTTTTAAAAAACCTTTAGTTTAAAATGACTAAATGTAATGAAGTACACTATTTTAAAATGATTGTTTTTCTTATGATTTGGGGAAGAAAAGTGAAAGTTGGTAATGTAACTAATATTTCAGATCTTAGAGATTTGTAATTTTATTGGTGCCTGTTCTACCCTCCACCCCTGACATAGTTCCAATCCTCCATTATCAAAACAATCTTAACAATTTATTTTTTCTCATAAAAAACTACATTATGGGTAATGCATGGATTATCACCTCCACTTTGGAGATCATAGGATTATATACTTAGAGATGGAAAGGGACTTGGAGCTTATCTAGTCCAATCCCTTCATTTTTCAGATGAGAAAACTAGGGATATGAGAGACAAAGTAATGTGCTCAGGGTCACACAAGTGAATGCCTGAGCTGAGAGTCAGACCTAGGTGGCCTGACTCAAAGTCCACAGGACTTGGGATTATGGGCTTTCTACCCAGTCCAGGCAATCTTAAAAACTAGATGGTAATTCGGTGACAGTTACTAATTTGACATATTTACAAAGATGATTGAACAGATAGGCTTCTTGCATTTGCTTTGTCTTCCCTCCAGTACCTAACACAGTGATATGTCATTAGTAAGTTGTTGTTTAAAAAAATTTTTTTTTAAGCAGGGCAATTGGGACTAAGTGACTTGCCCAAATTTACATAGCCAGTGAGTATGTGTCTGAGGCCAGATTTGAACTCAGGTCCTCCTGACTCCAGGGCCAGTGCTCTATCCACTGTGCCACCTAGCTGCTTGGTAAGTTTTCTAGTGTGCTGGGTGATTAGAATAGCTACTTAGTGCTAGGCCTAAAGCCAGGAAGACACGAGTTCAAATCCAGCCTTAGAAATTTATTAGCTTTATGATCTTAGGTAAGTCACTTAAACTTTGTTTGCCTCAGTTTCCTCATCTATAAAATGAGGATAATAATAACACTACCTCCCAGGGTTGTTGTGAAAATCAAACAAGATAATATTAGTAAAGCACTTATCACAGTGTCTGGCATATAGTAAACACTATGTAAATGTTAGCCATCATTATTGTTTGTGTTAATTGCCATATCTAAAATATAAGTCCTTAATAAATTTATATTGATTTATTCTTGACTATTCTTTACCATCAGTGACTATTTTTTATTTAGGACTCTTCATATTAATGCATTTTTTCCTCTTTTTGTTCTTTTATGGTTTAATGAAAATTTATTGGCAGACAAGCTGATTATTCATATAAAGGAGGTTGGGAGTAGTTGGAAAAACCATTTTTTAAAACTTAATCCAGGTAAGATTTTTGAAAGAATTTGGCTTTAGGCAGGTTTCTAATAAAGAAAGGGAAGCAGAGTATTAGATGAAATGTGGACAACTTTCAAGAAACATATAATATGTGTAAATTGTTTACTTTAATTACATTGTCTCTGACTCTAACTCCAGGAATCAGTCCCTTTCAACCACACCATCATCTTTAATTTCATTGTTAATATTCTCCAAATAAATATGTGAATGAGATATTTGAAAAATTCCTCTTTTATATCTGAGCAGTAATTCAAAGATCTAATGCATATTTTGTACCACATGCATTTCTGTAAATAATAAATCTGTAAACAATAAATTGATTGTAGTTTTAAGAATACCCTTTTGTTAACTCACAGGGAAAAAGCATTCTATCATACTGATAAAGGTAGAACTCTCCATTTGGGAAGTATTTACTAAGCACCAATTATGTAAAGGTACCATGCTAGAACTACAGGGTGCCATGCAGATGAAAGGTAGAGTAAAAGTCAAGCCTTGCTTTTTTGGAGCTTTATTATAGCAATAAAATAATGAAAGGAATAAAGCAGTTCTTATTTTATATAAATTTGACTTACACAAATTCTACACCCCAGGGCAAGGAAACAGTGCAGGTATAGCTCCAAGCCAGGGAATCTCTGCTCCAGGCACTGAAGCCACTGTGGCTGTGGTAAGCCAGAGCCATGGATAGGTTATGCTTGGAGGGTCTGTGGAAAGGTTCATTTATGTTAATGAGCTGAATAGACCAAATATAAAACAAATGAAAGCACAGATCAAATATAAAGAAAAATAAAAATCCATTCAGAATAATGAAGTCTGAAAGTATGAAGTCATCCTATAGTGAGGTCTTATAGGGTTCTATATTAACTAATATGCCACAATAGTCATGTTAAAGCTGGGCACTTGTTGGCTGGGATGATTAATTTGTCTTTGCATTGTCTGATCATTTTTAAAGTCTGTTTGTAGCCTAATATATGATTGCTACTTTTCATTACCAACAAGTGCCTTTAACTGATGGCTTTAATCACAATTTGAGATCTTTTTTGTATTCATTATCTTCCTTCCTTTGGGGGGGGGGAGGTTCCTCAATCAATAATATACTTATAAGTCAGTCAGGAGCAAGGAAGGCCCACAGCAGGTTTTCCATCATCACTGCACAATTTTTCAAGTGGAATATGATCTTCCCTAATATTCAATTTTGGGGTCAGCAAGTGGTCCATCTGTTCTGTCCATCAAAGAGATAAGGAGAAAAAGAAAAATTCACATAGAAAGTCAGTAGTATCACTTTTATCCCATTCCAATCTTATATACTTTTTATATATCCCCAGTGATTACCATGGTTTTAGTACTTATTAATAGTTTGAAACATATTCCATTACTTATTTTTCTGCATCTGGTGACATTAAGATTACTTTGTTCTGATTGGGACTCTGGTATTAGAATCAAGGAAAAGAAAACAGAAATTAAGTTATGCTTAGTCATGTAGAGGGACAATACATAATACAAAACTACATCATTAGGTGTATCAAATGCTAGTTTCCATGACTGATACTGAGAAATGTTGACCATTCTAGCAGGCCTTGTTGTTCAGTTGTTTCAGTCATGTCTGACACCTCATGACCATATTTAGGGTTTTATTGATAAAGATAACTGGAGTCCTTTGCCATTTCTGGCTCCAGCTCATTTTACAGATGAGGAAACAGGCAAAAAAAGCTTAAATGGTTTGCTCAGAGTTACATAACTAATAAATGTCTGAGGCCATATTTGAACTCAAAAAATTAAGCTTCCTGACTGCAGTCCCAGCATTCTATCCACTATGTCTCCTAGCAGGTGTTACATAGTTATTATTCTGCCCTCTCTCCATACCATCTATGCCATCTTACACATGCTTTATTGTCTTTGTTTCCTTCCTACTCATGCTTTATTGCCTTTGTTTCCTTCCTATACATGCTTTATTGTCTTTGTTTCTTTCCTACCAATTTTTGTTTCACACTCCTCTACCCTATAATTTTTAAAAAGACTTTTCCAAATTCGAAATCTGTCCATTTCTGAAAGAAATGAACAGCAAAAGTCATATCAAAAATGCATAGTCAAGCAACATAAATTCCCACATAGACCATGTCCAAAAATGTCTGTCTCAACTTTCATATTGACTCAATTACTTCTTTACTGAGTATTCCTCATCATTTATCTGCATTGTTGGTCTGTATTTCTTAGGCTTTTTAATGTTTTTCTTTCTTATGTTGTTCTTATTATAAAGATATTTCTGTTTCTTTCACCTGGATTTTGTGATTAATAGAAAAATTATATTTTTATATTTTTAATTTTTTACATTCCTATTAAACATATTTTCACATTAGTGATGATGTAAGCAAAAATTAAAACCAATAGGAGGAATCATCAGAAAGAGAAACAAAACTCAACAAAAGAGACAAAAAAATAGCAATTCAACTTCCATAGTCCTTTCTTTGGATGTAGATAGCATTTTCCATCATGAGGCCTCTGGAGAGGTTTTAGATCCTTGTATTGCTAGGAAGAGTTAAGTTTATCAATATTAGTCATCACACAATGTGGTTGTTATTATGTACAACATTCTCTTGGTTCTCCTCAATTCACTCAGCATCAGACCATACAAGTATTTCCAGGTTTTTCTGAAGTCAGCCTGTTCATCATTTCTTATAGCACAATAGTATTCCATTACATTCATATACCACAACTTGCTCAGCCATTCCCAGATTGATGGGCATCTTCCCAATTTCCAATACTTTGCCACCGCAAAAAGAGCTGCTATGAATATTTCTGTACATGTGGGTCCTTTTTCCATTTGTATGATCTCTTTGGGATATAGCCCTAGATGTGCTATTGCTGGGTCAAAGGGCATGCACATTTCTATAGCCCTTTGGGCACAGTTCCAAATTGTTCTCCAAAATGGTTGAATCATTTCACAACTCCACCAACAATGCATTAGTGTTCTAAGAAAAAATATATTTTTAAAGATGTATTTTCAATCCCCCAACTTTTGTTCATTGGAGTTCACACCTGTTATTGTTCATGCACTCCTGTGTTGGGTTTGTTTTATCCTAATAATGATAATATTATCTCCTCTTTGCCTGTCCTTGTATCCTTCATTTATTTGCCTTGTCTTGTTAATATAGCCAATATTTCTAATTCTATAAAATAATAGCAAAGAGAAAAGGAATATTTGTTTCACTCCTAATCTTACCGTGAAATCTCCCATTATTTACTGTTCCAAATAATTCTAGCTCTTGGGTTGAGATAAAGATATTTGATCATGTTAATGAGTGCCTTTTATTTTAATGCTTCTTAGTATTATTAAAAAAAAGTGGATACTCTATTTTGAAAAAAAAAACACTTTTCTTCATCTCCAGTTATAAGTATGTTATTCTGATTTTTAATTAATTCATCTGAAAGTCCATTATGACCAAGAACCTTTTCTTTGAAAGTTTATTATTTGGCTTGATTTCTCCTTTTGGCATTTGAGTGTTTATATTTTTTAATTTCTAATTTTGTTTCATTTTTATTTTTTAAATATTGGCACAGTGGTTTCTAGTAATTTTCCTTATTTTCTAAGTACGCATTATAAATTCCTCATTTTAATATTTGATCTTAATAATTTACTTTTATTTTCTGTTTTGTTAATTTAAATATCTTTAATATAACTTCATATCTCCATTTCCTTATGGCCTAGCAAATTATCACTTTTCTGCACAAGTATTTTCTAGTAAAAAAATACTATTTCTTAAAGTTTGCATTAAATGATTATCAAAGACTTAGCCCAGTTTTTCAAATATTTCTTTCAGACACTTGATTTTTACCAGTATTTTTGTTAATTTTGTCTATGTCTGAAAGAGGCAAGTTGAAATTATCCATTATTTTAGTCTTACTATCTTAGTCTTTTTATAATTCAGTTAACTTTTCATTAAATACTTAGAAGATAGGCTATATGATACATTCTGATTTAATATTAATTTAATTTATTAACTATCTTTCCTTTAAGCAAAATGTAGTATGCCCATATGTTTCTCTTGACTACATTTATCTTTACCATGAATATTTTTGAAATTATGATTGACATTCTTGCTTCTTTTGGATTCAGGTAAAGTATAATTAACCATATTGTAGACTCCACCTCTAACACTTTATGGATTTTTTTTTTACTAAATAATAAAGTTAGTATAATGAATGCTTTTAATACTCTACATTTTTATATTTTCTTACTTGGCCAAGATAAAAGTATGATTAAGTGAGCATTTCTCCTCTCATCCTAAGCACCCCACACATTTTTTTTTAGTATACTTCACTGTAAAAAATGCACTGGCTCTAGAGTCAGAGTACTTAAGTTGAAAGCTTAGCTCTGACATTTACAGCATGTGGTACCTTTGGCAAGTCTCTAGCAAGTAACTTATCCAAGTTTCTGTTTCTTAATCTTAATATCAGAGGTTTTGATGAGATAACTTCTGAAGTCATTTTTAGGCCTTAGATCTATGATCCTTTGATCCTATAAGACACTAACATAGCAAATGTATAGTAAATCCATTTTCCCATTTCCCATTCTTGAATATCTCTATTTGAAAATTCATGGCTATAGTTTATCTTTCTTCATTCCTACAAAGAAATCCAGATATTAGGTCTTCTGGGAGCCAAGACAGTGGAGTAAGCAATACGTCACTCTCACTCTCCTTTATTGACCTCTAAAAACCCAGAAAATATGACCCCAGGAAATATTCTGGGACAGCATAGCCAGAAGAAAGATGGAGTGCAACAGTTTTTTGGCCTGGGATGATTAGGCAATTAAGAGGAAAGGTTGCTATCACTCTAGTGAAAGGGAAGTAGTTGAGGATAGGAGGCATCCTGGCAAGCCAGCTGTGAGCCTCACCTCAGAAAACCAGCAGGAGATCCTGTGCCCCAGGGCAGTGGAGGAGGCAATTGCCCACACAAGGATACCCCAAATGTCTTGGCACAGGAAAGGAAACATGCAGACTCCAGCTTGGTGAACTACCATGTATGCAGGTGGGCAGGAGTCGTACCAAATTCTTTTTATGATACAAATATGGAGCTGATACCTAAGCCAGGAAGCCACACAAGAGAGAAAAAATATTACGGACCAATTTCCCTAATGAATATGGATGCAAAAATTTTAAATAAAATATCAGCAGAGATTATAGCAACTTATTATGAGGATAATTCCCTATGACCAGGTAGGATTTATACTGGGAATACAGAGCTGGTTCAGTATTAGGAAAACTATCATCATAATTAACTATAGCAACAATGAAACTAACGGAAATCGTATGATTATCTCAGTAGATGCAGAAAAACCTCTTGACAAAATACAAGACACATTCCTATTAAAAACACTAGAGAGTATAGGAAAAGGAGTGTTCATTAAAATGAGAAGTGGCATTTATCTAAAACCATCAGCAAGCATTATATGTAATGAGAATAAGATGGAAGCATTTCCAATAAGATCAGGGTATCAAACAAAGATGTCCATTATCATCACTGTTATTCAGTGTTATATTAGAGATGTTAGCTTTAGCAATAAGAGAAGAAAAAAAATTGATGGAATTCGAATAGGCAAAGAAGAAAAAAGTTGTCACTCTTAGCAGATGATATGATGTTATACTTAGAGAATCCCAGAGAATCAAGTAAAAAATGACTTGAAATAACAAACAACTTTAGCAAAGTTTCAGGATACAAAATAAACCCATATAAATCATTGACATTTCTATATATTAATAACAGAGCCCAACAGCAAGAGATAGAGAACTTCCATTTAAAGGTATTATAGACATTATAAAATATTTGGGAGTCTACTTGCCAAGAAGAACTCAGAATGCTATGAATACATTTACAAAACACTTTTCACACAAATAAAGTGAAGTATAAATAATTGGAAAAACAACAGTTGCTCATGGGTAGACTGAGCTATATAATAAAAATGACAATTCTACCTGAATTAATTTATTCAGTGCCATACCAATCAAATGACAGAAAATTATTTTATAGAGAAAAAGAAAATAATAACAAAATTCATCTGGAAAAAAAAGGTCCAGAATATCAAGGGAATTAATGAAAAGAAATTCAAGGGAAAGTGACCTAGCCATATGAGATCTACAATTGTGTTATAAAGCCTCAATCATCAAAACTGCTTGATACTAGCTAAGAAATAGAGTGGTGAATCAGTGGAATAGGTTACACAAGACACAGTAGTCAATGAATATAGTAATGTACTGTTTGATAAATCCCAAAACTCCAGCTTTTGTGAATAAAAACTCCCTATTTAACAAAAACTGCTGGGAAAACTGGAATGGCAGAAACTAGGCCTAGACCAACATCTTACAACATATACAAAGGTAAAGTCAAAATGAGTACAGGATTTTTAGTTATAAAAATGATACTATAAGCAAGTTAGGAAAGCAAGGAATGATTTACGTTTCAGATCTAGGGAGAAGGGAAGAATTTATGAACAAACAAGAGATAGAGAACATTATGAAGTGCAAAATGGATGACTTTGATTACATTAAATTGAAAAGTTTTTGCACAAAAGAAATCCAATGCATTCAAGATTAGGAGGGAAGCAGAAAACTGGAAAAAATTTTTTACAACCAGTGTCTCTGATAAAGGCCTCATTTCTAAAACATATAGAAAATTAAGTCAAATTTATAAGAATACAAATCATTCCCCAATTGACAAATGGTCTAAGGATATAAACAGACAGTTTTCAGATGAAGAAACTAAAGGTATCTATATTCATATAAAATATTGATTAGAGAAAGGCAAATCAAAATAATTCTGAAGTAACATATCACACCTATCAGATTGGCCAACATGACAAAACAGGAAAATGATAAATGTTGGAAAAGATGTGGGAAAATTGGAAGGCTAATGCATTGTTGGTGGAGTTGTGAATTGTTCCAACCATTCTGGAGAGCAATTTTGAACTGTGCACAAAGGGCTATAAAAATGTGCATACTCTTTGACCCAGCAATAGCTATATCCCAAAGAGATCATAAAAATGGGAAAAGGACCCACTTGTTCCAAAACATTTATAGCATCTCTTTCTGTGGTGATGAAGAATTAGAAATTGAGGGGATGCCCATCAATCTGGGAATGGCTGAGCAAGTTGTGGTATATGAATGTAATGGAATACTATTTTTCCATAAGAAGTGATGAGCAGGTGGACTTTAGAACAACCTGGAATGACTACATGAACTGATGCTGAGTGTAGTGAGCAGAACCAGGGGAACATTGTACACAGTAACAGCCACATTGTGTGATGACTGACTTTGATACACTTAGCTCTTCTCAGCAATACAAGGATGTAAGACAATCCCTGTGCTAAGCACTAGGGATTAAAAAAAAGAGGCAAATCCTGCCCTCAAGTGGCCTACAATCTAATTGAGGAGACAACATTTGAACAAATATATTCGAGGCAATATGTGTACAGAATAAGAAGTAAATATTTAAGAGACAGAAGGTACTAAAATTAAGAGGGGTTAGGTTAGGCTTCCTTGAAGAGATGAGATTTTAGTTGATATTTAAAGGAGACCAGAGAAATCTGTACACAGAGTTGAGGAGGGAGAACCTTCAAGGCACAGGAGGCAGCCAGATACAATTCCAAGAGCTGAGAAATGGTATCTCTTAATTCTGGAACAGGCAAGAGGCCAGTGTCACTGGAGCAAAGAGTACATAGTGGGAGTAAGGTGTAAAACTAGAAAGGTAAGAAGGGGCTAGGTCATGAAGGTCTTTGAATGTCTAACAAAACATTTGGGAGGTAATAGGTAGCCACTGGAGTTTATTGAGAAGGGAAATGAAACGGTCATACCTGTGCTTTAGGAAAATCACTTTGGTGACTGAATGGGGGTTGCATTGAAATAGGGAGAGAAGCAAGGTAGGCAATAGTCTTGGTCCTTGCATTTGCATGGTGGCAGTGTCAGAGGATAGAATCCTGAATATTCAAGAGATGTTGCAGAGGAAAAATTAAGAGGTCTTGACAATAGCTTAAGTATGGAGGTGAAAGATATAGGCTGGGAGCCTGAAGAACTGGATGGATGGTTGTTCTTTACAGTAATGGGGAAAGTATGAGGCAGAGGTAGGGGAAGTGTTTAAAGGAGAAGGATAAGGAGTTCCATTTTGGATATATTGAGTTTAAGATGTCTACTCAACATGAAGTTTGAGATGTTTGAAAGGCAGCTGGAGATGTGAGATTGGAGATCAGCAGAAAGAGTGGAGCAGAATAGGTAGATTTGAGAATCATTAGAATAGAAACTGTAATTAAATTCATGGGAGCTGAGGAGATTCCCCAAGGGAAATCATGTGGAGGCAGAAGAGAAGAAGAACCAGTAAAAACAAACAAACAAAAAGCAAACCTGAGAGACATCTGTGTATAAAAGGCAGGATCTAGAGGAAGTTCCAGCAAAGGAGACAGAAGAGGAAAACCAGGAGAGTGTGATGTCCTAAAACCTCAGAGAGAAGAGAATACTAAGGAAGAGAGTGTGATCAACAATGTCAAAGTCTTCAGAGTGGTCAAGTAGAATGAAGGTAGAGAAAAGGTCATTGTATTTGGCAAATAGATCATTAATAATTTTGGAGAGAGCAGTTTCAATGGAATAATAAGGTTGAAAGACAGATTGTAAGGAGTTAAGAAGAGAGTGAGAGAAAAGAAAGTGTAGGCTCCTATTTTAGATAGCCTTTTAAAGAAGTTTAGCTACAATGGGCAGAAGAAAAATAAGATGATACCAGGAATGGAAGGATCAAGTGAGAATTTTTTCAGGACAGGAGAGACATGGGCATGTTTTTAAAAGGAAAATGTGAAAGGAAATGAATCACTAGAGAGGAAAATATGGACAATCAGTAAAAGAGTGGGGAAAATAAACGAGGCAATCAGTTGGAGGATACAGGATGGAATAGAATTGCTTGAACAAGTAGTGAAGTTAATGTTAGTAAGGAATAAGACCACTTCATTATGTGAGATGAAGTGAAGGAGAAGAATGTTGTAGAAGGTATGTGAGTGTTGGGAAATGAGGAAGAGGAGAGAAGTGGGAACTCATGGTAAAGGGCTTGAATAAACGTTTATTGATTAATTGACTGATTGTCTGGTACCATTCCAAGGCTACTCTCAGTCTTGGCTCACCCAACTTTGCCAGTTTTCCATCACTTTTATTTTATTTAAGACACAGCTGGGATTGCCTTTTCTCCATAGCAATATAACTTCCCAAGGAAGTCAAGGAATATGCTTATTATGTGGAAGGAACAAGTTCTCACTCAGTCAGATATGTTTAGATTCATATATCTGCTACTATATCCATGGTAGGCATGAAGAATGTCGATGTAGAGTAGAGTATGTATATTTGCAGAAAATTCAGGAGACAAAATTCAGGTCAAAAGGGGAGGCCCCTTGCTTCAACTGAGTTTATAGTGGCCCAAACCACAGACTGATTCGTTTTGATTATGACAATAACCCAGGCCCAGGACATCTCTAGCTTCTCATAAGACTGAATGATGTTCTTCATTTTGAAGCATCTCTTGCTGCAAGTGTTAAAGTGATTACTGTTTCTCCCGTGATTGCAGCTGGAAAGGGAATTAGTATTTTCCTATGGAGACCTAGTTAGATATTTGCACATAACCACCTGCCTTTCTTTTTAAGTCAACCACCTGCAATTTCCATGATTAACAAACAAGGTTTTATTTTTACTTAACTCTTAGTGGGTATTAGAGTTAAGATTTCATAAGACATCTAGGGAAGATTAAATGGATGATGTTCAAATGAAAAGCTGAATGGTAAAAAATTCAATGAAAAACAAATAGTATTTTATAAAATGTCTTTGATCTCCTATTTTCTTTCTACTTCAGACTTGATATTATGACAGATTTTTTCACAATACTTTTAGAATTTAATAAGATGAATGTGGCCTTGTTCAAATATTTATCTGATCATTTGGCACTGAAGAATTGTTCCTTATGAATTTTGGATGGAGAAATTTGAAATTCTAATATTCTATCTTTACCTGATGGATAATTGTTTCAACAACAGTTGCCTCTTTATCATTTGAGTTTTCAGGTAGATTAAAAATATATTTACTTCACTATATTATACAACAGCCGTGGTACTTTCTGCCAAATTTCATACCTTTCTCCTTGTTATTTTTCCTACTTTTTATAGACTGTTGCTATACTTTATATTACCATATTTAAGGGTCTTTTCTATTTTTATTTTTGTAATAATGAATTGAATGTAACAAAATGGAATTCAAATGTTTGAAAATGCCTTTTATTGATTCATTTTTGTCTTTACACCATAGCTACTTGTGAGGGGAAAACCCATGCCTTACATATTGGACCCTTCCTTATGACAATAGCAACAACCACAATAATGAAAAATCACCCACTATTTTATTTTCCACATCTGACAAATATGATATTGTCAGTCAGTGTATTTATTACATCAATTTATTAAGTGTCTTCTATGTGCCAAGCACTGTGTTAAGGACTAGGGATACCACAAAAAGCAAAAAAAAAAAAAGACCCAAAACAAGCAAACAAAAAACCCAGTCCCTGCTTTCAAGTAGTTCACAGTCTAATAAGGGAGGCTTTATGTAAACAAGCAACCTATATATAGGATGAATAGGATAAAAAAAATAATAGAATAGAAACATTAGGATTAAGAGTGGTTAGGGAAGACTTCCTTCTGAAAATAAGATTTTAACTGAGATTTGAAGAAAAAGAGATGAGAGAGACAATTCCAAGTATGGGGGACAGCCAGTCAAAGAAGCTGGTGTTTGAAGATAAATTGTCTTATCTAAGGAATAGCAAAAACATTAGTAACTACCGGATCACAGAGTATAGAGGAATGTGTAAGTTGTAAGAAGGAAAGGTTTGAATGGAGCAGGGGGAAGATTATTTAGGGCTTTGAATGACAAAGAATTTTATATTTGTTTTTAAAGGTGATAGGAAGCTAAAAGAATTTTTTGAGTGTGTGTGCAGGGGGAGGGAGGATGGGTCAGACCTGTGCCTTAGGAAGATCCTTTTGACAGCTAAGTGGTGTACAGCCACTTAGAGAGGAGGAACTTGTGCCAGCTAGACCAACAGCAGGCTATTATATAATATGATATTATATAAAATATTATAATAAAATCTAGGTGTGAAGTGATAAGTACCTGTGGTGTACTGCCAGGTAGTGGCAGTGTCGGAGGAGAGAGGAGAGTTTATGCAAAAAATATTATGAAAGTAAAAACCATAAATCTTAGCAAGAGATTGGATATAGGGGTTAAGAGAGAGTAAAAATTCCATGATGACACCTAGGTTGTGAACCTAGGTGATTGGGAGGATGGTGATACTATCAACTTTAGTAGGGAAGTTAAGAAATGGGAATAATGTGGGAGGAGAGGGAGAAAAGATAAGTTTAGTTTCGGTTATGTGGAGTTTAAGATGTCTAAAAGACATTCAGTTCCAGACATCCAATAGGCAGTTGGAGATGCCAGACTGTAGATCAACAGAGATATTAGAGCTAGATAAGTACATTTGAAAACTATCAGCATAGAGATATGGTATCTGCTGCTGCTACCTGTGGTAGCTGCTGATGTTATCAAATCATGAAGTAATATATTATAGAAGGAGAAGAGAAGGCCCATGGTAGATCCTTATAGGGCACTCATGGTTATAAGGTGTGTCCTGAATGAATATCCAAGAAAGGAGATTGATGTGTTTTCAGATATGTAGGAAAACCAGAAGACAGTAGTGCCTCCCCAACCCTAGAGAGAAGAAAGTGTCAAGAAGATGATGAGCAATAATGTCAAAGGCAGTGGCATCTAGGTGGTAGAGTGGATAGAGCAACAGCCTTGGAGTCAGGGGGAACAGTGTCAAAGGCTTCAGAGAGATAAAGAAAGATAAGGATCAAGAAAAAGACATTGGAATTTAGCAATTAATAGATCATAAGTAACTTTGGGAAGGGCAATTTTCATTATATGACAAGGTCAGAAGTCAGATTGTAGAGAGTTTAAAACAGTGAGAAGAAAGTAGGTGTTGGCACTTTTATTATAGATGGCCTTCTCAAGGAATATTGCTAAAAAAGATAAGAGAGATAAGGGAGAGTAGCTACCAGGGATGGATTACTTGAGGATTTTTTTGAGGATAGGGGAGATAATTCTATGTCTGTAGATAGTAAGGAAGAAGTCATATAGAGGGAAAGATTAAAGATGAGTTGGAGAATAGAGATGATAGAGAGTTCAAATTTCTGGAGAAAATGGGATGGAATAGGATCACTTTTATGTGGCAGAATTTAATTTATTGACCTTAAGATTATTAAGATTTTCTCTTGCAGGACAGACAATTCTTACCAAGGTGTTTCTGGCAGCACCTGCGTATGTTGTGAACAGAAAGCAAGCACAGTTTGCACTGTTCATGCTTTTAGGCCGTACAATGCTGGCAAAAAAAATGCAAAAAAAGGGTCATGAGTGGAAAAAAAGTTTAAGAATCCCTGCTGTAGAATATCATATTCTAAGCCCTCTCATCCTTTTAATGTAGAACTGTTAAATCCTGTGTAATCCTGATTGTGGCTCATGAATTTTGGAATTTGAATATTTGAATCATTTCTTTTTGGCTACTTACAATGGCTTCTTCTTGAATAGGATCTGTGGAATGTGTCTTTAATATTCTGACAGTTTTAATTTTGGGATCTCTTTCAAAAAGTAATTACTGGATTCTTTTAGTTCCCATTTTATCCTCTGGTTCCAGGACATTAGGGCAGTTTCCCCCGGTAATTTCTTGAAAGATGATGTCAAGGCTTTCTTTTTTTTGGATCATCAAATAATTCTTAAATTATCTGTATAGAAAATAGATCTATTTTCCTGGCCAGTTTTTTATCCAATGAGATATTTCACATATTCTATTTTTTTCATCATTTTGATTTTGTTTTATTGTTTCTTGGTGTCTCATGGAATATGATAACAAACTTCCAAATATCCAAATGTATTTTTTAAGGAATTATTTTCTTTAGTGAGCTTTTGTAATTCATTTTCCATTTGGCTAATTCTACTTTCTAATCATAATAGTATTTTATTTTTTCCAAAAATTACATGTCAAGAAAAATCTTTAACATTCATCAATTCTACTTTTTAAGTTCTTTTTTTAGTGAAGATTTGTACCTCTTTTTCCATTTGGTCGATTCTGCTTTTTAAGGTATTCTTCTCTTCAGTGGATTTTTGAGCCTCTTTTATCATTTGGTCTATTCAGTTTTTTAAGGTGCTATTTTCTTCAGTATTTTTTATTCATCCTACATCATTCCATCCTTCATCATTGGCTTTTTTTTGCAATCACTCATTTGCCTCCAACTTTTCTCTAACACTCTTATTTCATTTTCAAAAGCCATTTTGAGCTCTTCCAGGATTTTTTTTTTGTTGTTCTATGACCAATTCATATTTTTCTTCAAGGTTTTAGATGCAGCAATTTTGGATTTGTTGTCCTCTTCTGAGCTTGTGTTTTAATCTTACCTGTTACTGTAGTAACTTACTTTGGTCAGGTTCTTTTGTTGTAGTTATTTGCCCCATGCTCTTTCTTTACTCTTAGCTCTGTGTTGAAGTAGAAGTCTGCTCCTGGAGGGGATGGAGCATTGTCACTGTTCTTTAGGCCTGTCTTCTGATTTGTAAATGACCACAAGAACTGTTTTCCACCTTGAAGCTGTAACTTTGATTCCCTGTGGCTTCAAACTCTGGTTTGCTAGTCTTCCTCCTCACCCTAGGACTGTCACCCTGCACTGGGATCCAGGACTGTGACACAGATACATGTATGAACAATGCAAGAGAATCCCATATACAATGCCAGCAAAGGGACCTTTGTAATCTCATTCTGTCCAATCATCTGACTCCCTTACTCTCTGTTTGCTGAGAGTTCCAGAAACCTCTGCTGCAGCCTATGATTCAATTACCCTCAATGCCTGTTGCTTGTTTGCTAGTGCCCAGCCTGATCTGGGGCAGCCTCTGCCCCAGTCACCATGATCACCCAAGTATAATAGACATTTTCTGCCTTCCTTCTAAGTTGCCTTGGGCTGGAAAACTGTTTCTCCTTATTCTTTTGTAGGTTCTGTTAATCCAAAATTTGTTTGAGGAATTATTTAAAGTTGTTTGGAAAGGAATTTGGAAAAGCTAAATAAGCCCCTGAATTTTCTCCACAATATTTGCTTTGCTCCCCCCCCAATTTTTAAAAATATTTATATTACCAAAAGTTTGAAAGATTGAACATATAACTCCTTTATCCCATATTTCTACCACTTACATTTTACCTTGTTCCTATAAACATACATATTGATTTTACTTTATACTTAATTATTTAATATATATAAGAAAGAGCCATTAGTACTTGAAAAGAGTGATTAGTCCTGTTTAAGACACCTGACAGGTAATTTGGCCTTATAAATACCAACATGCCTCACAACATTACAATTTTCTTCATTTTTTGCTTTTTTTAATTAATTAATTTAGTTTTAGTTTTCAATATTCACTTCCAGAAGATTTCAAGTTCCAAATTTTCTGTCCATCTCTCGCCTCCCCCCACCCCAAGATGGAATGCTTCTGAATATACCATCCTCCCATCTGCCCTCCCTTCTATCACGCCCCATTCTTTTATCCCCTGCCCCTTCTTGTTTTTTTTTTTCTGTAGGGCAGGATAGATTTTTATATCCCATTGTCTGTACCTTATTTCCCAGGTGCATATAAAAAACAATTTTTAACATTCACTTTTAAAACTTTGATTTCAAAATTTTCTCCCTCTCTCCCTCCCTCCCCACACACCCTCATTGAGAAGGCAAGTGACTCAAAATAGATTATACATATGTAGTCCTGCAAAACATTTCCATAATAGTCATGTTGTGAAAAACTAACTATATTTCTCTTCATCCTATCCCACCCCCCCCATTTATTCTATTCTTATCTTTGACCCTGTCCTTTCTCAAAACTGTTTGCCTTTGATTACCCCCTCTCTCAATCTGCCCTCCCTTCTATCATCCCCCCTCTCTTATTCCCTTCTTCCTTATTTTCCTGTAGAGTATTTTCCCATTGACCTTGTAAGTTGTCTTTGGCATTTATGAGTTGAGAAGTCTGGCAATTTCCACAGCTCCCCTTGATTCAGTTCCATGAGACCTCCTCTAGGTTCACTGGATCCTCATCTTTGCCTGCACAGTTCATGCTGCACTGTGCTCCTCTCCAAGCACATTGCAAGAGACCTTTTCCATCAGTCATCCAGGGTGTCTTGGGTTTGAAATTTGTTTCACTCTGTCTTTTTGTGGGTTCTGCTGCTCTAGAATTTTTTTAGAGCCATTTTTACAGTTTTTTGGAGTGGTTTGGGGGAGAGCTCAAGCAAGTCACTGCTTTTACTCTGCCATCTTGGCTCCACCCAACAGCATGCAATTTTCTTGAATTTTTTGCTTTAATCAAATCCTTCACTGACTTAGACATTTTTAATATGTTTATATCATTTTATAGCATACCCTTCCAGCTAAACTCATGCAATGGGTTATAATGACTTCGGTTTTAATGTAAAGAAGTCACCATTGCTACTTTTTCAAGTCCTCATTATCTTCACATTCTTGATGTTCTCTTTCCTAGTTGAAGAAATTAAATTAAGATGCTATTTTAGTGAATTTTTAAATCTTCTAAGTAAGAATTGTCTCCTCCCTCCAATCATTTCTATCACCATCTCTTAATCACTTGGTATGACTTCAGTAGCAGAAGTTTAATTTCAGTAAAATTTCTTAGTGTGTTTAAATAGATCAAGGTTTGTGTTATAGTTTTGGTTAAACATATGTTTTTAAAACTTTAAGTATCAAATTTTCTCCCTTCCTCCCTGCCCACCCACCCTCATTGTAAAAGCAAGCAACTCAATATAGGTTATACATGTGCAGTTATGCAAAACACTTCCATAGTGGAAATGTTGTGAAAAATTAACTCTGTTTCCCTTAATCCTATCCTGACCTCCTATTTATTCTGTTCTTTCTTCTGACCCTGTCCCTCCTCAGAAGTATTTGCTTCTGATTATCCCCTTTCCCAATCTGCCCTCCTCTCCATCATCCCCCTGCTCTCTTGTCCCTTTGCCCCCCTATTTTCCCATAGGGTAAGACAGATTTCCATACCCAATTGAATGTGTATGTTATTCCCTCCTTCAGCCAAATCCTATGAGAATAAGATTCACTCATTCCCTCTCAACTTCCCCCATTTCCCCTCCACTGTAAGAGCCTTTTCTTTTCTGTTTTTTTGTGAGATAATTTGCCCCATTCTACCTCTCCCTTTCTTCTTCTATGAGTATAATCCACTCTCATCCATTAGTTTCATTCTCCAGATATGACCCCTTAATCTTCAACTCACCTTATGCTCTCTATCAATCTATCTGTCTATCTATCTATCTATACATGCATATAATTTTTTTTCCTCCTACTACCCTAATACTGACAAAGATTTCATGAGCAATAAATATAATCTTTCCATGCAGGAATGTAAACAGTTCAACCTTAATAAGTCTCTTATGATTTCTCTTTTCTGTTGACCTCTTCCTGTTCCACTTGAGTCATATTTGAAAGTCAAATTTTCTATTCAGCTCTGGTCTTTTCATCAAGAATGCTTGAAAGTCCTCTATTTCACTGAATGACTACTTTTTTCCCTGAAGGATTATACTCAGTTTTGCTGGGTAGGAGATCCTTGGTTGTAATCCTATCTCCTTTGCCCTCTGGAATATTAGATTCGATGCCAAGCTCTAAGGGAATGGAGCTGAGACCCGGTGTTCATCTCTCAGCATCACAGAAACAGACTTTTCCCACTGACCTTCTAAGTTGTCTTTGGCATTCGTGGATTGAGGAGTCTGGAAACTGCCACAGCTGCCTGAGATTCAGTCTCTGAGGCCTACTCCAGGTGTGCTGTTCCCACACCGCACTGCGCTCCACTCCCAGCACGGTGCGATATACCTTTCTGATCAATCATCCAGATTGTCTTGGCCTGGAAATTTGTTTCACTCTGTCTTTTTGTGGGTTCTGCTGCTTTAGAATTTGTTTAGAGCCATTTGTTATAGGTGTTCTGAGAGGTTTGGGGGAGAGCTCAAGCAAGTCACTGCTTTTACTATGCCATCTTGGCTCTGCTCCCAATCTGTAGTTTTGGTTAAAATGTTAGTTTCTATTTTGTAAATAATTGGGAACCTTAATGACCACGAAATCCAAAATGACAAAATAAAAATAGATGCCAAATATGAACCTATTATTTCTGTAACCTTCCTCTGACTCAGAAAACAAATGATGTAATGAGAATACTGTTTTATTGATTATAATCATTGACCAGAAACATCATTCCCTGTTCATTCACTATTCTACTTAATTAAATTAGACTCAATTTATTTGAATTCCTACAAAAACCAGAAAATAAAAATGAGGAGCATGACCTGCCTCTCCAATTTGAAGCCAGTTTGTTAGGAAGCATCAAGGTAATTCTCTGCCACATAAGTTATAGCTAATTGATGAAATGGGCAATGTAAAAGAAAACAAGAGCAGGAGGACATTGAATAATGCCTCAGCATAATTTTCAAAGTCATCCCAAGTATAAACTCTGGAAATACTATGATCCCCTACACTGTTAATGTCAGCTACCTCTTTTGCTCACAAAGTACTCCATTTCCTTTTAGTCATCTCTATATCAGCTTGCCAATGGCAGTAAGGACAACTGATAATATGGTGCTCATGACATTTAAAATAAAGGTTAAAAGAGAAAACATTAAAATACCAAAAATCTTATTGTAGCTGAAGGCTGCATAGGCATAGAAAGGAAGTGAGATTGTAATAAAAACTATTTCACAGTGATCTAAGAAACTACTAACTTGGTTTCTTTGTTACAACTTTGGTGCATAGAGGCAATCAATTTGCATGTTCAGAGATGTTAAATAATGGGGATTTTTCCTAGGGATCTTTTTCTCTAAGTAAAAAAAAAAATGCCAGGAGTATTTTACAGGTATCTCAGCAGAATGGAGAGTTAAATTAAAGACATACATGTGTAAATACACATATGCATTTCTTCCTGTATAACTGCCTTGTTGTGGCAGAGGGGATTTCCTAGCTCAATGAAACTAGCATGTGCACCTGAGTTATCCCACAAGGACATATCAAAAGGAGAGTTCTGACAAAATCTGACCCACTGAAGAAGGAAATGGCAAACCACTCCAAGCATCTTTACCTAGAAAACCCTATGGATAGTATCAAGATGATACAAGATATGACAAAAGAAGGTGAGTCTCTCAGGTGAGAAAGTGTTCAGCACACTACTGGGGAAGACCTGAGAACAACTATAAATAGCTCCAGTACTAATGAAGCAAGCGGGGAAAAGCTAAAAAGTTCAGCTGCAGATGCCTCTGGTGAGAAAAGGAAACCCTGATACCATAATGACCATTATTGTAAAAGAACTTGGAATGTAAGACTTATGAAGCAATGTAATATGGACATTGTCAAACAGGGATGGAAAGATAAACATCTTGGGTGCCAGTGAAGTCAAATGTATGAAAATAGGTGAATTTAATTTAGGTGGTCTCTACATATATGTGGGCAAGAGTCCCATAAAAGAAATGGAGTAGCTTTCATAATCAATAAAAGGGTGAAGAAAAAGCAGTACTTGGATATGATCTCAAGGACAGAAAGATATTTAAATTCAAGGCAAGCTGTTCAATATCACAGGAATACAAGTGTATGTTCTAAGCACTGATGCCGAGGAAGCCAAAGCTGATCAGTTCTTTGAAAACCTACAACATCTTCTAGAAATTATGCTAAAAAAAAGATGTCACATTCATTATAGGAGGTTGGCATGCTAACGAAGGATCTTAAAAGATAATTGTAATAATAGGTAAGTATGGCCTCGGCGTACAAATGCTGCACAGCAGAGACCAATAGAGTTTTGTCAAAGGAAACACTTTTTTTCAATAACCCAAAAGTCAACTCTACATACAGACATCACCAGATGGTCAAGATCAAAATCAAATTGGTTACATAATTTTTAGCCAAAAATGGAGAAACTCTGTACAGTCAGTTAAAAGAAGACTTGGAACAGACTATGCCTCAGATCATCAGTATCTCATTGTAAAATTCAGATATAAATTGAAGAAAGTATGGAAAATCATAAACCATCAAGTATGAGTCTAAATGATATGCCTTATGAATACAAAGTAGAGGTGATAAATAGATTTAAAGGATTAGATCTGGTAGATAGAGTGCCTGAAGAACTATGGACAGAGGTTCACAATATTTTCAGGTGACAGCAACAACAACAACAATTCCAAAAAAAAAGAGCCAAAAAGCAAGATGGCTGTCTGATAAGGCTTTACAAATAGCTGAAGAAAGAAGGAAAGGGAAAAGGAAAAGGAAAGAAGGGGAAAGATAAATGCAATTGAAAGCAGAATTCCAGAGAATAGCAAGGAAAGATAAGGTTTCCTTAAATGAGCAATGCAAAAGAAGAATGAAAAGAAGGAGGAGGAGGAGAAGGAGGAGGAGGAGGAGGAGGAGGAGGAGGAGGAGGAGGAGGAGAAGAAGAAGAAGAAGAAGAAGAAGAAGAAGAAGAAGAAGAAGAAGAAGAAGAAGAAGAAGATAGAATGGGATAAACAAGATATCTCTTCAAGAAAATTAGAGATATCAAGGGAATATTTCACACAAAAATGGGTATGATAAAAGATAAAAATAGTAGAGACTCAACAGAACTGGAAGAAATTAAGAAGTGGCAAAAATATACAGAATAACTATACAAGAAGGTTCTTAACATCATTCATAAGAACAATGGTGGTTTTTACTGATTAGAATCAGACATCTAAGAAAATGAAGTTAAATGGGTCTTAGGAAGTATTGCTAACATTAAGGATAATGGAGGTGACAAAATTCCAGCTGAACTATTTATTTTTTTTAAATGATGCTGTTAAAATTTGGAGAACTCAACAAGAGCCACTGTATTGGAAAAGATCAATTTACATCCCAATCCTAAAAAAGAGTAATGCCAAAGAATGTTCATATTACTGAACTACACTCATTACACTCATTTATCTGACAGCAAAGTTATGCTTAAGATTCTGCAAGCTTTAGTGATATGTGAACCAAGAATTACCAGAAGAAAGGCTGGTTTTCAAAAAGGCAGAGGAATTAGAGACCAAATTGCCAACATTTGTTGGCCTATGGAGAAAGTAACAGAGTTCCAGAAAAAAAAAATCTGCTTCTGCTTCATTTACTACACTAAAACTGTTAACTGTGTGGATCACAAAAAATGCGATAAGTCCTCAAAGAGATGTTAGTACTGATCATCTTACTTGTCTCCTGAGGAACCTCTATGTATGCCAAGGAACAACTTGGAACTGAACATGGAATAACTGATTGGTTTAAAATTGGAAAAGGAGGAGAAGATTCTGGGAAGATGACATAGTAGGTCAGAAAATTCCAAGCTCTCCAGATTTCCTCCATAAACAAAAAAGAATAACACCTTAGGGAGAACAGTGATAAAAATAAATAAAAATTTTGCCAGAACAGTAGTCCTCCTGGGACAACTGGGAGAAGATCCAAAGAAAAATCCCAGGACCAAGGTTTGGTTCTTGTGAAGAGTAAACACCTTTAGGTCAGTTCCACTGAAATAGCAAGAGACAAGTCCTGGGGCTTGCTGGGTTGAGGGGTGGCTCAGCTTCAGGCACAGTAATTTTAACTCCCCTGACAGTAAGGGGAATCAGCGGTCTGAGACAAGGAAGATTAAAGAACCTCTACTGATAAGGAATGCTAGCCTAGCTGTGCTGCCAAGACACAGCTGTGAGTGAGAAAGAACCAACCAGCACATGTCTGGTGAGTGCCAAAGCAGAGAGTCAGGGATGCAGATGGCTGTGGGCACTTATAGGAGGACAGAGTTCTTGGTTTCAGTTTCAGGCCAGAGGGCAGAATTGAAGGAAGACCTGAGGCCAGAAGCACCAACTCCCATATCCCAGGACTAGAAGTGATTACAAAAAAATAAGCTGATAGAATTTTTTTTTTAAAAGAGCAGTCTAAGGAGAAAGAATCCAAGTATAGAAAGTTACCATGGGAATAGAGATCACGGTTCTTCTTCAGAGGATGATAGTGAGGGGGGTAAAGCTTCTCCTACCACAAAAAGTAAAGTGAAAAGGTCACCTACACAAAAACAATTCATAGAAGGGCTTTAAAAAGACTTCAAAAATCAAATGAGAGAGGGGCAGAGCCAAGATGGCAGAGTAAATGCAGGCACTCACCTGAGCTCTCCTCCAAAACCCTCCAAATACCTTTAAAAATTACGCTAAATAAATTCTAGAGCAACAGAACCCATAAAAAGACAAAGCAAAACAAATGTCCAGCCCAAGACAACTTAAAAGATTGACAGGAAATGTCTGTTGCACCATGCTGAGAGAGGAGTACAATCCATTGCAGGCTGCAGCAGTGTAGACTAGGCTCCAGTGAGCCCAAAGCAGGCCTCAGAGTGACTGAATTGCTGGCAAGGTGTTGGTTTCTGGACCTTTCTGCCCACAGACACCAGAGACAACTTAAAGAAGGTCAGCAGGAAGGGTCTGTCACACCAAGGTGAGAGTTGAGCCCAGTCCTGAAAAGGTCGCACCAGCACAGCCCTGCCCCAGTAGGCCAGGAGCAGGCCTACTGAGTGACCAAATGAACAATGGCAACAGTATTGGCAGTGGCTGATTCTGGGGCTCCTATCCCACAGACAGTAAGGGGGTCAAAAAACTGGTCAGAAGGAGATTATAGGAGTCTCTTCACTAGCACTGAGGTAGGGTTCTGTTGCTTTGCCCACTTTTGGATCAGGGTCCCAGTCCTGGGTTGCACTCCCAGGGCGAGGAAGAGCACTATCCTAGCAGAGCTTTTGCATAAGTGGAAGGGGGACCCTCTTAACAATTCCAGGGTGGAAAAGAGTGATTATGGTGTCTCACAGACCAAATCACAGGCCAGGAGAGTAGAAAACACCTCTCCTTAGATCATACCAGGTTGTAAGAACTGAAAACTAACAGGTCCGTAGTAGTATCTCTGAAAACAGCTGGAAATATCCCCTGAAGCTGGAGACAGTACACCACCCACCCTGGAAGCAGAGTGCTACTTTAACAAACAGTTAAAGGCTAGGAAAATGAGGAAACAATGGGGAAAAAAACAACTCTGAGTATAGAAAGTTATGGTGACAAGGAGGATAAAAACACACACTCAGAAGAAGATAGCAAAGCACCTACATCCAAAACCTCCAAGAAAAATATTAATTGTTCTCAGGTTATGGAGAACCTCAAAAAGAATTTTGAAAATCAAGTAAGAGAGGTAGAGGAAAACTTGGCAAGAGAAATGGGAGTAATGGAAGAAAATCATGAGAAAAGAGTCAACAGTTTGGTGAAGGAGACAAAAAGTACTTAAGAAAATAATACTATAAAAAACAGAGTAGGTCGTCTCCCCTCACCAAAAAAAAATCTCAATCCTGATTTAGATAGAGTAAATTTAAATGGTTAAATATTCCATTGCCCAGGTCATAAGATTTAAAGAGTTTACTAAAAATCTCTTCCCTCTTAGAGCCTGGTTTCTTTTTTTTGGGGGGGGGGTAGGGGTAGGATTGGTAGGGGATGGGGAAGGACTTATTTATACTTGCTATATTGTTCATTTCAAAGAACTTTTGCAGATGGGAAGGGGGAGGAGAGTCACCCTTTCTTGTCCACATCTTTTACCCCATTCATCTCTTTTTTGACTTCTGTTTGATTTTGGAAGTACTGTTATCATCCCAGGGTCCCAAGATTCCAGACAGTGTTTCCCAGAGACTATATTTTTGGTATTCCCTCCTAGGAGAAGTGTGTGGCACACTACAGACCTGCCAAGCATGCCAGTTTTGTTTTTCTTTCAATATTTAAGGAAAGGGATAAAAAAAATCCCCATTGGTATCCCTCCACAACCCATACACCAGGTATGGGGATTGGTTTTCTTTTTCCTTCTATGCCTCAGGCTCCCCTTTATTTAAATCTACAATGGAGATTTTGAAAACTGGTTGGTAGAGATGATCTGGCTTCTTTTTCTACCAGAATTCTTTCTCCTCCATGGCTCAAGGAAGGAAGGCAGCAACCCAGGTTTTGTCTTAGACTTTTCCATGAAATTGATGGTTTGAGCAGCCCGCTTCCTCCTAAGTCTTGGGTGTTTGGGCTTCTGGAGTTCCAAGGTTTGAGCCTTCTGCTCTCCTCCACAACCCCCAATCAGACAGCTTTACAAGTCTTAGGTGAAATGGTGTTATTCCTTTAAATTTGGTTAATGGGGAAAAGGAAAAAAAAACAACAGCAAAGAAAGAAAAACATAAGCCTCCAAACACTGGTACTCTGTACTGGATAGCAATTCTTCCAGTAATCTTACTGAACATGTAAAATACAAGAGCAGAATACTGATATGTGTTAGGCAATTCTGCTATCTTTTTAAACTCTTGTTAAATTCATTTCTGAAATGTTGTGTTGGAAGATTGTAATGAGAGGTCATAAAATTGAGTGCTATTTTTCTTCCTCTTTTTTTTAAAGGTAAAGTGCAGTCTTCTGTGTTTACGCAAATTGTATATAACTGTATATGTTTTACTGAACAACAAAATAACAATAAATATTATGTTAATGATGGTGAGAAAAAAAAGACCAAGTCAAATGGCAAAAGAAGTCAAAAAAGCCAATGCGGGGATGAAGTCTTTAAAAAGCAAAAATGACTAAATGGAAAAAGAGGTCCAAAAACTCACTGAGGAAAATAATTTCTTAAAAATTAGAATGGAAGGGCAGCTAGGTGGTGCAGTAGATAGAGCTCTGGCATTGGAGTCGAATCTAGCCTCTGACATTTGTCACTTACTAGCTGTGTGAATCTGGACAAATCATTTAACCCCAATTGTTTCACCAAAAAAAAATAGCAAAACCAAATAAAAATTAGAATGGAGAAAATGGAAGCTAGTGACTTTGTGAGAAACCAACAAGTGATTAAAAAAAGGAATTAAAAGTTAGAAGATAATGTGAAATATCTCATTGGAAAAATGACTAATCTGCAAAATAGATTGAGGAGAGATAGTTTAAAAATTATTGGATTATCTGAAAGCCACAATCAAAAAGAGTGGCTAGACATCATCTTTCAAGAAATTATCAAGGAAAACTGCCCTGATATTCTAGAACCAGAGGGTAAAATAGAAATTCAAAGAAACCATTGGTCATCTCCTGTAAGAAATCCCAAAATTAAAACTTCCAGGAATACTATAGGGAAATTCCAGAGTTCCCAGGTCAAGGAGAAAATATTGCAGGCATCCAGAGTGAAATAATTTCATATTGAGCAGCCAAAATCAGTATAACACAAGATTTAACAGTTTTTACATTAAAGAATTAGAAGGATTGGAATATGATATTCTGCAGGGCAAAGAAGCTAGGGTTATGACCAAGAATCACCTATCTGAGAAAATTAAATAAAATCCTTCAGTGGAAAAAGGATATTCAATTTCATAGAGGACTTTCAAACATTCTTCATGAAAAAACCAGAACTGAATAGAAAATTTGACTTTCAAATACAAGACTCAAGAGAAGCATAAAAAGGTAAACAGCAAAGGATATCATAAGAGACTTAATAAGGTTAAAGTATTTATATTCCTACACGGGAACATGATATTCATAACTCATAAGACCTTTCTCATTATTAGATTATTTAAAAGAAGTATATGTAGATAGAAGGCACAGGTGTGATTTGAATATGAAGGGATGATATCCAAAAATATAATTAAGGTATGAGAGAGGAATGTATTGAGAGAAAGAGAGAAAGAATGGGATAAATTATCTTACATAAAAGAGGCAAGAAAAAGATTTTAAGTAGAGGGGAATTTGTGGAGGTGAGGGGGAATGAGTGAACTTTACTCTCATCAGAACTGGCTCAAAGAGGAGTGAGATGCATTTGCAAAGGGGTATAGAAATCTATCTTACTGTACAGCAAAATAGAGGGGGAAGGGATAGTCAGAAGAAAAACACTTTTGAGGAGGCACAGGGTAAAAAGAGAGAGAACAGAATAAGCAAGGGTGAAGGGAATAGGATGAAGGAAATACAGTTAGTAATAATAACTGTGAGGGGAAATTGAAGCAAGTTTCTCTGTAAAGGCCTCATTTTTCTAACATATAGAAAACTGGGTCAAATTCATTAAGAAAAAAAAGGTATTCCCCAATTGATAAATGATAAAAAAAAAAAAGTAATCAGTTCTCAAAAGAAGTAATTAGACTGGGTGAGAGAGAGGCACAGTCCAGCACAGTGCTGCAGGGCATGAAATACAGACTCAGCACCAAGAAACTGTGTAAAGGCATTAGGAATGACTGAATCAGGAGCAGTAGTGGCAGCAGCAGTGGCAGCAGTAGCAGTAGGCAGCAGCACTGCTGCTGGAACTATTAGCTCATAGACTATATATGTATAGTCTGTATGCATAT
Source organism: Phascolarctos cinereus (assembly GCF_003287225.1). Lineage (NCBI taxonomy): Eukaryota > Metazoa > Chordata > Mammalia > Diprotodontia > Phascolarctidae > Phascolarctos > Phascolarctos cinereus. Next base: position 83,713,446 of record NW_027556402.1, on the reverse strand, counting down.
GTATATATGTATATATAAATACATACATATACATATATATGTAAAATATATTTAATAGGCATATATTTTTCTCTCCAACTACCTTAACATTGACAAAGGTTTCATGAACTACAAATATCATTTTTCCATGTATGAATGAAAACAGTTCAAATTAAAAAGTCTTTTATGATTTCTCTTTCCTGTTTCCCTTCTCATGCATCTGTTAGGCCTTGTATCAATTCAGCTCTGGTCTTTTCATAAAGAATGCTTGAAAGTCCTCTATTTTACTGAATATCCAATTTTCCCCCTGAAGGATCATACTCAGTTTTGCTAGGTAGGAGATTCTTGGTTGTAATCCTATCTCCTTTGACCTCCAGAATATCATATTGCAAGCCCTCCAATCCCTTAAGGCAGAAACTACTAAATCTTGGGTTATCCTAATTGTGTTTCCACAGTACTTGAATTGTTTCTTCCTGGCTGCTTGTAATATCTTCTCCTTGACCTGGGACCTCTGAAATTTGTATATAATATTCCTAGCAGTTTTTCTTTGGGATCTCTTTCATTAGGTGATTGGTGGATTATTTCCATTTCTATTTTACCCTCTAGTTCTTGAATATGAGGGCAGTTTTCCTTGATAATTATTTGAAAGATGATAGCTAGGCTCTTTACTTGATCATGGCTTTCAGACAGTCCAATAATTTAAATCTCTTTTCCAGGTCAGTCATTTTCCAATGAGAAATTTGACATTGTCTTCTATTTTTTTCAATCTTTCGGTTTTGTTTCATAATTTCTTAATTTTTATAAATTCATTAGCTTCCATTTGCTCCATTCTAATTTTTAAGGAAGTATTTTCTTCAGTGAGCTTTTGGACCTACTTTTCCATTTGGCCAATTCTGCTTTTTAAGACATTCTTCTCCTCATTGGCTTTTTGGACCTCTTTTGCCATTTGGGTTAGGCTATTTTTAAGGTGTTATTTTCTTCAGTATTTTTTTTTTTCATATCTGTTAGCAAGCTGTTGACTTGCTTTTCATGATTTTCTTGAATCATTCTCATTTCTCTTCCCTGTTTTCCCTCTATTTCTCTTACTTGCTTCTCAAAATCCTTTGTGAGGTCTTCCATGGCCTGGTACTGATTCATATTTTTATTGGAGATTTTGGATGTAGGAGCTTTGACTTTTTGTCTTCTGGTTGTATATTTTGATCTTTTTTGTCACCAAAGTAAGATCCTATGGTCTGACTTTTTTTTTTTTTGCACTGTTTTGCTCATGTTCCCAGACAATTACCTGATTTTTAAATTCTTTGTTAAGGTAGAGTTCTGCTTCCCATGTATAGGATGTACAGTCCTAAGCTTCTGGGGTTTTATGCAGCTGTTTTCAGAGATACTTCTAGGGATCTGTAAATTTTCAGTTTGTCTAAGGTAGTATGATCAAAAGTGAGGTATTTACTTCTTTCCTGGCCTATGCTCTGGTCTATGAGCAACCACAAGCACTCTTTTCTGCCTTGGAATTGTGAGGAGGATGTCTTATTCACTGCTACTACAAGTTCCATCATGCCAGTGCTATTTCTCACCCCAGAACTACCACCCAGGACTGCAACCCAGATCCAAAAACTGGCAAAGCAAGAGAATCCTGTCTCAGCACCAGCAAAGAGATCCCTGGAATCCTCCTCTGATCAGCTGTTTAATTCCCTCACTGTCTGTGGGCCTAGAGCTCCAGAAGCAGCCTCTGCCCTGGGGCTACATCAAGACTGGGGAGGGCCTGAGCCCCTACTGATCTTCTAATTTGTCTTTGGCATTTGTGTGTTGAGAAGTCTGGAAACCACTATAGCTCTCCTTGATTGAGTCCTCTGTAAAATGAGCTAGAGAAGGAAATGGCAAACCACTACAGGATCTTTGTCAAGAAAAGCCCAAATGTTACAACCAGTATCTTTGATAAGGGCCTTATTTCTAAAATATATAGAGAATTAATTCAAATTTATAAGAATACAAAACATTCCCCAGTTGACAAATGGTCAAAGGATATGAACAGGCAGTTCTCCGGTGAAGACATTAGAGCTATCTGTAGTCATATGGAAAAATGCTCTAAATCACTATTGATTAGAGAAATGCAAACCAAAACAACTCTGAAGTACCATATCACATCTATCAGATTGGTTAAGATGACAAAACAGGAATATGATAAATGTTGGAGAAGATATGGGAAAATTGGAACACTAATGCATTGTTGGTGAAGTTGTGAACTGATCCAACCATTTTGGAGAACAATTTGGAACTGTGCCCAAAGGGCTAAAAAATGTGCATACCCTTTGACCCAGCAATAGCACTTGTAGGGCTGTTTCCCAAAGAGGTCATAAAAATGGGAGGACTCACATGTACAAAAATATTTATAGTAGCTCTTTCTGTGGTGGCAAAGAATTGGAAATTGAGAGGATGTCCATCAATTGGGGAATGGCTGAACAAGTTGTGGTATATGAATGAGATGGAATGCCATTGTGTTATAAGAAATGGTGAACAAGTGGACTTCAGAAAATCCTGGAAAGACTTGTATGGACTGATGCTGAGTGAAGTGAGCGGAACCAGTAGAACATTGTACATAGTAACAGCCACATTGTGAGATAACTAACATTGACAGACAGCTCTTATGAAAACTAAAAATAAATAAATTAATTTAAATTTTAAAAAGTAATTAAAGCTATCTATGGGTATTTGAAAAATATTGTAACTAATTATTGCTTAGTGAAATGCAAATTAAAAGAATTCTGAGATACTATCTCATAACTATTGGTTTGGCTAATAGGAAAGAAAAGGTAAATGACAAATATTGAGTGGGGAAGTAGGAAAATGAGACATTAATGTACTGTTGGTGGAGTTTTGAACTTATTCAACCATTCTGTAGAACAATTTGGAACTACGCCCAAAAGGCTATAAAACCATGCATACCCTCCTTTTTTTAATATAAACTTATTTATTTTCAATTTTCATTATTTACTTCCAAAAGAATTTGAGTTCTAAATTTTTACCCCATCTCACCCCTCCCCTCAACCCAAGATGGCATGCACTCTGAATATCCCTTCCCATAGTCTGTCCTCTCTTCTATCTCCTCCCCACTTCTCTTATCACCCCCCTCTATTTTCCTGTAGGGCAGGACAGACTTCTGTACCCCATTTCCTGCATTTCCCATTTTCCAGTAGTATGTGAAAACATTATTTTTAAACACATGTTTTTAAAACTTTAGGTTTCATATCTTCTCTCTTCCTCCCTCCCCATCCACCCCTTTGAAAAGGCAAGCAACTCAATATAGGTTATACATGTGCAATTATGCAAAACACCTCCATAGCAGACATGTAAAAAACTAACTCTATTTCCCTTAATCCTATCCTGCCCTCCCATTTATTCTATTCTCTCTTTTGACCTTTTCCCTCCTCAGCAGAAATCGCATCTGATTATGACCTTTCCCAATCTGCCCTCCTCTCCATCATCCCCCTGCTCTCTTGTCCCTTTCCCCCCCTATTTTACCATAGGGTAAGACAGATTTCCTTACCCAATTGAATGTGTATGTTCTTCCCTCCATAAGCCAAATCCTATGAGAATAAGATTCACTCATTCCCTCTCAACTTCCCCCATTTCCCCTCCACTGTAAGAGCCTTTTCTTTTCTGTTTTTTTTTTTTGTGAGATAATTTACTCCATTCTACCTTTCCCTTTCTTCTTCTCCGAACATGATCCTCCCTCATCCCTTAATTTTATTCTCCAGATATGACCCCTTAATCTTCAACTCACCCTGTGCGCTCTCTCTCTCTCTCTCTCTCTCTCCTCTCTCTCTCTCTCTCTCTCTCTCTCTCCATCTACCTATACATACATATAATTTTTTCCCTCCAACTACCCTAATACTGACAAAAGTCTCAGGAATTCTAAATATCACCTTTCCAGGCAGGAATGTAAACAGTTCAAATTTAATAAGTCTCTTATGGTTTCTCTTTCTTGTTTACCTCTTCATGTTCCACTTGAGTTTTGTATTTGAAAGTCAAATTTTCTATTCAGCTCTGGTCTTTTCATCAAGAATACTTGAAAGTCCTCCATTTCACTGAATGACCACTTTTTCCCCTGAAGGATTATACTCAGTTTTTCTGGGTAGGTGATTCTTGGTTGTAATTCTATCTCCTTTGCCCTCTGGAATATTGTATTTCATGCCTTGTGGTCCTTTAATGTAGAAGCTGCTAAATCTTGTGTTACCTGATTATGTTTCCACAGTAATTGAATTGTTTCTTTCTGGCAGCTTGTAATATTTTCTCCTTGACCTGGAACTCTGGAATTTGGCTACAATATTCCTAGGAGTTTTCCTTTGGGGATCTCTTTCAGGAGAGATCTGTGGATTCTTTCAATTTCTATTTTGCCCTCTGGTTCTAATATATCAGGGCAGTTTTCCTTGATAATTTCTTGAAGATGATGTCTAGGCTCTTTTTGATCATGGCTTTCAGATAGTCCAATAATTTTTAGATTCTCTCTCCTGGATCTATTTTCCAGAGTAGTTGTTTTTCCAATGAGATATTTCACATTCTCTCCTATTTTTTATTCTTTTGGATTTGTTTTACAGTGTCTTGATTTCTCATAAAGTCACTAGATTCTAGTTGCTCTATTCTAATTTTTAAGGAAGTATTTTCTTCAGTAATCTTTTGGACTTCCTTTTCATTTGGCCATTTTTCTTTTTAGGGCATTCTTCTCCTCATTGGCTTTTTGGACCTCTTTTGCCATTTGGGTTAGGCTTTTTTTAAGGTGTTATTTTCTTCAGTATTTTTTTGGGTCTCCTTTAGCAAGTGTTGACTTGTTTTTCATGATTTTCTTGCATCACTCTCATTTCTCTTCCCAGTTTTTCCTCTACTTCTCTTACTTGCTTCTCAAAATCCCTTTTGAGCTCTTCCAAGGCCTGGGACAGATTCATATTTTTCTTGGAGGCTTTGGATGTAGGAGCTCTGACTTTGTTGTCTTCTTCTGGTTGTATGGTTTGATCTTCTTTGTCACCAAAGTAAGATAATATAGTGTGACTCTTTTTGTGCTGCTTGCTCATGATCCCAGCCAATTACTTGAGTTTTAAACTCTTTGTTAAGGTAAGAGTCTGCTTCCAATGTGGAGAATGTGCTGTCCTAAGCTTCCGGGGTTTATATAGCTGTTTTCAGAGATTCTTGTAGGGACATGTAAATTTTCAGTTCTTGCAAGGTGGTATGATCAGGGGTGAGGTGTTTACTGCTTTCCTGGCTTGTTCTCTGGTCTATTAGTGACCACAAGCACTCCTTTCTGTCCTGGCACTGTGAGGAAGGTTTCCTGTCCACAGCCACTACAAGCTCCACAGTGCCAGTGCTCCTCCTCACCCCAGGACCCCTGTCCAGAACTGTGACCCAGATCCAAGCACAAGCATGGCAAGACATTCCTGCCTCAGCACTGGCAAAGAGATCCCTGCAATCCCACTATGATAAGCCACTCAATTTCCCCTCAGTCTGTCGGCTGGAAGCTTGGGAAGCAGCTGTCCACCCGTGTTCTCAGGGAATGGAGCGGAGACCCCGCCTTCCTCTCTCAGCACCTCAGAAAAAGACTTTTCCCACTGACCTACTAAGTTGTCTTTGGCATGCATGGATTGAGAAGTCTGGAAACCACTACAGCTGCCAGTGATTCAGTCATCTGAGGCCTGCTCCACGTTCGCTGTGGCCTGCGTGCTCAGACCGTGCTGTGCTCTGCTCTCAGCCCAGCAATATATAACTTTCTGATCAAGCATCCAATTTGTCTTGGGCTGGAAAGTTGTTTCACTCTGCCTTTTTGTGGGTTCTGATGCCTTAGAATTTGTTTAGAGCTATCTTTATAGGTATTTTGAGTGGTTTGGGAGAGAGCTCAAGCAAGTTAATGCTTTCACTCTGCCTTCTTGGCTCTGCCCCCCATGCATACCCTTTTGAAAGAGGTTTACTGCTAGGTCTGTATCCCAACAGAGATCAAAAAAAAAAAAAGGAAAAGGACTTATATGTATGAAAATATTTTTAGAAACTCTTTTCTGGTAGTAAAGAATTAGAAGTTGAGGGGATAACCATCAATTGGGGAATGTCTGTAGAAGTTGTGATATATAATTATGTTGGAATGCTATTGTACTCTAGGAAAAGATGAGCAGGATGCTCTTAGAAAAACCTGGAAGTATTTACAAGGGTTGATGCAAAGTGAAATGTGCTGTGTAAAAAGTAACAGCAATACTGTAAGATGATCAGTCATGAATGACTTAGCTATTCTCGCAGTGCAACAATCCAACACAATTCTGAAAGACTAAGGATAAAAAATGGTGTCCATACCTGGAGAAAGAACTTATGTTGTCTGAATACATACTGATCTATACTTTTTCACTTTCTTTTTCTTGAGTTTTTTTGCCTATGTTTTCATTCACAACATGAATATTATGGATATGTTTTGCATGACTACACATATATAACCTATATGGAGTTGCTTGCCTTCTCAGTGAGGAGAGTGGAGAGTGAGGAAAGGAGAGAATTTGGAACTCAAAGTTTTAAAAACAAACGCTAAAAAGTTTTTACATGTTACTGGGGGAAAATTAAATACAAATAAATAAAAAGATAATCAGGATGAATGGAGTAAATGGGATAAACAGGGTGAAAAGCATAGTGAGTGGCACATGGTTAATTCTTCATAAATGCTTGTTGACTGACAAAATCAAATGAGATTAAGGAAACTTAAAACAAATAAGAACAATCCTAGAAAAACAAGACTACAAAAAATATAGCAATTAGAAAAGGAAATTCAGAATCTTAAGAAAGAAAATGACTCCTTGAATATTAGAATTACACAAGGGGAAGCAAGTGAAGTTATAGGAGAACAAGAAGCAATAAAACAAAATATAAAGAATGAAATGATAGAAAATAAAACATCTTATAAGAAAAACAACTGATCTGGGGAACATATGAAGATCAAAAATAAGAATAATTAGACAACCTGAAAACTATGACTGAAAAAGGCTCTTAATATAATAGTCAAAGAAACTTGTCCTGAAGTGTTAGAATAAGAGGGGAAAGTAGAAATAGAAAAAATCCACAGGTTTCTTTCTTTTTAAATTTTTTTTAGGCAATTGGGGTTAAGTGACTTGCCCAGGGTCACACAGCTAGTAAGTCTCAAAGTGTTTGATCTGAGACCGGATTTGAACTCAGGTCCTCCTGTCTTTAGGGCCAGTGCTTTATGGTGCTCTACCCATTGTGCCACCTAGCTGCGCCCAGGTTTCTTTCTTTTTCTTGAGTTTTTTCTTTTTGTCCATTTTTTGTAAATCCACCTAAAAGAGATGAAATGAGAAAAACCTGCAGGAATATCATAGTAAAATTTCAAAAACCCCAGCTCAAGGATAAAATATTAAGAGCAACAAGAAAAAAAAAAGAACAATTTAAATGTGGTAGTGCCACAATTCAAATTACACAAGACCTAGCAGTAGCAACACTAAAAGATTTCAGGTCTTAGACCTATATATATGTGTATATATATATACATATATATATGTATATATATGTATATATATATGCATATGTATATGTATATGTATATGTATATGTATATGTATATGTATATGTATATGTATATGTATATGTATATGTATATGTATATGTATATGTATATGTATATAGATATATATATAAAACACTATATATCTAAAGCAACTAGGGTTGTAGCCAAAAATATCATACCCTGCAAAGTTGAGCATATCCCTGAATGAAAAGAAATAGATATTTAGTGACTTTCAGAATTTTGTTATAAACAAAACAGCACAAAACCCTGAACTTAATAGAAGATTTGACATATAGATCCAAGAGAAATATAAGGTTCATACCAAAGACTAATTACAAGGGACTCAATAAAGACAGTCTGTTTACTTCTTATATGAAGAAATGTAAAGCACATGCCTAAAATTGTTATTTGTAATTGGGTAGCTCGAAAGAAAGATTGGGGTAGACCTGAGTATGATAGGATTCTAAAAAATAAAACCATTTAGGAAAATGTAAAAGGAACAATTATCTTATACAAATAATGTGTGTGAGGAAGGACTGTTACAGAGAAATTAGACATGGAAGGAGGGCAGCTAGCTCTGGAACCCTGCTTCAATCAGGAGTGGGTTTAACAGGGAACAATACGTATATATTTAGAAGGGCTTATAAAAGTCATATAAATTAAGAAAGAAATAAAAGGCTAAGGGGATAGGAAGGGGGGGAGAGGATAAGGGAGGGATTTATAGAGGAGAGGATGAGAGAATAGGGTAAGGCAGAGTATGGGAGGGTGTTTAGATTAATAAGAATGGTAGAATAAGGGAGGGATCCTTGGAGGAGGGTAGGTTAACTAACAGGAGGATGAGATATTAGGTTGAAGTAAAGTAGAGGAGTCAGGAGGGATAAGAAATAAGAGATACACACAAACATAAAATAAAGATCAGGAGTAGAATTTATTAGAAAAAAAGCAGTTAGCATAATTTCTGACAAAGTTAAAGTTTAAATAGATTTAATCAAGAGAGAATAATAGGGAAACTAAACTAAATGTCAGTCATATTAATCAATATTGTTTTAGATTATTTAAAATAATTAGACAGTATAGGTTTGGAATATTGCTATGGTTTAAGAAATGATAAGCTGATGGACTTCAAAAATATGGAAAGATTTGGACTTATAAAGAAAGAGGTTATCTACCCTCAGAGAAACAGAGGACAAATAAGTATAGCATGGCCTTACAAAGATGCATCTGAATGTATATGTCTATATATGAGTACGATTCTAGATATCTAAGTCCATGTATAGGTGTGTAAGTGCATGTATGTATGTATGTGCGTGTGTGTGTATATATAGTGTGTGTTTACATTTGTATATATGTGTTTGTATATGTATGTGTATATATATGCATCTGTATATATGTGTGTGCATACTTGTATGCGTATGTGTTTGTATATATGTGTGTATACTATATTTATGTGTATATGTATGTATAGTATATACATATGTACTAAAAATTTAATACACAATAAATGTAGAAAAACATTATAAACAAATATTAAAACTTAAGTACAAAATGAGATAAGAAATATATATTTTAAAATATATGCTACATAGCATATTATATACAAAATGTATAAATACAATATATAAAGTATATATACTTTAAAATATATAACTATATTTGTATATTTAAAATGAATAAAATATATTTTATACTTAAAATTTATATATATATTTGATTAATTGCAGCCTTCTTGGGGAAGAAGGGAGGAAGGGAGAAAAAAGAACAAAGGATAAAATTAATAGCAGAGAACAAAAGAAAACTTACAAGGAAACAAAGATGGATAGCTTTAAATACAGTGCATGTTATTTATTGTATAGGCTTTCCTGAAATGGAAATTTATTGTTGTATATTTTCAAAGCTTTCTTACATTCTGCCGTGCACGTGACAATGTTTTTATTTTCCTTTCTTATTTTTATTTAAGTTGTAATATTTAAGTTTATAATATGTTTATTTTTCTACTCTTATATATTTTAGTATTTAAGTTTAAAATAAAAAAATGAAAACAAAATTGGAATAGGAATATGGCTGGACTACTTATTGTATTGTTACCTTATTTATTTAGCTTCTAGGCACAGTACCTCATACAAAACGCCAAACTGGATTGATTTAAAAAAAACTGGAATTAAGGTTGCTGGGATAAATATCAATAATCTCAGATATGCAAATGATGCCACTCTGGTGGCAGAAAATGAAGATAACCCCCTTGATGGGATTTAAAGAGGAGTGTATAAAAGTTGGCTTGAAACATCAAAAACAAAGACAAAAAGCCTAAGATCATAATAACTCATCCCATCACTTCCTAGCAAATTGAAGGAGAAGAAATGAAAGTAGTGTCAAATTTTATATTTTTGTAGTCAAAGATCACTAAAGACAGTGACCATAGTCATGAAATTTTAAAAAAAAGCTTGCTCCTTGAAATTAAAACTATGGGAAATTTGGACAGCACACTAAAAAGGAAAGATACTATCTTCCCAAAACTGTGTCAAAACTAGGTGTTTTTTGTTTTGTTTTGTTTTGTCTTTTTAGTAGCAATGTATGCCTGCGAGAATCGGACTATGAGGAAAGCTGAGCCCTCCAAAATCAACACTTTCAAATTGTGATGCTGGACAACACTTTAGAGAGTCCCTAAGTCAGCAAGGAGATTAAAACATTCAATACTTAAAGAAATCAATTCAGGCTATTCACTGGAAGGTCAAGTACTGAATACGAAGCTTAAATACTTTTGCCACATAATGAAAGACAGGATTCATTGGAAAAGACCCTGATGTTGCAAAAGATCGAAGACAAAAGGAAATGAGGAAGGCAGATGATGAGACGGGCAGATAGTGTCATGGGTGAAACAAACACGAATTCATGAAGTATAGTGAGATAGTAGAGTACATGCCAGGTGACCTGGTATTCTAGAGAGTCATGATGAGTCAAACATGACTGAATAACTGAACAACTTACACCCCTGCACACCCCCATACATGTATACATATGCATATATGTATATGCATACATGCACACACACATATATATGTGTATATGTGTGTGTGTATATATACATACATATACGTGTGTGTGTGTGTGTGTGTGTGTGTGTATTTAATTAACAGAACAGATGGAATAATGAGGGGTTCCTGGGCATGAACTTATACTTTTAGTAAGCCTATTGCAAATATTACCTCATCTCTCCATTTCACTTTTAGTGGGTATAACCCAGCAGTAATCACAGGCTGTTTTATCTTTTTGGGGGAAGGTGTTCTTTCAAAATATAATGGAATAATAATAATAACCATGATGATGATGATGATGATGATGATGATGATGATGATGATGATGTCTAGCTTTGTAGTTTCATTGGTGTAGGGAATTTCTGGTAAGGAAATTTCTTTTATCACTACAGATTGTTACCTCTTCAGCAAGTTATAATCTTAGAGAAATGTCTCAAACATTTGAAAGGTTATGGCTGGTCCACAGTCTCAGAGCAAGCATGTCACAGTTAGGATTTGAACTCAAATCTTCCTGATTCTAAGGCCAGCTATCCTGCTATTGACTATGCTATACTAATGAATATCCTTGCCATTTAAAATTATATAAGAAACATAAAGAAGCAGAAACTCCCTTTTGAACATATTTCTTATAATCATGATTATGTTTCCATTTTCTTTGGGAATTAATTCTTCATTAATTGTTCTCATCTATCTTTGACTTTAATTACTTTTAACAGTTTGCAGTTGCCATAGGATGGATGGAAAGGAGGGGGAAGGAAAGGAGTTAAAGAAGGAAGGAAAGAAAAACAGAAGAAATGAAGAAAGGAAAGAAAGAAAAAAGGAAGAAGCTAAAATCAATTAATGCTACAGAACCAGGGAAAGAGCATTAGATCTGGAGTCAGAAGTTTTATGTTCATATCTTAACTTTGACACTATCTTGTGACCTATCTCAATCTCCATTTCTTCAACTGTAAAAAAGAGAGGGTTAAATTAAATGGTTTCTGATGTTCCCTGCTAGGTCTAGGACTATGATCTCAAGGAGTAACAGGGAGGGATATTTTAATTCATTATTTTCATGCAGTATTATTTCATGCAATAATAACTTAGTAATACTAGTTGTCATAAATGGAATGTATCATCATATAGTGCTCTTGCCTTTACTGAAAGGATTAAAATTGAAGATGTATGGCCATCCATCTGTTTGCTACAGTGTATTTCTTATCTGACTTGTATTATATAGTCTTGAAATTCATCTCCAGGTGACTCATTCCTTAATGATTCTCCAACCTACTCCACTGCCATGGAAAGAAATTTCATAACTAGAAAGATTCTCTATTTTCCAAAGGAAGATAATGTTTGAAGGCCAATGGATAGAAAATCTGAAAACTGACTTAAGAGTTCAAAAGTTATGATGCAACCCTAATGGAGGAAACTTGGTCAACCAGTTAGGCACAGATTGATATCAGATTGATATTTACCATATGCATTGTTATTATGTTCCATGAAGCACTCTTTGAAGATGGGGTTCCTATGATGAATCAAACTATGGGCACAAAACCAGGTGACCTTGTGAACTACCATTCCACATGGGATAAGAACCACAGAAAGACAATTATCAATGGCTGAAATGTCCTTGATCCACAAAGATTGTTGTGATATCTTCTATAGTATAGTTTAAGGATCCTCATCAAGAATCTCTACACAGCCCCAACAGGTCAGAACCTAGGTCAGAGTTTTCATGGCATCCATTTTATAGCCTCACAAGCTAATTGTCTTTCTTCTTATAGTGTTTTTCAGGTGGTCACCAGTCTTTCTCAGACCAGAATAAACAAGCTAGTAATGTCATTAACACACCTTGAGACACTAGATCTCAGTTTTCTGTTGTTGCGTCTTTCAGGTGGCAATATATTCAACAATTGAATGTTACCTCCATGAACTCATTGCAATGATGTATGTAGTTCTGATGAAATAACTAAGGAAAAAAGTGAAGGAAAACATCTGAAACAAAGCAGGAGAGAATTCCCCTTATGTTGGTACTATTCAGTATCATAGGACTTTGATTCTAGGACCATCTAGATTCCCAAATTTCATAATTAATGATGACTTCTGACATAGAAAAATATATATCAGGAGTACTGGCAACAGTTGTGGCTTCTCTTCTCAGCCCACAGACCCCAAAGACAACTTAGGAGGTCAGCAGAAGGGTCTGACAGACCTGAATGAGAGAGAAGTACAATCCAGCTTAGGGTGGCAGGTTGTGTCAGTACAGCCCCAACCCCAGCAAACAAGGAGCCTTGGGAGTGACTGAATTGGCAGCAGTAGTGGTGGCAACAGTGGTAGTGGCTGCTCCTGAAACTCTTAGCCCACAGACTGAATGTTTGAAAGTCACCTATTTAGACTTCTGGGAGTCAAGATGGTGGAGTAAGCAGGAAGTTGCTCTCACCCTTCCTTATTGACCTTGAAAAATGCAGAAAAAATCCTGAAATAGTGGAGAAAGCAGAAAAATGAGGTACAATAGTCTTTTAGCTGAGGGAGCTGGGGGGATTAACAGGAAAGGTCCCTCTTGCTGTGGCTAAAGGGGAACAGTACAGGAAGGGGGGGCATCTGAGCAAGCCAGTGGCAAGTCCCACCTTAGTAAACCAGTAACCAGATGCGTAACCCCCAATACAAGTGGGACAGTGCCCCATGTGTCCCAGAAGCAGAGATCAACTTTAAAAGTCAGAAAAAAGGAAAATAACATGAGTAAGAAGCAAAACAAAACAAAACAAAACAAAAAACCACAAAAAAAAGCAATAGCCATAGAAAAGTATCTTAGTGATAGAGAAGATCAAAACACAAATTCAGGAGAAGATAATATTGTCAATATACCCACATTTGAAACACCAGAGGGGAATATGAACTGGTTGCAAGCCCAAAAAGCTCAAGAATGATTTTAAAAGTCAAAGAAGAGAGGTAGAAGAAAAATTGAACAATTCCTTTAAAAATACAGTTGAAAAAATAGAAAAAGAGTCCACTGAAGAAAACAACTTGTTAAAAAGTAGAATTCACCAAATGGAAAAGGAGGCACAAAAACTCAATGAAGAGAACTCCTGAAAAAGTAAAATGGACCAAATACAAAAGCTAACTGAAGAAAACAATTCATTAAAAATTAGAATTGGGCAATTGGAAGATAGTGACTCTATGAGACATCAAGAATCATTCAAACAAAATCAAAAGAATGAAAAAATAGAAGAAAATGTAAAATACCTTATTAGAAAAATAACTGACCTGGAAAATAGATTCAGCAGAGATAAATTCAGGATTATCAGTCTACCTGAAAACCATGATGAAAAAAGAGTCTGTACTGCATCTTTCATGAAATCATCAAGAAAAACTGCCCTGAGGCCCTAGAACCAGAGGGCAAAACAGTAATCAAAAGAATCCACCATTCATCTCTTGAAAGAGATCCCGAATTGAAAATGCAAAAGAATATTGTAACCAAATTCCAGAATTATCAGGTCAAGGAAAAAATCATATAAGAAGTAAAAAAGAAACAGTGTGGAACCATAGTCAGGATGACATTGGACCTTGCAACTTCTACATTAAAAGATCCAAGGGCTTGAAATATGATAGTCCATATTGAACTGAGTACACTATTCTTTCCTTGATCCAAATCTGATGAGAGCAAAGTTCAAACAATGCTCATCTCCTTCCCTTTTCCCCCTGTAGTGTAATATGTCTTTGTGCCTCTTCAAATGATGTAATTTACCCCTTTCTGTCTCCTCCTTTCCTCTTCTCCCCTTACAATTCCTTTTCAACACTTCATTAGATTTTTTTATCATCACATCAAAGTCAACTTAAACCTACCCCTCTGTCTATGTATATCCTTTGTAAATATTATAATAAAGATACAGTTCTCAAGAGTTATGTGCATCTTCCCATGTAGGGATGTAAACAGTTTTCCCTTATTGAATAACATTTTTTCCCCCTTTCCTGTTTACCTTTTTATGCCTCTCTTGAATCTTGTATTTGAAGGTCAAATTTTCTGTTGAGCTCTGGTGTTTTCATCAGGAAAGTCTGGAATTCACCTATTTCATTGAATATCCATCTCCTCCCCTGAAAGATTATGCTCAATTTTGCCAGGTAGTTGATCCTTGCTTGCCTTGAATTCACTACATTAATCAAAACATCTTCTTTTATTAAAGTGAAATTGTGTGTATAAATCTTCTATACCATTTCCAACTTCAACATTTAGTTCTATGAATCTAATGGTAAAGAATACTGTGCCATGAGTAGCAAAAATAAAAAAAAAATAAAACCGAACTAGAGATGAAAAGAGGTTGAAAATATGTTTAACTGTCATTGATAACAGTTTCTGTTTTTACATCTGTTACTGATTGTTTAACCTTACATACACATCAGTTCCAAGCTATTTTATGCTTATGGACTGAATTTTGAAGAACTATAATATCATAGGAAAGAACTGATTTCTATTTCTCTCCTTTGAGATTCCTCAGATTTTCTTTCTACTTCTGATTCATTCTCTTCCAATTTCACCCTTGTCTTTGAATTTCATTATATTAACCATACCAGCTTGCTCTTTGAAACTTCTTCAAGGAACTTCTACATGTAACTTTTTACAAAATCTCTTCCATTAATCTCCAAGTCACTTCATTCCCATTACCATTTCTAACTTTTATTATTTGCTCTCACTTACACCATTATCAGCCCTTGCTCTTTCATTATATTAGATCTACTTCATTCCCATTAATCACCACCATTTCTCTTTTCAACTTCTTTGACTTACCTAGCTTTTTGACTTTGCAGAATACCAATTTCTTGTTTTCCAAATGATAGATGATGTTGATATATGGACCTGATATACTCTGTCCATATATGATTTTCTCTTTGGAATTTTTTTTTTTACATTGTTCTTCCTCCATATTTCAATGAAGTAGGGTAAATGTTGATGAACCTTATTCCTGTGTTCAGGATGAAAACAAATTTTAATTAAGTTACCAAATCCAATTTTACATGCAATTCTAAATTAGATATTCTTTTGTTGTCTATGAAGACACTTAAATTCTATTTCACAAAATTGAGTGATTTTGAGGTGGTGTTAAGTGACTTGCCCAGGGTCACACAGCTAGTAAGTGTCAAGTGTTTGGTCTGAGGCCGGATTTGAAATCAGTTCCTCATGACTTCAGGCTCAGTGCTCTATCCACTGCGCCACCTAGCTGTCCCACTATATTTCCTTACAGTGAAAAATCCACTTTACTTTTTTTTTGGTAATAAATATATTCTTATATGTAGAATATATATATGTTTCTCATTATAAATTTTCCTAACATTTCCATGTACTATAGTATGCACATATATATATATATATATATATATATATATATATATATATACATAGACATATAGTTGTACCTAAACATGCATATGAATTATGCTTAGCTATGCTTTAAAATTAAATGACTAAAAACTCTTTGAACTGAATAGTGCATTATGGAAACTAAGAAATGAATAAATATTTATTGAATTAGGACTTGGGGGTTTCTGAAGTTGTTTCCATGAAAGAAATTCTAGAATATTGTGAATTTTATAAATTTCAGTAGTTATAAAATTTAGTGTCTGTAGGATATTAAGTTTTTCTTTCAGGTGTAAATTAAAATGATATTATGTTAATTATGTAATTATTTATCTTTACTGAAGTTAGTGGGAGATAAAATTATTACTAATGGTTATTTGCTAGCTTTGGTAGATTAAAATATAGACCAAATAATTATAGTTTTGAAAAAACTAAAGCACTACCTCCAAACATAAACCTTTTTAAGGTAACAAAATCACAAATTCTCAGACCAATTGGAGTCACCAGAGGTCTTCTACTTCAACTTGGTATTGGACAGTAACCTCCTTGACAAATTTTAAAAGCAGGAAACAGGCAAAATTATGAGTAAAAAGCATGAAAGGACAATGATCTTAGATTCTTTGAGGACAGGGAAAATCAAAATACAAATTCAGAAGAGGAAAACGTTGTCAATACACCCACATCTGAAATGTCAAAGGAGAATATTAACTGGTCTCAAGCCCAAAAAATCTTTTTGGAAGAGCTCAAAAAAGACTTTAAAAGTCAAATAAGAATAATATAGAAGAAAATCTGGGAAAATAAATGAGAGGTATGCAAGAAATAATCAATAGCATGGGAAAGAAAGGACAAAGATTGATTTTAGAAAGCAATTCCTTAAAATAATACAATTGGAGAAGAGGAAAAAAAATCCACAGAAGAAAACAACTCCTCAAAAAATAGATTGGCTAAATGGAAAAGGAGATACAAAAGATAATTGAAGAAAACAATGTATTAAAAATTGAAATTGGAAAATAAAATAAAATAAAATAAATTGAAATAGGGCAAGTGGAAGCTAATTACTCTATGAGGCATCAGGAATCAATCAATCAAAATCAAAAGAATGAAAAAAAAAAGGAAATGTGAAATGCCTCACTGGAAAAACAACTGACCTGGAAAATAGATCCAGGACAGAGAATTTAAAAACTATTGGTCTGCCTGAAAGCCATGATGAAAAATAAGAGCCTGGACAGCACCTTTCAAGAAATCATAAAGGAAAAACTGTCCTGAGGTCCTAGAACCAGAGGACAAAGTAGTCATCAAAAGAATCCACCAAACCCCTTCTGAAAGAGATCCCAAATTGAAAACACCAAGTAATAGTAGCCAAATTTGAAAATTACCAGGTCAAAGAGAAAATATTACAAGCAGCCAGGAAAAAAAAATTAAGTATGATGGAAACACAGTCAGTATTATGCCGGACCTTGCAGCTTCTATGTTAAAGAATCAGAGGGCTTGTAACATGATATTCTGGAAGGCAAAAGAGCTTAGATTACAAACAAGAATCAACTGACCAGAAAAAAAAAATGAACATAATCTTTCAGGTGAAGTGATGGACATTGAATGAAATAGGGGACTTCCCAACCTTTCTGATGATAAGAGCTCAATAGAATGCTGAGCTCAATAGAATGTTTTATCTTCAAATATGAGACTCACGAGAGACATAAAAATGTAAACAGGAAAAAAAACCACCGTGTAATCCAATAAGGGCAAACTGTTTACAGCCATATATAGGAAGATGATACCTGTAACTCTTGAGAACTGTATCTTTATTATGACATCAAGAAGGAGTATATTTAGACAGAAAGCATGGGTATAAGTTGACCTTGATGTGATAATAAAAAATCTAATTAAGTGGTGAAAAAGGATTATACTGGGAGAAGAGGAAAAGAGGGGGCAGAAAAGGATAAATTACATCACATGAAGAGGAGCAAAGGCCTGTTACAAGAGAGGAAAGAAGGGAAGGAGATGGACATTGTTTGAAACTTACTCTTATCAGATTTGGCTCAAAGAGGGAATAACATGCTCAGTTAGGTATAGAAATCTAACTTGCCTTATAGGCAGTAGGAGCAGAAAGGGGAAAGAAAAGTGAGTGGTGGATAGGAGGGAGGGCAGATTGAAGGAGGCAGTGGTCAGAAGCAAAACTCTAGTGAGGAAGGACAGGGAGAAAAGAGAGAGACAATCATAAATGGGGTAGGGAATTGGATGGACAGGGGCAGCTAGGTGGCACAATGGAGAGAGCACTGGCCCTAGATTCAGGAGGACCTAAGTTCAAATCCAGCCTCAGATGCATAATACTTACTATCTGTGTGACCCTGGGCAAGTCACTTAACACCGTTGCCTAGCCAAAAAAAAAAAAAGAAAAAAAAGAAAGAAAAAAGGAAAAAGAAAAAGGCATTGGATAGACAGAAAGACATAGATAGTAATCATTACAGTGAATGTGAATGGGATGAACTCTCTCATGAAAAAGAAGTAGATAGCAGAGCGGATTAAAAACCACAATCCTACAACATGTTGTTTACAGGAAACACATTTGAAGCACAGGGATACACACAGAATAAAGGTAAAATGATGGAGCAGAATATATTATGCTTCAGCTGAATGAAAAAAAAACAGGGGTAGCAAACCTGATTACAGACAAAGCAAAAGCAAAAATAGATCTAATTAAAAGAGATGAGGAAGAAAACTACATCCTGCCATAACAATACCATAGACAATGAAATAATGATTACTGTGCATATATATGTATATATATATATACATACACACATATATCTATATCTATATCTATATCTATATCTATATCTATATCTATATCTATATCTATATCTATATCTATATCTATATCTATATCTATATCTATATCTATATCTGTATCTGTATCTGTATCTATATCTATATCTATATCTATATCTATATCTATATCTATATCATCTATATCTATCTATATCTATATCTATATCTATATCATCTATCTCTATCTCTATCTCTATCTCTATCTCTATCTCTATCTATCTATCTATCTATCTATCTATCTATCTATCTATCTATCTATCTATCTACATCAAGTGGTATAGCATCCAAAGTCTTAGAGTAGAAGTTAAATCAGTTACAGGAAGAAACAGACAGCAAAACTATACTAGTGAGGGACCTCCAGCTCCCCCTCTCAGAACTAGATAAATCTAACCACAAAATTAAGGAGAAAGACATAAAGGAGGTGAATAGAATTTAGAAAAGTTAGATATGGTAGACTTCTGGAGAAAATTGAATAGGAAAAGAAAGGAATGCACTTTTTTCTCTTTGGTACACCTATACAAAAATTAACTGTGTATCAGGTCAGAAGATCCTCACAATCCAATACAAAAGGGCAAAAATATTAAATGCATCCTTTTCAGATCATGATGAAATAAAAATTACATGTAATAAAGGGCCATGGAAAAATAGAGTAAAATTAATTGGAAACTAAATAATATAATCCTAAAGAATGAGGTCAAAAAGCAAATCATAGACACAGTCAATTAATTCCTACAAGACAATGACAATAATGAGACAACATACCAAAATATATAAGGTACAACAAAAGCAGTTTTTAGGGGAATTTTTTTTTTAATCTCTAAATACTTCCATGAATAAAACCAAAAATGAGGAAAGCAATGAATTGGGCATGCAACATGCAAATCTGATGCAGCTAGAAAAAGAACAAAGTGAAAATCCCAAATTAAATACCAAATTAGAAATTCTGAAAATCCAGGGCCATATGAATTTACAAGTGAATTTGATCAAATGTTTAAAGAACAATTAATTCCAATAATATGTTGGAATTTGGGTACAGCTGATAAGACCAGAGTGCAATAGAAAATTTGGTCATCAAATATGAGACTCAAGGAAGGCATAAAAAGGTAAACAGGAAAAGGAAAAAAACCCCACCATAATGGCAAACTGTTTATAGCTATTGGGAAAATAGGCTAAGAAGGATTCCAGCAAAAATTATTTTTATGATACAAATATGGTGCTGATACCTTAAGCAGGAAGATCCAAAATATAGAAGGAAAATTATAGACCAATTTTCTCTAATGAATATAGATGCAAAATTTTAGATAAAATGTCAGCAAAAATATTATAGCAATTTATCATGAGGATAATACTCCAAGACCAGGTAGGATTTATACCAGGAATGCAGGGCTGGTACAATATTAGGAAAACTATTTGCATAATTGACCATATCAACAACAAAACTAACACAAGTCATATGATCATCTCCATAGACGCAGAGAAAGTTTTTGATAAAATAAATCATATATTCCTACTAAAAACACTAGTGAGCATAGGAATAAATGGAATCTTCCTTAAAATGGTAAGTAGCATCTATTGAAAAACCATCAGCTAGCATTATACATAATTGGGATAAGCTTGAAGCATTTCCGATAAGATCAGCGGTAAAACAAAGATGCTGATTATCACAACTATTATTCAGTATTGTGCTAGAAGTGTTTAGCATAAGAAAAGAAAAATAAATTGAAGGAATTAGAATAGGCAAAGAAGAAATAAAGCTATCAGTCTTTGCAGGTTATATGATGGTACATTTAGAGAATCCTAAAGAATCAAATAAAAAACTAATTGAAATAATAAACAACTTTAGGACAATTGCAGAATATAAAATAAACCCACATAATCATCAGGATTTCTATATATTACTAATAAAGCCCAACAGCTAAGAGATAGAAAGAAAAATTCCACTTAAAGTTACTGTAGACAATATAAAATATTTGAGAGTCTACCTGCCTAGACAATCTAAGGAACTATTTTTTATTTCTATTTTTCTTCTAGCTTGAAACAAGGTTTATTAAAGATCCACCACATTGGCCAGACTCTTAAGGAATCTGAACATTTATGAGTTGTTGGCTAGGTTCTTAAAGAATCTGAACCCAAGGAACTATTTTAACACAATTTCAAAGCACTTTTTACTCAAATAAAGTCTAATCTAAATAACTGAAAAAATATCAGTTGCTCATGGGTAAGCTGAGCTAATATAATAAAAAGACAATTCTACCTAAATTAATTTATTTCTTCAGTGCCATATCACTTAAACTACCAAAAATTACTTTGTAGAGCTAGAAAAAAATAATAACAAAATTCATCTGGAAGAACAAAATGTCCAGAATATCAAAAGAATTAACGAAAAGAAATGCAAGAGAAAGTGGCCTAGCGGAACCAAACTTTAAATTGTATTATAAAGTAGCAATCATCAAAGCTACTTGATATGGGCTAAGAAATAGTGGTGGAACAGTGAAATAGGTTAGGTATCCATGACACATTAGTCAATGACTATAGTCAGCTGCTGTTTGACAAACCCAAAGGCTCTAGCTTCTGGGATAAGAACTCACTATTTGACAAAAACTTTTGGGTAAACTGGAAAATAGTATGGCAAAAACTAAGCATATGCCAACATCTTACACCATATACCAAGATAAAATAAAAATAGGTACACAATTCAGATAAAAAGATTGATAATATAAAGAAATTAGGAGAGCAAGGAATAGTTTACTTGTCAGATTTATGGAGAATGGCAGAATTTATGACCAAACAAGAAAAAGATGGAGACTATTATGAAATACAAAATGGATAATTTTGATTACATTAAATTGAAAAGTTTTTGCATGAACAAAGCCAATGCTACTAAGATTAGAAGGGAAGCACAAAACTGGGAAACAATTTTTAAAACAGTGTCTCTGGTAAAGGCCTCATTTCTAAAATATTTATGGAGAACTGAGTCAAATGCATAAGAATACAAATCATTCCCCAATTGATTAATGCTCAAAGGGTATAAACTGGCAGTTTTCAGAAGAAGAAGAAATTAAAGTATCTATAGTCATATAAAAAAAATGCTGTAAATCAGTATTTATTAGAGAAATGCAAATCAAAACAACTGTGAGGTACCACATCACACCTATCACATTGGCTAACATGACCAAAGAGTAAAATGATAAATGTTGGAGATGCTGTGGGAAAATTGGAACACTAATGAATTGTTCACAGAATTGTGAACTGATCCAGACATTCTGGGGAGCAATTTGGAACTACATTGAGAGGTCTATAAAAATATGCATACCCTTTGACCCAGCAGTAGCACTTCTAGTTTTGCATCTCAAAGAGATTATAAAAATAAGAAAAGGGTTCACATGTACCAAAATATTTATAGCAGCTCTTTTTGTGGTGGCCAAGAATTGGAAATTGAGGAGATTCCTATCAATTGGGGAGTGACCAAACAAGTTGTGATATATGAATGTAATGGGATCCTATTATTCCATAGGAAATGTTGAGCAGTCAGACTTCAGAAAAACTTAGAAAGAGTTACATTAACAGATGTTGAGTGATTTGAACAGAGCCAGATGAACATTGTACACAGTGATAGCAGCACTGTGAGATGATCACATTTTATAGACTTAGCTCTTCTCAGCAAAGCAAGGATCTAAGATAACTCTAAAAGGCTCATAATGGAAAATTTTATACACATCTAGAAAAAGAATTATGGAGTCTGAATACAGATGGAAGCGTAGTATTTGCTCTCTGAGTCTTTTTTTCCTTCTTTCACATGATTTTTCCCTTTGGTTCTAATTCTTCTTTACAGCATGATTATTATTGTAATGTTTAATGAACTAATGTTTAATATGAATGTATATGTATATCTTGTATCAGATTGCATGTAGTCTTTGGAAGAGACAAGGGGAAGGAAGAGGAGAAAATTTAGATCTCAAAATCTTAAGGAAGTGAATGTTGAAAACTACAAATAAACAAACAGATGGATAGACAGACAGATAAAAAGAGAATCACTCAAAATTCTCATCATAACTAAAAAAGAAAAACAAAACAAAACAAAAACCTCTATTGTCTTGTAGTTTTCTCTCTTCCAAAAGTTAGAGGAACTACGACTTCTGAAATATTTGTGGATTGCTAAATTTTTGGCAGAGGTAATTATATTAGAAAACATTGTTAGGACTGAAGGCAATGCAGAAACCTTCTAAACTTTTAGCTGGAATGCCATAACTTTGCTTGGAAAAATCAATTGAAACCTTGAGTCACTGTGACCCAACAAACCAAAACTGTTTAGTAACTAGTTTATTTCAGATCTGTGATTTCTTTTCTTTTCTTTTTTTTTTTTGGGGGGGTGTGTGATGGTTATTAGTGGCAGGAAAAAAAAGGTAGAGTTTGCCTTTTTTAACATCAGCTAACTTTGTATGTTAATGTAGTTATTAAAATACAGACATTTGAGATGAAATATATTCTAATGACTTGTATTTTATTTTAAAAATTAGGGGACTACCAGGAGCCAAGATGGCAGAGTAAGAAGTCACACTTACCTTCACTTATTCACCTCTGAAAGTCCAGAAAATATCACCCAAGTAAAAACGCTGGAATAGCTGAGTCAGCAGAAAGAGAAGGTGCAGCAGTCTTATAGCCTAGGAAGATAGGGGGATTAATAGGGAAGGACACTTTCACTGTGGGGGAGGGGGAACAATACAGGATTGGAAGAATCTCAGCAAGCCAGTGGCAAGCCCCACCTCAGCAAACCAGGTGAGATCCTGAACCCCAGGGTGGTGGGGCAGGCAAGCACCAACACCAGGACCTCCAAGTGCTTCAGCACAGGCAAGAGAACCAGTAAACACCAGCTTGGAAAACCAACAAGTGTGCCAGCCAAATCTCCTGATGCTCCAGGCTGGCAGAAAGCCTCCAGCAGCCAAACATTCCAGGGCTTTAAAGAAGCCTGAGTGAGCAGGTACACTCCAGAGACCAGGCTCTCCACTCCCAACCCTAGAGCTCCAGTGCTACTGACTCCAGCTCAGCAACAGGTAAGCTGTAATACACCTACAGCCTCCAGGTGCCAGCACTTAAGGGCCCAGCATACAAAGCCAGTGACCAGGTTAGGGGCTCCCAGCACAAGAAGTTTTGGTCAGTGCCCCCTGTGCTCCAGTGGAAGAGCTCAACTTTAAAAATCAGAAAATAGACAAACACCATGAGCAGAAATCAGAAATGGACAATGACTGCTGATTCTTATTATGGGAACAGGGGAAATCAAGGCACAAATTCAGAAGAGGACAACATTGTCCATACACCTACATCCCAAACCTCAAAGGGGAAAATAAACCTAATCTCAAGCCCAAAAAGCCTTGGAAGAGTTCAAGAAGGGTTTTAAAAGTCAAATAAGTGAGGCAGAAGAAAAATCAAGAAAGGACATGTTTGGAAAATTAAGGACAAAAATTGGCTGTAGAAAACAAGTCTTTAAAAAATACAATTGGCCAAATGGAAAAAAAAAAAAGCACACCGAAGAAATCAGCTGCTTAAAAAGTAGAATTGGAAAAGGAGACACAAAAACTCACTAAAGTGATGAACTCCTTAAAAAATAAAATAGACCAAATGGAAAAGGAAGTGCAAAATGTAAGAGAAGGAAACAATTCATTCAAAATTAAAATTGGGTAACTGGAAGCTAATGACTCTACAAAACATAAAGAATCAGTCAAACAGAAACAAAAGAATGAAAAAGAGGAAAATGTAAAATGCCTCACTGGTAAAATAACTGACCTGGAAAATAGATTCAGGAGAGATTATTTAAAAATTAAAAAAAAAAGCTTTTATTTCATATTTTATTTTCTCCAACTTACATGTAAAAAACAATTTTGAACAATCATTTCATTTTATTTTTTAAATTTTTATTTATTTTGTAGTTTGTTTTGAACATTCATTTTAAAAACTTTGAGTTCCAAGTTCTCTCCCTTCGTCTCTCCACACCTCCCCCCCAAACTGAGAAGAAGGCAAGCAATTCGATATAGGTTATGCATGTGTACTCATGAAAAATATATCCATAATAGTCATATTGTAGAAGAAAACATAAACAAAAAAACTCAAGACAAATAAAGTAAAAACATAAAAAAAGCTAAAAAAGTATGCTTCAATCTCTATTCAGAAACTTATCATAAGTCCTTCAGAGTTGTTCTGGATTATTTTATTGCTGAGAATAACTAAGACATTCATAGCTGAACATCTTATAATATTGATGTTACTCTCATACAGTACATGTCACTTTGCATCAGTTCATGAAAGTCTTTCCAGGTTTTTCAGAGAGCATACTGCTCATTATTTCCTAATAAAATAGTATTCCATCATAATCGCATGCCACAACTTGTACAGCCATTCCCCAACTGATAGGCATCCCATCAACTTCTAATTCTTTGCCCCCAAAAGGGAGCTGCTATAAATATTGTTGTACATATAGGTCCTTTTCCTTTTTGTTTTTTTTTTTATCTATTTGGGATACATATTTAGTGGTGGTGTTGCTAGGTCAAAGGATATGCATGGTTTTATAGCACTTTGAGTGCAATTCCAAATTGCTCTAAGGAATGGTTGAATTAGTTTACAACTCCATCAATAGTACATTAATGTCTTATTTTTCCGCATCTTTCCAACATTTGTCATTAATCTTTTTGGTCCTATTAGCCAATATAGTAGGTATGAGGTAGTGCCTCAGAACTGTTTTAATTTGCATTTATAAATCAATAGTGAGTTAGAGTATTTTTTCACATGGCCTTAGATAGCTTTGATTACTTCATCTGAAAATTAATCATATCTGTTGATCATTTATCAATTAGGGAATAGATCTTACTTTTTTTCTATAAATTTGATTCAGTTCTTTATATGTTAGAGAAATGAAACCTTTGTCAGAGAAACTTGCTTCAAAATTATTTTCAGTTGCTGTTGCTATTTCCTCCATCTTATTCCCACCCCCATTTGTTCTCCTTTTACCTTGTCCCTGCTCAAAAGTGTTTTGCTTCTGACTACCACCTTCCCCAATCTGCCCTCTCTTTTATCACCCTGCCCCTTTTGTTATCCCCTTGCCCTCCTACTTTCTTTTATTTCTTAATTTATTTTTAGTTTTCAATGATCAGTTCCACAAGCTTTTAAGTTTTAAATTTTCTCCCCCTTGCTCACAACTTCCACCCAAAGACAGTGTGACTATAGATAGCTTTAATTTCTTCATTTGAAAACTTCCTGTTCAATCCTTTGACCATTTATCAATTGGGGAATGACTTGTATTATTATAAATTTGACTTAGTTCTCTATATGTTTTAGAAATGAGGCCCTTCCTTATCAGAGACACTGGTTGTAAAAATTATTTCCCAATTTTCTGCTTCCCTCCTAATCTTAGTTGCATTGGCTTTGTTTGTGCAAAAACTTTAAATTTGATGTAATCAAAATTATCCAATTTGCATTTCATAATGTTCTCTATCTCTTGTTCCTTCATAAACTCTTCTGTTCTCCATACATCTGACAGGTAAGCTACTACTTGCTGTCCCAGTTTGCTTATAGTATCAGCCTTTATATCCAAATTGTGGACCCATTTTGACTTTATTTTGGTATATGGTGAAAGATTTTGATCTATGCCTGGTTTCTGCCATACTCTTTTCCAGTTTTCCCAGCAGTTGTTGTCAAAGAGTGAGTTCTTATCCCAGAAGCTGGGATCTCTGGGTTTATCAAACAGTAGATTACTATAGTGATTGACTACTGTGTCTTGCTTACCCAACCTATTCCACTGATACATCACTCTATTTCTTAGCCAGTACCACGTAGTTTTTATGATTGCTGCTTTATAGTACAATTTAAGATCTGAAACAGCTAGGCCACCTTCCCTAGCACTACTTTTCATTAATTCCCTTGACATTCTGGACCTTTAGTTCTTCCAAATTAATCTCATTATTATTTTTTCTAGCTCTATAAAACTTTTTTTTTTGTAATTTGATTGATATGACATTGAATAAGTAAATTAACTTAAGTAGATTTGTCATTTTTATTATATTAGCTCAACCTACCCATGAGCGACTGATGTTTTTTCCAATTATTTAGATCTCATTTATTTGTGTGAGAAGTGTTTTGTAATTGTGTTCGTATATTTCCTGGGTTTGTTTTGGTAAGTAGACTCCTAAATATTTTATAATGTCTACAGTATGGTATTTCTGTTTCTTTCTCTTGTTGTTGGGCTTTGTCGGCAATATACAGAAATGTCAATGATATTTGTGGGTTTATTTTATAACCTTTAACTTTAATAATGTTTTTTATTATTTCAAGTAGTTTTTTTTACTTGATTCCCTAGGATTCTCTAAGTATATCTTCATATCATCTGCAGAGTGATAGCTTTGCTTCTTCTTTGTCTATTTCAATACCTTCAATTTCTTTTTCTTTTCATATTGGTAAAGATAACATTTATAGTACCATATTGAATAACAGTGATGGTAATGGACATCCTTGTTTAACCCCTGATCTTATTATAAATGGTGCTAGCTTATCCCCATTACATATGATGCTTGCTGAAGGTTGTAGGTAGATACTACTTATAGTTTTAAGGAATTTTATTCCTATGTTCTCTAGTTGTTTTTTTTTTCATAACAATGGGTTTTATATTTTTTCAAAAGATTTTTCTGCATGTATAAAGATAATCATGTGGTTTCTGTTAGTTTTGTTGTTGATATGATCAATTATGCTGATAGTTTCCCTAATACTGAACCAACTCTGCACTCCTGGTATAAATACTACTTGGCCATAGTGTATTACCCTTGTGATAAGTTGCTATAATCTCTTTGGTAATTTTTTATTTAAAATTTTTGCACCTATATTCAATAGGGATATTCATCTATAATTTTCTTTCTCTGCTTATACTCTTCCTAGTTTAAGTATCAGCATCATATTTGTATTATAAAAAGAATTAGGTAAGTCCCCTTCTCCACCTATTTTCCCAAATAGTCTATATAGTATTGGGAATAATCGTTCTTTGAATGTATGATAGAATTCACTTGCAAATCTGTCTGGCCCTTGAGATTTTTTTCTAGGGACCTCATTGATGGCTTGTTGAATTTCTTTTTCAGAAATGGGGTTATTTAAGTATTTTACTTCCTCTTGTGTTAATCTGGGCAATTTACATTTTTGTAAATATTCATTCATTTCACTAAGATAGTCAAATTTATTGTCATACAGTTGGGCAAAATAGTTCCTAATTATTGTTTTAATTTCCTGTTAATTGCTGGTGAAGTCACCTTTTTCATTTTTTATACTGTAATTTGGTTATCTTCTTTCTTTTCTTTTTTAATTAAATTAACCAAAGGTTTATCTATTTTATTGTTTTTGCTTATTTTTTCCAATAAAACCAACTCAGTTTTATTTATTAGTTCAATAGTTTCCTTAATTTCAATTTTATTAATCTCTCCTTTGGTTTTCAGAAGTTTTAATTTGGCATTTAATTGAGGATTTTAAATTTGCTCTTTTCCTATTTTTTTTTAGTTGCATGACCAATTCATGGATCTCCTTTCTGTGTTTTATTCATGTAAGCATGTAGAGATACAAAACTTCCCCTAAGGACTGCTTTTGCTTCACCACATAAGTTTTGATATGTTGTCTCATTATTGTCATTTTCTTCAATGAAGTTATTGATTGTTTCTATGGTGTGTTGTTTGACTCACTAGTTCTTTAGAATTAGATTAATTAGTTTCCTATATATTTTTACTCCATCTTTCCGTGGCTTTTTATTACATATAATTTTTATTGCATCATGATCTGCAAAAGGATGAATTTAATATTTCTGCCTTTCTGCATTGGATTATGAGGTTTTTATACTCTAGTACATGATCAATTGTTGGGTAAGTGCCACATACCACTGAGTAAAAAGTATATTCCTTTCTATTCCCATTCAATTTTCTCCAGAGGTCAACCGTATGTAAATTTTCCAAAACTCTATTCACCTGCTTAACTTTTTTCTTGTTTATTTTGTGGCACATTTATGTAGTTCAGAGAAGGGGAGACTGAGGAGCCCTGCTAGTATAGTTTTGTTGTCTGTTCCTTCCTGTAACTCCCTGAACTTTTCCTCTAAGTATTTAGATGGTATACCACTTGGCACACAATATTACTTCATTGTCAGTGGTGCCTCTTAGTAGGATATAGATTCCTTCCTTATCTCTTTTAACAAGATCTGCTTTTGCTTTGTCTGAAGTCAGGATTGCCATCCCCCCTTTTTTTTTAATCAGAAATGTTTAATGAAACTTTTATAACCTCAATACAATAAAAATTACATTCAGTATAAGATCCTTGAAATATAGATTAACAATTAACTGAAAACAATTAGTCTTTCCTAAAGAATGAGTGGGTCAAATAGCATATCATACAAATGATCCCTAATTTTGTTAAAGAGAATGACAACAATGAGACAAAATGACAACATTTGTGGAATGCAGTCAAAGAAGTTCTAAATGGAAATTTATATCTCTAAACATTTATATCAGTAATAGAGAAAAAGGGCAGATCAACAAATTGGGTGTGCAACTACAAAACCAGAAAAGCAACAAATTAAAAACCCTCAATTAAACACTTAAATAGAAATTTAAAAAAAAAAAACCAAAGAACTTAATAAAACTGAAAGAAAAAAAAGAAAAAAATCATCCAATAAATAAAACTTGGAGCCTGTTTCAAAAAATAAAATAAATGAATAATTGGCTATTTAAAAAAAACAAGAAAACCTGGTGAAAACTAAAAATAAACAAATTTTAAAGACAGAAAAAAACCACATCACATCACAGATCCACATATGAAGACTGGATTCAGAGATCCTTCCCAAGTAGCTTAATATTATCTTGCTATGGGAAAGAACAGATTTTCTGGGGCTGGAAAGGATTATTACTGGAAGATACCCCAGTCAGCAGGGGATCATTTTGGGCATTTTGCAGGGAAACCTGTTTCAGAGTAGCAGAAGCTTGAGAAACCTTTAAGCTGTGGGGCCTGGCCTCAAGCCAGAGCTGCTGCACTATCTTCCTCATGGCAGTGACATTGGAGCTGCTAGACATGGTGCAAGGAGCCAGGATCTGTGGTAGATGGTCAGTGGTTGGGTAGTGGGTGGTGGGTGGTGAGTGCTCAGGCAGACATCTACTCACTTCCTGGCTTGTTGGGTCTGGACAGGATTATGATTCTTAATCCACTCTGCTATCCACTTCTGTTTTATGGGAGAGTTCATTCTCTTCATTTTTCCACTTGAGTCTTGTATTTGAAAGTCAAATTTTCTATTCAGCTCTGGTCTTTTCATCAAGAATGCTTGAAAGTCCTCTATTTCACTGAATGACCATTTTTTCCCCTGAAGGATTATACTCAGTTTTGCTGGGTAGGTGATTCTTGGTTGTAATCCTATCTCCTTTGCCCTCTGGAATATTATATTCAATGCCCTGCGGTCCTTTAACGTAGAAGCTGCTAAATCTTGTGTTATCCTGATTGTGTTTCCACAATACTTGAATTGTTTCTTTTTGGCAGCTTGTAATATTTTCTCCTTGACTTGTGAACTCTGGAATTTGGCTACAATATTCGTAGGAGTTTTCCTTTGGGGATCTCTTTCAGAAGGACATCTGTGGATTCTTTCAATTTCTATTTTGCCCTTTGGTTCTAAAATATCAGGGCAGTTTTCCTTGATAATTTCTTGAAAGATGATGTCTAGGCTCTTTTTTTGATCATGGCTTTCAAATAGTCCAATAATTTTTAAATTCTCTCTCCTGGATCTATTTTCCAGGTCAGTTGTTTTTCCAATGAGATATTTCATGTCGTCTTCTATTTTTTCATTCTTTTGGATTTGTTTTACAGTGTCTTGATTTCTCATAAAGTCACTAGATTCTAGTTGCTCTATTCTAATTTTTAAGGAAGTATTTTCTTCAGTAATCTTTTAAATTTCCTTTTCCATTTGGCCAATTTTGTATTTTAGGGCATTCTTCTCCTCATTGGCTTTTTGGACCTCTTCAGCCATTTGGGTTAGGCTATTTTTTAAGGTGTTATTTTCTTCAGTATTTTTTCTGGGTCTCCTTTAGCAAGCTGTTGACTTGTTTTTCATGATTTTCTTGCATTACTCTCATTTCTCTTCCTAGTCCCTCTTCACCTCTTCCAAGGCCTGGGACTGATTCATATTTTTCTTGGAGGCTTTGGATGTAGGAGCTTTGACTTCATTTTCTTCTTCTGGTTGAATGTTTTGATCTTCTTTGTTACCAAAGTAAGATAATATAGTCTGACTTTTTTGTGCTGCTTGATCATGAACTTGGACGATTACTTGAGTTTTAAACTCTTTGTTAAGGTAAAAGTCTGTTTCCAATGTGGAGGATGCACTGTCCCAAGCTTTGGGGGTTTGTGCAGCTGTTTGCAGAGATACTTATAAGGACCTGCAAGTTTTCAGTTTTTCCAAGGTGGTATGATAAGGGTGTTTACTTGTTTCCTGGCCTGTGCTCTGGTCTATTAGTGACCACAAGCACTCCTTTCTGTCCTGGAACTGTGAGGACGGTTTCCTCTCTACAGCCACTATAAGCTCCACAGTGCCAGTGCTCCTTCTCACCCCAGGACCACCACCCAGAACTGTGACCCAGATCCAAGCACAAGCATGGCAAGACATTCCTGCCTCAGCACTGGCAAAGAGATCCATGCAATCCCCCTCTGATCAGCCACTCTGATTTCCCCTCAGTCTGTGGGCAGGAAGCTCAGGAGGCAGCTGCCACACTCTTGGGAACTGGAGCTGAGATCCCTCTCTCTTCTCTCCCCACGCCAGAAACAGAGTTTTCCCACTTACCTTCTAAGTTGTTTTTGGTGTTCCTGGCTTGAGAAGTCTGGAAACCACCACAGCTGCCTTCGACTCTGTCCTCTGAGGCCTGCTCTAGGTGTGCTGCAGCCTGCATGGCCATGCCACATTGCGCTCCTCTACCTACCTGTGCTACATGCCTTTCTGATCAACCATCCAGGTTGTCTTGGACAGGAAATTTGTTTCACTCTGTCTTTTTGTGGGTTCTGCTGCTTTAGAATTTTAGAGCCATTTTTTATAGGTATTTGGAGCAGTTTGGAAGACAGCTCAAGCAAATCACTGCTTTCACTCCACCATCTTGGCTCTGCCCCACCCCTTTTTTTTTTCACTTCAACTGAAGTACTCCAGCCTTTTTCCTTTGCCCTGTGTGTATCCCTTTGTTTCAGTTCTATCTCCTATAAACAACATGTTGTAGGATTATGATTTTTAATCCATTCTGCTATCTATTTCTGTTTTATGGAAGCATTCATTGCATTCACATTCAAAGTAATGATTGCTATCTGTGTTTTTCTCTCTATCCTATTTCCCCCCATTTATGCTTTTCTATCTCCTTTCTAGCTTTCCCTACAGTTTTGCTTTCTTCTCTTTCCTTTCCTTTCCTTTCCTTTCCTTTCCTTTCCTTTCCTTTCCTTTCCTTTCCTTTCCTTTCCTTTCCTTTCCTTTCCTTTCCTTTCCTTTCCTTTCCTTTCCTTTCCTTTCCTTTCCTTTCCTTTCCTTTCCTTTCCTTTCCTTTCCTTTCCTTTCCTTTCCTTTCCTTTCCTTTCCTTTCCTTTCCTTTCCTTTCCTTTCCTTTCCTTTCCTTTCTTTTCTTTTTTTAAATTAATTTATTTTTAGTTTTCAACATTCACTTCCACAAGATTTTGAGTTCCAAATTTTTTCCACTCTTGTCCCTTCCCCCACCCCAAGGGGGCATACATTCTGAATACCCCTTCCCCTAATCTGCCCTCCCTTCTATCTCTTCCCCCTTCTCTTATCCCATTCCCCTTCTATTTTCCTGTAGGGCAGGATAGATTTCTACATCCCATTTCCTGTGTTTCTTATTTTCCAGTTCCATGTGAAAACAAATTTTTAACATGTGTTTTCAAAACTTTGAGTTCCAAATTTTCTCCCTTTCTCCCTCTTCACTCACCGTCATTGAAAAGGCAAGCAAATTGATACAGGTTATACATGTGCAGTCATGCAAAACACTTTCATAAGTACTCATGTTATGAAAAACTAATATTTCCCTTAATCCTATACTGCCCCCCATTTATTCTACTCTCTCTTTTGACACTGACCATCCTCAGAAGTGTTTGCTTCTGATTACCCCTCCCCCAATCTGCCCTCCCCTCTATCATCCCCTTGTTTTTTTGTCCCCTTCCCCCCCTTATTTTCCTGTAGGGTAAGATAGATTGCCATACCCAATTGAGTGTGTGTGTTATCACCTCCTTAAGCCAAATCCTGTGAGAATAAGATTCACTCATTTCATCTCACCTTCCCCCATTTCCCCTCTACTGTAAAAGCCTTTTCTTGTCTGTTTTATGTGAGATAATTTACCCCATTCTACTTCTCCCTTTCACCTTCTCACAATATAATCCTTTCTCATTCCTTAATTTTATTGTCCAGATATCACTCTGTCATTTTCAACTCACCCTGTGCTATCTATCTATCTATCTATCTATCTATCTATCTATCTATCTATCTACATACATATAATTTTTTTCCCCTCCAACTATCCTAATACTGACAAAGGTCTCATGAGTTAGAAATGCAGGGATGTAAGCAGTTCAACCTTAATAAGTCTCTTCTGATTTCTCTTTCCTGTTTACCTCTTCATGTTCCACTTGAGTCTTGTATTTGAAAGTCAAATTTTCTATTCATCTCTGATCTTTTCATCAAGAATGCTTATAGTCCTCTATTTCACTGAATGTCCACTTTTTTTTTTCACCTGAAGGATTATACTCAGTTTTGCTGTGTAGGTGTTTCTTGATAGTAATCCCATCTCCTTTCCTCTCTGGAATATCATATTCCAAGTCCTCTGATCCTTTAATGTAGAAGCTGTTAAATGTTGTGTTATCTGGATGTTTCTTCCTCCAGTACATCAAGAATCATTATCTCATTGATGTGAGCACTTCCTCTCAATGCATCCATACCTTCTCATTTTTTAAATTATTTTTTATATGCATCCTCCATTGGTGAGCTACCTGAAGTGTTGAGAGCCTTTCTGTAGATTTATTGGCTTAGGTTTCTTATGTGAGTACCATTACATCAAACATGTGTTATCTCTAATTTTCACCACATGACCTGGTCACTTCCTTTTCTAGTCATACATTACATTTGTGATTTCTTTTCCATTGATTTTTAAGTGTTTACCCATGTATGTCTCTTCTGTCCTTTGGACAATCCATGTTTTTGATTCCTTAGAAAGTTTTGTTTTTCATGATTTGCATCCTAGCTGGATGACACAGCTCAGAGAATACTAATATTTAAAAAATAAATTTTCATTAGGAATAACTTGGGTAAGAGTCTATGGAACTGACCAAATGCAATCCACGCTGCCTTCTTCACGTTTGTTTCTGCACCCAATAATTCATCAGCAGTGTCTGTCCAAAATATATATGTTGATGGACCAGCTATATGGTCTTACCCCCCAAATTTGTCTAGACACATGAAAAATCAAATTCACTTGATTTTTCCCATGTGGAGAGTTTGGCTAAACTTTAAATGATTAGGGATCCCATATAGGAGGATTTGCAATATTCTAGGACTTGGTGCAATGAGCAAAATGTCATCTTCAAACAAAATATCAATGACTGAAAAAATGGAAAATATATATGGCTGCTAGGTTGTGCAGTTTATAAAGTAGGAACTCGGAGTCAAGAAAACTTGTTTAAATTCTGCTTTTAATACTTATTAACTGAATCACTCTAAACAAATCACTTAAACTTTCTACATTAAATTTCTTCACCTGTAAAATGGGGATGATAATAGCACAGAATTTACAGGATTGTTTTAAAAAATGAGATTACATGTACAAAATGTTTTGCAAACCTTGAAGTGCTATAAAAATGCAAGATATTATCATTATTATTCTTAATAAGATCCTAATGTTAATGTTATTTACTATTAAAATAAAGCATTTGATTCAAGAAAGGTAAATACTTAAAACTTAATAAATTATAAATACATAGTCATCCAAACTCATAAGCCCTTAAATTTTATCTCAGATTGCATATTTCAAATTTCACCCTCCTCCTTTTATCTCGTTACAGAGCAAAAACTTTAAGATATTTTAGTGAGTTTAAAAATCCTTGAAGTTACCTACTTTTAATCACCATGAATAATTTCACCAGTCTTGTAATTAGGATTACTTGCTTCCTACTAATAGCAAGATATACGACTGTCAATCTGGCCTGCTATTTAGCTTTATACTACCATGTGTCATATGTCACTGAACTCTTCTTAGCAACTTGAGCCAAGGAAGTGCTATTAGTTATAGCTGGTGATGGCAAGCAAGGTGATGAATACTTTGCCCCAGAGAAGTGACAGTAAGGTACATTAGATTCTGGAGCATCCTTCCTATGCTTTATGCATCTACTATCCCAAAACTATGGGAAACCTGTGCTTCCTTACCAGCCCCAGAGCTTCCATCACCAAGATTCTTTTTTGGTTATATTGTTCTCCCAATGTCCATTCTTCCCTACATGACTGCCATCTTCCCCATATCATTTTCTTTCTCACTCTGGAGAAAAAGATTAAAGCCATACTGTGAAGAGATTTAAATACCAAACAAAGAAATTTGTATCTAAATCTAGAGACAATATTTGGAACTGGGGATTATTAGGTTTATCACATAAATATGGGCTTAACATTGGAGAAAAGGAGCAACTACTATACAGGTTGAAGTGTCTAAATGAGACAGATTATCCTTTATACTCTGAAGCAAACATCCAGTACTGGGGTCTTATGGCATGCCTTTTATGGGGCATAGCTAGAATCAGGGGCAATGCATCAGTATGCTGATGAAGGTGACATCCTATGTACTCCAGGTGAGGTCTTCCACAGAGTAGGCCTGCCCTGCTTCCTCCACTGGTTCTATCCTAGTAAATGGTATCCTTGAGTATCTACCCACATGGCATTCCTGATGTTTCTGTCTTCCCTTGTATTCCCAGGTTGCAAGGTCTTTCTTTAGCTCTAACTCCAG
Source organism: Phascolarctos cinereus (assembly GCF_003287225.1). Lineage (NCBI taxonomy): Eukaryota > Metazoa > Chordata > Mammalia > Diprotodontia > Phascolarctidae > Phascolarctos > Phascolarctos cinereus. The sequence goes on along the minus strand of NW_027556402.1, from coordinate 83,677,722 downwards.
CTTTATCAAAAAAGACCCCCAAAAATACTGAAGAAAATAACACCTTAAAAAATAGCTTAACTCAAATGGCAAAAGAGGTACAAAAAGCCAATGTGGAGAAGAATGCCCTAAAAAGCAAAACTGGCCAAATGGAAAAGGAAGTCCAAAAGATTAATGAAGAAAATACTTCCTTAGAAATTAGAATAGAGCAATTGGAAGCTAGTGACTTTATGAGAAATCAAGACATAAAAAAGGGAAGAAAAAGGGGGAGATGAGAGGAAATGAGTGATTCTTACTCTTATCAGATTTGGCTTAAGGATGGAATAACATACACACTTAATTGGGTATGGAAAGGTATCTTACCCTACAGGAAAATAAGGGAGAAGGTGAGAAGAGAAGGAGAGATGATAGAAGGAAGGGCAGATTGGGGGAGGGGGTAATCAGAAGCAAACACTTTTGAGGAGGGAAAGAGTCAGAAGAGAATAGAATAAATGGGGGATGGCATAGGATGCAGGGAAATGCAGTTAGTTTTTCACAACATGACTATTATGGAAGTGTTTTGCATGACTACACATGTATAACCTGTATCACATTGATTGCCTTCTCAATGAGGGTGGGTGAGCAGGGAGGAAGGGAGAGAATTTGGAACCCAAAATTTTAAAAAAACAAATGTTAAAAATTGTTTTTTTCATGCAACTGGGAAATAAGATGTGCCATACAGGAAAATAGAAAGGAAAGGGAACAGGAGAAGGGAAGGCTGACAGAATGGAAGGCAGATCAGAGGAGGGGGTATTCAGAATGCATGTTTTCTTGGGGTGGGTGGAGAGAAGAGATGGGGAGAATATTTGATACACAAAATGTTGTGCAAATGAATGTTTAAAAATAAAGAAAGAAAGAAAAAAAGTAAAAATGAACAAACAAAACAACAACAACAAAAACAGAACGTTATTTGTCCTAAGCATGAATATTCCTAGTTACGGCTCTGGGCAAAAATTTCCACTGTAAACCAAAAACAAAACTGAATTGCTTAGCCACACCATATTATCCCCATCAATAAGCTATTATTAAGTATTATCTTGAAAAAGGTAACAAAGATAAAAAAAAATTCCTGCCTTTTGGGGACCTTTGAATTACCAATAATTTTAACAACACAAAAGGAGAAAATGTGTCCTTTTTAACCCCAAAAGCTATGTTACTTGTGTCAAAATATTAGGATATGCCTTGTTTTCCTGAGCTAAGGCCCAGCAAGCAGGCTGTGCCCTGAACTTGGCATAACAATAATCCTTTGCTTTCACCCTCTGGATGATCTCAGCCACAGAAAAATCCCTGAATTGTTTCATATAATTATTGTATTGCTTTCACCAGCACCAGATATTCTCTGAGCTCAGACAAGTACTTGCCATATCCATGTTCTAGTCATGAAGCTTTGCTATGAATTGAACTTTTCTCATTGCTGATGTTACCTCTCATTATCAGGGCTACACCTCACTATGTAGCCACTGGTATTGAAAACTCCCCACACTGCCTCAGTTTCCCCCACTAAGGGTGGGGCTCTGGCACATGTGTGCTTTCTTGCAAGCCTTTTCCCTCACTTTGAAATTAAATTTCTATTTGATTCCTTACTCTCCTGCCTCTAGCCTGCTCTGTTTAGCTCCTGCTACTCTAGGTTAGGGGATGGTGATATCCAGTTGACAGTTGTAAACTTCTGTGAAGTCGGGATTGACCAAGAAAATATTAAGATAAGTTCTATAATAATGACAAGTGGGAGGGAAAAAAAGATATCTGCTCTTCTCCTTTAAGCCGTATTAGTCAGATATTTTTCAAAGACTTCAAAAGGCAGCAGCCCTCAGGAGAGCTGTAAGAGGAAAAGCTCAGAAAGCTCTAAAGTATGGGTTTATGCTAGTACAGAGATGATAATAATACTTAGGACCTTTATAGCACTTTTCAGCTTCAAAGAAATTTACAAACAACTCTCACAACAGAGCAGAACTCTGGGAGGTTTTATGGAAATGTGTCCAAACCTTTTCAGAAAGTTGATCCATTAGACCTCTCCAAAAGCCTGGATAACAGTGTCTCATCAATCTTCACCCACCTAGACATGAAATCCCTCTGGGATATCTAAGAATATTTCTCACTGTCAAAAATGAGGTCAAAACCACAGTTCTCACTCAGGAGGGGGTTTCTTCTATAGACTTCTAATGGAAAATAAATCAGTACCTTCTCTAGTTTTTTTTTTTTAATACTTCAATTCCCAGTTCTTCTTCCTAGTCCTCCCTATGTGATCCTATTCCACTAAGTAATATTTTTCTTGGACAGGAGAATCTGTCACATTTACAGTTTATTCCTATGTCTAAAATTTCCATTTACCACTTAGGTGATCCTAAGCTTCTTAAAATGTTGTTTTCCAAAAGAGGGTTCCACAAGAGAAGGAATTGGACCTGCTTAATTACATAGGCCAGAGGCATGCTTAAATTCTGGTACTACAAATAAAGTTTTATAATGAGCTTCTCTGTAGGACAATCAGTCAATTAATAAACATTTATTAAGTATCTACTATGTGTTAGGCTCTGATAATCATTGAGAATAAAAATACAAATAGAGTCCCAGCCCACAATGAGCTTGCATCCTATATGAGAATATAACATGTCTACAAATAAGTAAATACATGATATATACAATAGAAATACAAAGGGATTTTTTTGTGTGTGTGTATCTCTGTGTGTGGGGAGTATAGGAGGGAAGTGGGTGGCACTAATAACTGAGGAAATCAGGAAAAGACTTCTTGGGGGAGGAAGCATTTGGGCTAAGCCATTGATAGAGTTAGGGGATCCAGCATGAAAAGGTGAAACATTCTGGACATGAGGGAGAAACTCTGCAAAGACTCTAAAATAATCTTTGACAAATAGGCCAGTTTTGGTTGAGATTACAATATGTGTGGAAGAGTGATATGTAAACATCCTGCAATGTTAGGTTGGAAGATGTTGAAGGGTTCTCAGGAAGTTTTTATTTTACCCTAGAAGCAAATAGTGAGCCATTGGAGCTTTTGGAACAGAGGAATAACTGTCAAATCTATCACTTTGATGGATATGAGGAGGATGGATTGAATTAGAGAGAGAGACTGAATAAGGGAGATTTAAAAAAGTGATTACAGTAATCCAAGTGAGAGTTAATAAGGACCTTAACTAGGCTTCCCCAAGAAATGGTTTTCTTTGTATTTAGAGTGGGCAGGATCCTACTTTGTATGGCCCAATTACTTCAGGGAACATGTAGTCCTACTATTTAAGCAATGATAAGGATCTATAATTGTACAAATGAGGAAACTGAGGCCCAGAAAGATGAAATGATCTTCCCCAATGTCACAAAGCTAATTGGGAATAGAACCCAGGACTTCTGCCTGCTCAAGTCTTGATATTGCTCTGGTTCTCCATGCTACCCCTTCCACTTGAACTACATTCATTTTATACAAACTTTCCAGGTTCATATTCAAAGAGAACTTGCTCTGAACTTATGAAGTAATGAGTTGTGTACCATTCCTTTGTTTAATAAAATTAAAGATACATTTTTAATAGCAACCCTGCATTGAGGTTATAAATTTAGTTTCAAGTAGATTCAAAGGCTTTTCCAATTCAATCAATACTAAGGCACTGGAATTTTAATTTAATTAAAATATGCAGAAAAATTAATCAAAATGTGTCAATTATTCTTTATTTGGTATGCCTACGTAAAAACATTCCATTTGAAGCTTTGGAGATTTTCTTTTCTCCCATATGCAATGAGTCTGTTAGTTTATAAGGCTTCTAAGTCAGCTGTATCATTTGATACAATGTGCCTGGTATACTTAATTCATAGGAGCTCAGTTTATTAATGAGAAGTTGTGACTGTCAATATTGATGTACCTCAGTTTCTCAAACTCTATTTCTCCCATCCCATTAGTATTTTTGGGAGTGGTTCCCAAAAGTCAATATATACAAAATAGTTTTTGTATAGGACAAAATAATCCTATCCCAGTGCTCCATCCCCTTTTGTTCAGTGACCTGAATCCTCTGGAAATATAGTTCTCAACACCCCTTTTTATGGTTCATTGCAACTTTTGGGGATCATGAAAGGTCCCTTTCTGTTTCCTGTCTAATGAGATAATATTTGTAAAAGTGTGAATCATCATGCCTGGCACAGAGTAGGTCCCATATAAATACTTAATCCCATATGAGCTTGGACAAGTCAATTAACTTCACTAGTTTTCAGGTTTCTCCTGTATCAAAAAGTAGACTGGGCTAAATGATTTCTAAAGTCTCATTTAGCTCCAAATCCTATGATCTTATAAATGTTACTACCAGAACATAAAACTCCTTGAGTTAGGAGTAGGGGAGGTATAGAACAGATTAACTGTGCCCTGGCCATAAGGACTAATAAGTACAGATACAGAGAGGAGGAAATATTTAACAGAATTTTGACTTGAACTTCTTACAAGGCCAATTCACTCATCCTTGTCTAAAATGGGCTGTTGATAATAGCTTAGATCTCTTCTGCAACTTAGATGTCATTCAAATTAAAAGAAGCATGGCTTTAGAAGTGAAGGATGTAGATTTCCCTAACATTGGTTGATATTCATTCAATCTCAGATTGTCAGTAATAAATTGCTACTGGCCAGGAAAGAAGTTCAGTATAAAGAATCATATATCCCTTCTGTCCTTGGCCATACTTTTGAACTAAATACACAAGATTCAATTTTAGGTGTGTCTATTATTCATTAGATAATTTAAAAATCCTTTCACTGGCAACAATGGAAAGGATCCAAATTGTTATCTCTCCCTGAAATTTCTCAGAATTCATAGTAAGATGAAAATCAATATGAATTTTTGGATTTGGACAATCTGTTGACTGCTTACACAGGAAGAGAGAGAAGCAGTGCAGCTTTAATGGTGAGAGGGCCAGACTTCAAGTTAAACCCTGGGTTAAAGCACTGCTCCTGATATATCCTACCTATAGTGCCCTGGGTATGTCAATTCATCTATCCATGCACTAGACAAACCTATAAGTTACAGATGAGCAGTTGCTCTGTATAAGTGAAGGGACTTGCCACACTGAGAGTTTCCATTATCCTTAAAATCACAGGTCTGGACCAATTCAAGTCAAGCTAAGTTAACAAAAAGTTATTGTATGTCTACTCTATGCCAAGGCACTCTGCTAAGCTCTGGGGATGTAAAGAATGCCCTACTGACCCCCTATCAAATAAAAAGTCCCCACTCTCAAGGAGGTCACAGATTTATAAGAGAGATAATATGCAAAGAACTATATACAAATAATATACGTACAGGATAGATTAGAAATAACAAAAGGAATCCACTAGCATTAAGGGGAAGTGGGACTGGAGATCACAGGTGGAAACACCAGCTGATTAAATGGATTAGAAATTTGCTCTTCCATCCTATATACCACAGCCCAGATGCAGCCTGCCCAAAATGGTTTAACACCATAGCATGTGGCTCTTAGGCAATTTGGACTTTTTTTTTTCTTAACTGGTTTCCTCTATTAATATGGAAATAAGCTGAATAACAATATTGTAAAAGAAAATGGCTTAGAGAATGCTGTGTATCATGTACATGATAAAAATAGGCATGCTACAGCAATATTTATGGAAAATAACAATATATACCTAAGGTGCCATGCAAAGCCTATGTAGTCCTTAGTTGGGAAATATTTGTTATAGTCCTATGAGTTGCTCCTATAAACAAGCACTTCAGGATGCTATTCTTTGATGATCTGAACAAAACTTATCAGTGCTTCTGCCAAAATGACCTATCTATTCACAGTTGCTTGCATTAAGGTGTGTTCTGCCTAAGCAGAATGTAGATGTTAACATTGTTCTACATGTGGCTTTCAGGGCATATTACAAGATATTTACAGAATATTTCCCATCACTCTCCAAAGGACACTGGGATTTCTATCTTGAAGAAAGCAGGAGAAGGGGCCACAAGGCTGGTGCACAATCTGATATAGGCTATACATATACCTTCCTATTAAACATATTTTCTCATTAGTGATGTTGTAAGTAAGAATTAGAACCAATGGGAGGAGCCACCAGAAAGAGGAAACAAAACACAACAGAAGAAAAAAAATAGCAAATAGCATGCTGCGATCTGCATTCAAACTCCATCGTTCTTTCTTTGAATGTGGATACCATTTTCCATCATGAGGCCCTTGGAGATATCTTAGATCCTTGTATTTCTGAGAAGGGTCAAGTCTATCAATAGTAGTACCTAACTGATTATATTATTCCCTTCTTGAGCCAAATCTGATGAGGGTAAAGTTCAAAAAATGCTCATCTCTTTCCCTTCTTTCCCTCTGCTGTAACAGGTTTTTGTACCTTTTCCTGTAATGTTATTTACCCTTTTCTACCTCCTCCTTTCCTTTTCTCTAATTTTCTAAGTTAGATCAGATTAATCCACTTACTTAGATCCATTTAACCCACCTGATTAGATTTTTTTTATCATTACATCAAAGTCAACTTATACCCACCCCCTTAATGTATACCTCTTTAATATGGTGCAAAAACAATACAGTTCTCAAGGGTTACAGTTTGCCCTTATTAATAACATAACATTTCTTTCTGTCTCATTTACCTTTTTATGTCTCTCTTGAGTCTTGTATTTGAATATCTAATTTTCTTTTGAGCCCTTGTTTCTCATCAGAAAGGTTTGCAAGTCCACTATTTCGTTGAATATGCATCTTCTTCCCTGTAAGATCATGCTTATTTTCACTGGGTAGTTGATCCTAGGTTGTAATCCAAGCTCCTTTGCCTTATGGAATATCATATTCCACCCCCTATGGTCTTTTAATGTTGGAGCTGCAAGGTCCTGTGTGATCTTGACTGTGATTCCATGATATTTAAATTGTTTCTTTGTGGCTGCTTGCAGTATTTTCTCTTTGCTCTGGTAATTTAGGAATTTGGCTACTATATTCTTTGGAATTTTCAATTTGGGATGTCTTTCAGGAGGTGATTGGTGCATTCTTTGTATGGCTATTTTACCTTCTGGTTCTAGGACCTCAGGGCAATTTTCCTTTATGATTTCCTAAAAGACACTGTCCAGGCTCTTTTTTTTTTATCATGAGTTTCAGGTAGATGAATAATTTTCAAATTGTCTCTCCTGGATCAATTTTCCAGGTCAGTTGTTTTACCAATGAGGTATTTTACATTTCATCTATTTTTTTTCATTCTTTTGTTTTTGTTTGACTGATTCTTACTCTCTCATGGAATCGTTAGCTTCCATTTGCCTAATTATAATTTTTAGCAAATTGTTTTCTTCTATTAGATTTTGTACTTCCTTCCCCATTTGGCCAATTGTATTTTTTAAGGACTTGTTTTCTACAGTTAATTTTTGTCCTTCCTTTCGAGCTCTTGACTCTCTCTTGTATACCTCTCATTTATTTTCCCATTTTTTCTTCTACCTCTCTCATTTGACTTTTAAAATCCTTCCTGAGCTCTTCTAAGAAAGCTTTTTTGGGCTTCAGACCAGTTCATATTCCCTTTTGAAGTTCCAGGTGTGGGTTTTTTTGACAATGTTGGCATCTTCAGAATTTCTGCCTTGATCTATCGTATGTTTCTTTTTACTCGTGATGTTTGCTTATTTCCTGGCCTTTAAAGAGACCGAGCTCTCCTGCTGTGGAGCAGGAGGCCATGGCCCAAGCTTTTTGTGTTGGGATCCTGGGGCTTGGTCATTGGCTTTGTGTGCTGGGACCTCCAGTGCTGGCAGTTGCAGGCTGTAGGGTTCCGGCAGTTTACCTGGTGTTGGGCTGGAATCAGCAACACTAGAACTCTTGGGGCTCCTGGAGACTTCTTGATCACCTGGGTCTCTCCTTCTTTTTGATTTCTTTAGCTCCTTTTAGAGGGATGTTGCAGGATATTTATCCACCTGGATAAATCCCCTCAGAATGCCATTTCCCTTAGTTTTGCTGAGGCACTGGGAGACTTGGTTGCTATAGAATGTCAAGGCACCTGCTGCTTTTCAAAGCTGGTTTCCACTGGTTCCCCTACCCTTACTGAGGCACTTGAGGGTCCTGGTTTTGATGTTTGCCTTCTCCACCACCTGGGTTTCAGGACCTTCTCCTGGTATGATGACGTGGGGCTTTCTGCTAGCTTACTGGGATGCCTCCCATTCAGTACTGCTCCCCTTCCCCTAGGGCAAGAGGGGCCTTTCCTATTATTCTCTCAAGCTACCTGGGCTACTGGACTGCTTTGCTCCATCTTTTTTCTGGTCTAGCTCTTACAGGGTTTTTCCTGGGGTGATATTTTCTGGGCTTTCCCACCTTTTTCATTTTTGATACTGGTAATTAGGTTTTCTTTTTTTCTTTTTTTCTTTTTTAAATAAAATTAACCTAGAGTTTACTTATTTTATGGTTTTCTCATAATACCCATTCTTAATTCAATAATTTTCTTAATTTCAATTTCATTAATCTGTCCTTTGATTTTCAGAATTTCTAATTTGGTATTTATTTGGAGATTTTAAATTTATTCTTTTTCTAGCTATTTTAGTTGCCCAATTCATTGATCTCCTCTTCTTCTATTTTGCAAGCATTGAGAGATATAAAATTTTCCCTAAGAACTGCTTTGAATGTGTCCCATAAATTTTGGTATGCTGTCTCATTACTGTCATTCTCTTGGATGAAGTTATTGATTGTTTCTATGATTTCTTGTTTAGCCCACTGATTCTTGAGGATTAGATTATTTAGTTTACAATCAATTTTTAGTCTATCTTTCCATGACCTTTAGTACACTCAATTGTTATTGCATCATGATCTAAAAAAGATGCATTTAACATTTTTGCCTTTCTATATTGGATTGTGAGGTTTTTATGCCCTGTTACACTGTCAATTTTTGTGTAGGTGCCATGTACTGCTGTGAAAAAGGTATATTCCTTTCTATCCATATTCAGTTTTCTCCAGACTTCTACTATATCTAACTTTTTAAAAGATTTTTAAAGATTTTCTTCACCTCAACTTCTTTCTGTTAATTTTGTGGTTAGATTTATCTAGTTCTGAAAGTGAGAGATTGAGGTCCCTCACCAGTATAGTTTTGCTTTCTGTTTCTTACTGTAACTCGCTTATCTTCTACTTTATGAATCTGGATACTCTATCACTTGATGCATATATGTTTTGTAATGATATTACTTCATTGTCTATGGTACCTTTTTAGCATGATGTAATTTCCTCCCTTATCCTTTTTAATTAGATCTATGTTTGCTTTTTCTTTGTCTGAGATCAGGAATGCTACCTCTGCTTTTTTTTTCTTTTACTTCAGGTAAAGCATAATATATTCTGTTCCAGCCTTCTACCTTTACTTAGCATGTATCACTCTGCTTCCAATGTGTTTCTTGTAAACAACGATGGTATTTAATCCACTCTTCTACCTGCTTCTGTTTTATGGGAGAGTTCATCACGTTCACAGTGACAGTTATGATTATTAATTGTCTTTTTCAATTGTGTTTTTTCCCCATTTATGTTTTTGTCTCTCCTTTCTTTCGTTTCCTCCTCACCTGTATTCTTCTGTATGCTTCTGACCACTGCCTTTCTCAATCTGACTTCTCTTCTATCAGGCCCCCTCCCTTTTTTTTTCCACCTTTGCCCTCTTGTTTCCTGTAGAGTAAGATAGATTTCTATTCTCTATTGAGTGTGTATAATAGTCCCTCTTTGAGTTAAATCCAATGAGAGTAAGGTTCAAACAATACTTCCCTACCTTCTTCTTTCAGGCTACTATGATAGGTCTTTGTGCCATTTCAAGTGATTTTCTTCCTCCTCCTTTCCTCTTCTCCCAGTACAATATTTTTTCCATCTGTTATTTAATTTTTTTCATCATCACATCCATGTCAACCTATACCCACACCCTCTGTGTATGTATACCCCTCCTAAATGTGATAATACAGATATAGTTTTCAAGAGTTACATGTATCATCTTCCCATGTATGGATGTAAACAGTTTACCCTTATTAAATAACATTTTTTTTCTTTTCCTGTTTACCTTCTCATGCTTCTCTTGAGTCTTGTATTTGAAGATCAAATTTTCCTTTTTTTTTTTTTTACTGTTATAGAGGCATTTTATTTAGACAACTGAAAACAATTAGATATCCAGAAGCAGTGTACAGTGAAAGAGAAATCAAACTGAATACTTTATTATGTACTCCCTTCTTTATAACTAAAGCAAAAGCCTTTCTGCCTTCAGAAAAAAAAAGATATGCCATTCCTTTTTTTTCTCCATAATAAAATAAAATGGTTACAAGAAATCTAATTGAAATAGGAGAAATTGGATGTTGGCTTGCACATGTTCATTCAAAAAGGCAGTAGGATAGTGGCCTAAATGAGTACAATTCTACCCTTCTTTTTTGATTTTCTCATAATTTTAACTTAGAGACAACACCAAGCTAGTTCCAACAATGGAGCTATCACACTCCCCATCATTTACTGCCAAAGTTTGCCTTATGTAGAGGGTAACTCTGTAATGCTTCTGTTAATTGCTGCTTGTTTTAGTCCACATGTGGCATAACATCTGTGGCACATGCCAGGTGGTCAGGCCTTCAAGAGTTGAACTAGAGATGAAATCTGAGTTTTCTGAGACAAGATCTTCTAGCTCCTCTTCTGTTGTCTCTAGAAAACTGATCTTTGGCTTTGCTAGATCTCCACCTTCTTCTTCAGGAAGCACACATTTCCAAAGGCCATATGTTTGTCCTACCACAGTCTGCCATAATCTCAATATCCCTTCCTCAGAAACACTAGTATATAGTTCTTCATCAGCACTAAACCTAGGATTTTAGCTCTTCTTCACTGTCATACTAATATTTATAAAGCTTAAAATCTTCACCACCCGCAACAAGAAATTCTTTCTCAGGATGAAGAGATGCAGAATTGATGGGAGCAGGAGCTTCAAAGGATTTAATTGGCTCCAGACTTGCTGCACCATGAAAAGCAATAGATCTCCCATAGATTATAACAGAATCTCTCCTTCAGAGATATATTCAATACTACTAACTGACATACTAAAATTTAGAGACTTTACTTCTGTCATTGTTGCTCTATCCCAGAGGCAGACAGTTTTGTCATCAGCTGAAAGAATCTGTGTGTCATCCTTGCACCATAAAGCCTTTTTAATACCAGAGGCGTGACCACTGATTTCATTAGGTTCTGCTTCAGATTTGTTCAAATCATACACGTGTAAGAGTTTATCCTGTCCACCTCTCAATAGATAGTTGCTATCCTGAGTGAAATTTACACTCTTGACAATATGTTTATGAACTAAGGTCATCAGTTCTTTTCCTGAAACAGAATCCCACACTTTGGCTGTAAAATCTGCAGCTGCTGTAGCTGTTGCAACATCTTTATTCAAAGTGGCACCCCCATACAGCACCCTAATGACCCCAAAATGTTCCAATTCAGTGTCCTGTATCTCCTTGGCATAACATAGGTTTACCATCTTTGCAGGTGCTGATCAGGAAATAGCCTTAGGGGGTGTTGCCACTGAAGGCCAGATGTACCACAGGCCACATGTGCTTGGAGCAGGTAAGCAGCGTCTGTCTCATTGCTATGGCAGTGGCTGTGAGGGCAGGGGTGGCAGCTCCTCCTCAGAGGGAGGCTACAGGGAGGCACTGTGGGGTCACTGATGTCCTCTGGAGGCTGCTCCTGCAGGACTCAGGGCATTGGTGACTCCTGCCACTCCAGGAAGGCCCAGGCATCTCCTCCCATGGAAGATTACACTTGATTTTGCTGCATAGTTGATTCTTTGCTGTAATCCAAGCTCCTTTGCTTTATGAAAGATTGTATTCCACATAGCTCCTTTGCTTTACAGAATATTATATTCCATGCCATCTGATCTTTGTTTTTTGTTTGTTTGTTTGTTTGTTTTGTTTTGTTTTTGGTGAGGCAGTTGGGGTTAAGTGACTTGCCCAGAGTCACACAGCCAGTAAGTGTTACGTATCTGAGGCCGGTTTTGAACTCAAGTCCTTCTGACTCTAGGACTGGTGCTCTATCCTCTGTGCCACCTAGCTGCCCCCATCTGATCTTTATCATAGAAGCTGCAAGGTCCAGCAAAATCCTGACTGTGGTTATACAATATTTAAATTGTTTCTTTCTGACTGTTTGCAGTATTTTCTCCTTAACTTGATAATTCTGGAATTTGGCTACAATATTCCTGGGCATTTTCAAATTGGAATCACTTTCAGGAGGTGATTGGTGGAGTCTTTTGATGACTATTTTACTCTCTGGTTCTAGGACCTCAGAGCAGTTTTCCTTGGTAATTGCTTGAAAGATGCTATCCAGGCTCTTTTTTAAATTATGGCTTTCAGGTAGACCAATAATTCATAAATTATCTCTCTTGGATTTATTTTCCAGGTCAGTTGTTTTTCCAGTGAGGTACCTTACATTTTCTTTTATTTTTTTCATCTTTTTGATTTTGTTTTTCTTGAGTCTTGGTGTCTCATAGAATCATTGGCTTCCACTTGCCCTATTCTAATTTTTAAGCAATTGTTTTCTTCAATTAGCTTTTGTACCACCTTTTCCATTTGGCCAATTGTACTTTCTAAAGAGTTCTTCTTTTCAGTGAGTTTTTGTTCCTCCTTTTCCATTTGGTGAATTCTACTTTTTGAGGAGTTACTTTTTTCTGTGTACTTTTTTTTTTCCATTTGGCCAATTTTATTTTTTAAGGAATTGTTTTTGTCAATTTGTGTCCTTTCTTTTCCAAGCTGTTGACTTTCTCTTGGCTACCTCAGACTTTTGAAATCCTTCTTGAGCTCTTCCAAGAAGGCTTTTTTGGATTTGAGATCAATTCATATTCCCTTTTGAGGTTTGGGATGTCAGTATCTTCTTTTGAATTTGCGTTTTGACCTTCTCTGTCCTCAAAGAAAGAATCTATGGTCATTGCTCATTTCTGCTTTTTGCTCATTATATTTGCTTAATTCCTGGCTTTTAAGGTTGAGCTCTCCTACTGGAGCACAGGGGGCACTGTCCCAAGCTTCTTGTGCTGGGGTTGAGGACCTGGTCACTGGCTTTGTGTGCTGGGGTATCAAGTGCTGGCAACTGGAGGCTATAGCAGTCTGGCAGCTTACCTGGTACTGATCTGGGGTTCTAGTGATGCTGTCTGGCATGTGCTGTGGCCTCATGGGTTTTTTTATGCATTTCCCTGGGGTTACTCTGAAGCTGTTGGGGTAGTAGGGGTTTTGACCACTGGAGAATGTCATCTTGCCCACAGCTGTGCTGAAGCAATGGAGAGGTTTGGCTGCAGGGGGATGCCTGCTCACCTGGAGCTGTGTTGAAGCCATCAAAGGTCAGCTGCTGGGGGACCTCTCCTCTCATGTGGTGATTCTATGATCTGGAGTCTGTTGGTTCTCCTGGCTGTAACAAGCCTGAGGGGATCCTGGTATTGGCATCTGCCTGCTCCCTAACCCTGGTGCACAGGATCTCACACTGGTTTGCTTAGGTGGGGCTTGCCACTGGCTTGCCAGAATGCCTCTGCTCCTGGACTCTGTTCCCCTTTTGCCAGAGTGAGACAGACCTTTCCTGCTAATCCCCATGCCTCCTGGGCTAATAGAATGCTGCCTACTATTTTTCTGCTAGCTCCACTGTTCCAGGATCATTTCTGGAGTGATATTTTCAGGTTTTTTGGAAGTCTTAAGGGAGAGTGAGAGTGACTTACTGTTTTCTTTGCCATGTTGGCTCCCATAAGTCCTTGAGGGGCTCTTAAAAGAGAAGTTTGGGAGGAAAATGGAGAGATAGAGATACTAACTAGGAGCAGCCCAACTTTGGTATGGCCAGAATATCTGCAAAATATTCTTCAAGATCATGAGCAATGGTATTTCAATAGATAAATGGAGAAGTTTATGACTGTATTTCTATTTTGGGTACTTACTTTGGTAGCCAGAAGGTGAGAAAAGAAAAACAGACAAAATGAGTCATTTTCCACTTCTGTATTACTTCAGCTTAATTATGTCTTTTAAAATTTCTCTTAAAGACTGAATTTGATGACCTAATCTTATTTTTCATAAATACCTCTTGTTGACCTTATCTTTAAGGTCTGCCTTTAAGTTCTATCCTTAATTGCCAGGCATCACATGTTCTTACTAGGAGGATATATGATGACTATGGGAGTCACATTTGAGAACCTTTCCTAGGGCAAGGCTGGACTCTCCATACTTAGCCTATTGTTAGAGATTTCTGCCCTCTAACTGGTGATATCATCTTAAGCCACTTCATAACCACATTTTAAAATGAGTTTTACTGTCAATTTGGGTCATTTAAAACCTTCCACATTTGACAAGAATTTAAACAAGAGACTGAAAGTTACAAAAAAAAATCCTATGAGAAATTGTGCATAAATCTCATTTCTCCCTTTCCCACCCACCACCAGAAAAGGAAAAAGGGGAAAAAAAGAGAAAAAGAAAAATAGATGGAAAGGGAAGGAGAGGAAAAAGGAGGAGAGGAGAAGAGAGGAAAGGAGTAGAGATGAAATGAGTGGAGAGGACAGAAGAGGAAAATTGGCTTACAACTAACCTAAGGATTGCTTGAGGTCAACCATTCAAATTTTTCAGTTACTCAGAATGATCTGTTTCAAATTAAATGGAAATTAGCATTCCTTGTACTTGCAGTTATATAATATTTATCACGGGGAAAGAGATTTCTCCTTTTATTCTTCATGTAAAGTACTAAAAGTTCAGGATGACTTGGGAACTAATAAGTAATAAACACAGTCTTCTCAGTCAGGTTCCATGATAACTAAAGTGACTTGTGTCAATTCATGTTCTTTAATCTTTTCTAATCTATAACTGTGCAGACTTAATAAACTGGAGTGTTCCATTAAATATGAAAACAGTGACAATATGTGTTCTTGGGCATTTTTCAGTTCTGAAAATGGGATTGTAAAAATGCTCAGTGGTATTCCCTCTGGATATGTCTACAATGAAGTGAATTCAAATTGGTAGAAGACATAAGAACTATCAAATCATGTCTGTTCTCTGCTGCACCCCCTCCTCCACTGTTCAGTTGAAACAGCTAATGTAGATGTGCCCTTTGTGAGAGATGTATAATCTGTTGACTGCTCTGTCCAGGGATGCTTTCAAATGGCATTTCATAAGCTTGCAAATGCTTCAGTATTGCTCATACTGCATTTTGCTTTATCCCATCACCTCTAAAATGTCATTAACGTCAGGGTGAGGATATGGTCTTTTATCTACATCACCTTTTTAAAAGTCTTATATTTGATCTTTCATTGACCTTTTGGGATGCATTCTGTCAACTCATTATCTCCTTCAAAATTTCAGAAGCTTCAGGGTTATATTAAGTTTTGTATGCTGAATTTACCTTTTACAAGGTGATATTACAAAATGTATGTAACCAGAATTTACTTCCTATTATCCTTCTGAGAGGTAATTTAAAACTTAAATGAAAAAATCCTGAAGTTTTTTTTTTCTTTTGTTTATGCATTTTCTCATTTAAAACATATCTGACATTGTAGATATCAGGGTAGGGTCATGGTTCATAACAGGGCAGGGACAATGGATAGGAAGTGAACTGGGCTGATAGAATTGTGTGATAGCCATAATGAAGCCTGAAGGTAATGCTAAGTTCAGAATACTGGGTGGTAGACCAAACTGGAGGGCATAGGCAAGGTTTTAGTCTCTCTGAGTAGGCTGGGTTTGGTGTTCAGAACTGAATGTGACAGTAATGGCAAAAGTAGGGTCAGGTTACACAGAGTTTGAGAGCAGCCTTTGAGTTGTGCAAAGGGAGAATCCCAATGTGTCAGCACAGGTCAGATTAGAGTCAAGATTAGAAGAATGACCATACCTGCACTAAGCAAATCATTTAACTTATCTGCCCTCAAATTATTTGGCAGAATGGAGAATTTGGATCTTTAAGGTCTTGACTATCTGAAAAAGTTTATTTTATGGTCCAGAATAGGCAGGCAATTCCACACACAAAAACAACCAGGTTATGGCTTGAAGACTGAACAGGCATGATCTGATCATTGTCTTATCTTTTAATAGTCTCCTTGGTATGAGTAGAAAAAAGATTTAAAGACATGATGTATTTTCCAAAATAACAGTGGCTTTTTTAGATTCCAGACCTTTGGTGATGTAATATTGTGTGTGTGTGTGTGTGTGTGTGTGTGTGTGTGTGTGAGAGAGAGAGAGAGAGAGAGAGAGAGAGAGAGAGAGAGCAAGTTAGAGAGACAGAGACAGAGAGACAGACAGATACAGGGAGATAGAAATAGACAGAATGGTAGAGAAAGAGAGTTTGCATGTATAATTCAATGATAAAAAGAAAGAGGTTAAAATATCAGTAACAAAAAAAAATAAGG
Source organism: Phascolarctos cinereus (assembly GCF_003287225.1). Taxonomy (NCBI): domain Eukaryota; kingdom Metazoa; phylum Chordata; class Mammalia; order Diprotodontia; family Phascolarctidae; genus Phascolarctos; species Phascolarctos cinereus. The sequence goes on along the minus strand of NW_027556402.1, from coordinate 83,661,413 downwards.
ACCACTATCAGTGTAAACAAAAAAGGATATTTGATATTATGCCCTGAGGTCACCCATCTGAGGATGTCACTTGGATGCCTGAGTTGGAGGAGAGAAAGGGGAAAGAGGATTTCAGATTCATCACATTACTCATAAACATATTCCAGCCTCTGCCTATCATCTGTATTTCTCACTATTCTTATTTAGCTTCATGTTTGGGTTACTTTCTTTAGTTAAGGAGATGAGGGTAGAGATAGAAACACTCATTTATTCAAAAAAAATAAGTTGATTGAAGAATGGAAATTTGATCTCTGTTTTTCATTAAAGTTTTCTTTTGTGTTTTTAAATTACTCATTGTTTGAATGAATAGTATTGAAGTTGAAATGATATATTTTTACTACCTTCAGAGGAAAGGTATTTCTATTAAGAGAGATCTTGAGTTATAACTTCAATGGCATTTCATTTTATTTGTAGTTGATAGTGATAAATCTATTAGGAATTTTAAAAAATGCCCTTGATACATCCAATTCAATTTTTAAAATTTATTAGAAATCTACCACGTGCAATACATTGTGCTAAGAACTGGGGAAATGGAGATTTTAGGAGAGGGTAGGAAATCGGCAGAGTGCTTTAGTACTTCATTTACCCTCATTTGAACTATTTTAAGATTCCTAACTATTCTTCCTGCTCCTAAGTCTCTCCCCTCCTCCAATCCATGCTTCACACAGTGGCCAAATTAATCTTAGTAAGGCAAACATGTTCATGCTATTCAAAAGCTTTCAGCGGCCATCAACTTACAATAGGTAAAATGAAGATTTTTTATGCCTTCCATGGGAAGCCCTCTTTTCCAACTTTATTTTACTTTTTTAATGAACTCTACTTTCTTGTCAAATTGGTCTACTAGCTATTCCCAACTATTATCCTGTCCATTTTTCTAGCTAAGGATTTGATATACTATCCCCAATGCTTGAAATGGATTCCCTCAGAATCTTCATCTATTGAAATCATTCTCTTCTTTGGAGACTCAGCTCAGGTACTGCCTCCCATGTGAAGCCTTTCTTCATCCCCTCAAGTTAGAAAAGATCTCTATTGCTGAGTATCTCATGCCTTTCTTTTTATTTCAAAACATTTATTACATTCTAGTTAATAGCTGTCTGTGGATGTCTTTTCCCATTCTAGGTTGTTACTTCCTTTAGAGTAAGGACTTTGTCTGTCCCTTTTTCTTTTTCTATCCTCATTGTATGACAAAATGCCCTGATTAAAACACATTTAAGAAATCATTTCAAATATAATTGAATTAAACAATCCTTTTTATGTCTGTTAGACTGAAACCCCTCTTTTGTCTTCAAAGGTAAGGAGATTGAATTTAGGCTAACACTTAAGTTTAGAGATTCAACCTTATTTCCTTCTCCCATTCTGTGATCCATTCCTTTATACACCAAACACTGGCTCAGAATGCAATAAAAAAAATCAGATTATATTAATATGGAAGAAAAAACTCCCATATAACAAATAAAGGTTAAGGAAGCAGAAAATTCAATGTTAGTTTACCAGGAAGCAATGAAGCAAGGGAAGGAAAGGAAGTGGAGATGCAATACATTCACCTGGTCTTAATAGCAGTGACAGTGAGAGAAAACAAAAACTTCAGGTAGATCATTCCTTAAGTAATGTCAGTAAAGCCAGACTAAACTAAACTCTTACGGGTCTTGATTATAGTCACCCATATCCCTTGACCCCTCTCTTCTCCAGAAAACTCAAAAGTACTGGGGCTTCTTGGAAGGGCTTACACCTTCCATGAACATTCAGTCCTGCCTCCAAAAGGGGCATATATATTCTTCCCCTCAGCCCTCTTGCTGATAAGGGGCTAAAATAGGAAGAAAGATTCAGGTAATGGAGCAAAATATCATGATTCACAAGTGTCTGCCTTCTTTAGTAAGATTAATTAAAGAAAATAATAGCTGAAATATATGTAATGTTTTACAGTTACAAAGAACTTTCACACATAGTATCTTAATTTGACCTTCATAATAACCTAATGAGAAGTAAGAAGTCTTTTATTACTTACTTGCTCCAAGTCGCAGGTCACAGGTCAGAATACCAGAGCCAGTGACTGGAGCTCAGCTCTTCTGAGTTTAGGTCCTGTGCTTCTTCCTTTATACCACATGACTGACTCTGGAATCTAGAGTCTAGATAGCCTGTTCTAACTTTGAGCATTATTTCCTAAATAATGTGTCGATCACTCCAAAGTCCCAACTTCTCTTCCCCTGCTGCTTAGGATAGGTAAGGTCCATAGGCTCTAAAAAGCAAAATGTAGAAATGTAAAAATTATTAGGAGATGATGTTCATGGAGATCTCAGTATGGCATTTGTTCTATTATGTCTTATCCATTAAGGAAAAATCTATTTCTTATAAGGAAAAAAGGTATTTCAGACTCTGTAACCTGTGACTATGTCATCCTATTTTGCAAAGATTTAGCAAAAAGCCTGTTAGGTAAGCTATAATCCTATTTTCTATCCACATCAAAATTGATAAACCCTCACAATTTTCACTTGCTGAAATAATCATCTTCCTCCAAAGCTCAAAGCTGTTTAATAAAGTCTTTCCTGATCCCATCAGTTCCACCAGAAAAAAGTAACTTGCTCCCCAAATTTCTCCCACCACTGTTTGTTCCTTGCCTATCCATTTGTCACATGCACACTTGTTTGTTATCCTAGAAATTGTATTATCTATTACCTCCTACTATGCCTGTGTTTAGAGCTGTACATTTTTTCTTTGTCACCCTCCCTAAGGGGGTAATAGACACCCTAAGCCTTTTGTTTCTTTCTGAATTTAGAAGGTTTTTATACATACACACATATGTGTGCATGTGAATATGTATTGTATACATACATACATATACATGTATATATGTGTATGTGTGTATGTGTGTGTGTGTGTATTTATTTCCCTCTTAAACCCATTACTGATGAAAGTAGGGTTTTAGAACTACCAGCTCTCCTCTCCTATCTAGTTTTCAGTGACAGTTCTACCTCTCATACCTCATTTGTGTAACTCTTTTTGCCTATTTCTAACTGGTTTTATTTTTAAAAATTATATCATACTCAAGTCTACCCCAATCCTTCTTATGAACTACCCAATTACTAAACAGTCTTAGACATATGCTTTGCATTTCTTCACATAAAAGATATGTGCCTTATATTTGTCTTGGCTCTTGTATGTCTAATCTTCTATTTAGTTTATTTTTTAACAAAATCCTGAAACCCTGGCAATTCATTGAATATCCATTTTTTTTCTTTCATGATTATGTTTAACTTTGCTGAGTATGTTTTTTTTTAATCCAACTCCAGTTCTTTTGCTCTTTGAAATATAGTGTTCCAAGACCTGCTGTCTTTTAGTGTCACCACTGCTAGGCCTCCTGTGATTCTAATTGTGGCACCACAATATTTAAATTGCTTTTGTCTTGTTGCTTATAATATTTTATTCTTGAGCTAGGGGTTTTGGAATTTGATTGTGATATTCCTGAAGATTTTCCTTATAGGCTCTCTTTCAGGTGGTGGTTGGTGATTTTTTTTTTCTATTTCTACTTTGCCCTCTTCTAATGCTTCAGGACAATTTTCTTAATTATTTCTTATATCATTGTATCAAAATTCTTTTTTTTGATCATAGTTTTCAAGTACTCAGATTATTTTTATGTTTTTTTCTTCTCAATCTTGTCTCCAAATCAATTGTTTTTTTTTTTTTAAATGAGATGTTTCACATTCTCTTTTATTTGTTTATTCTTTGTATTTTGTTTTATTATTTGTTGGTCTTCTTCTAACTTCTAATTTCACTGGCTTCCCCTTGCCAAATTTTAATTTTCAAGGAGTAATTTTCTTCCTTCAGATTCTGGATCTCCTTTTCTAACTGATTGACTTTCTTTTCATAATTTTCTTGGTTTTTTTGTAGATTGTTCTTTTTTTAATTTTTCCTTAATCTCTCATTTGATTTTTAAAATCTTTTTTAAAGTTCTCCTATGAATTCTTTTTGGGCAGGTGACCATTGGATGTTTCCTTTTGGGGTGGAAGAGGCTTTCTTTGTTTCAGTATTTTCCTCTGAAGATGAACCCCTTTTCTTTATACCCATAGTAACTTTCTATGGTTGGATTCTTTCTCCTTTGCTCATTTTTTAAAAATTTGTAGCAGCTTATTTTTTGTATTCACTTCTATTCCTGGGGCATGGGGATAATGCCTCTGACCTGAGACCCTCCTTTAGGACCTCACCCCTCTGGCCTGGAATCAACATCAAGAACTCCACCCTCCTGTAAGCCCTTACAATCAGTGGTGCCCCTGCCCCACTGCCTCTGCACTCACCTGGAGTGTTGCGGGTTCCTTCTCACTCAGGGCCATGTCTCTGCAGCACAGCTATGTCTGGCATCCCTTATCAGCTGAGGTTCTCCCAATCTTCCCCAACTCAGACAACTAACTCCCCTTGCTTTCCCAGAGGTGAAAGTTGGCATGGCTGGGGTGGAGGTTACCTCCCAACCCAGCTAGTCCTAGGGCTTGCCACTTGCCATTTCAAAAAAACTAACCTAGAGGTGTTTACTCTTCACAGGAACCAAACCTCACCCTGGGATTTTTCTTCAGATCTTTTCTGATTGTCCAAGAGGGCAACTGTTCTGTTTCAACTCTTATTTATTTTTAATTGCTTTATGTGCTATTTTATCTCATTTGTGGGGGAAATCTGGAGAGCTTGGAATTTTCTGACCTACTCCACCATCTTCCCAGAACCCTCATATGAGTTATTTTATAAGCAGTTTTTTAGCCCAATATATTGATGACAAAGAATGCCATGACGGTTCTGAAACCTGTTCCATGTACTCAGATTCTTTCAAATTGATCTAACTTTCCTTTCAGCTAGAAACCTTCCCTATAATTTTATACTGACTCAGATGACTGAGATAGCAATAACCTGAATTCCAGATATTTGTGGTAGATGAGAAAGAAACTGCACATTTTTCTCTCTGAAATGACAATGGAGTGAATGACTCCTCTCCTCCCCACTCTTTACCTTCTTTTCCTTTCATGTTTAGAAAGCAGTCCTGAGTCATTTGCATAAATCTTCCTACATCGCAGGAGAGAATTGTGTTATACTGAGAGAAAATGGGAAATAAATCCAGGTGCTCTCCAGGTCCCCCTAGACCTGTGACAGATACTTATGAGTACAATAGGCACCACCTGGGAAGGAATGGACATCAAATTGCAGCAACATATAATTGGGAAGAGAGGCTCACTTGTGAGATTCAATGCCATTTCTTCCTTTCCATTGAGAGGCCTTTTGTGTATGAGGCTTGGGGTCCCAGGAACTACAGCATAATACAGGACCTTGGTAGTAGTCATCTGGAACCTTGATGCAGAATTCCAGGGATTCTGGAGACAGAGAATTCATCCCTTGGGCAGAATGATGACAGCCTTTTTTTTTTTTCTGCAAGGCAATTGGGGTTAAGTGACTTGCCCAGGGTCACATAGCTAGTAAATGCCAAGTGCCTGATCTGAGACTAGATTTGAACTCAGGTCCTCCTGACTCCAGGGCTGGTGCTATATCCACTGCACTATGTAGCTGCCCCAGATGACCACCTTCTTAAGAAATAAAGATTATTGCAGACACTGGCCACAGATAGAACAACGCAGAAAGACAAAAATTGCCAACATAAGAGAACAGAAATACTGCCATCTGTTTAGAGCTACTAAAAGTCTGAACAGCAGAAAAATTAATGAAGTCTGGAACATGAGGACTATTGATTGGAGAACTGATGTGGAGGAACAAGCCTGGTCTCTTCTTGTTGCATCTCTTGTGAGGGTATATGGCAAGTGATAGACTTATACAAGCCTGTGGGAGAGGTCCACTCACTTCTGCCTATTGTTATTTTTGCTGTGCTCTGATACGAGTTTTATTTATTCCCTTTTTCTCAACTATCTCTTGCTTTCTTTTTTTATCTCTGCTACAAGAGATATTTTCTGTTTCTCCCTGGTCTTAATGCTCTCTCCAAGTACTTTGCAAATGTTTTGTATTTATTATCTGTGTCTATGTTTTATTTCTCCAGCAGACAGAAATCTCTTTGAGGGCAGGAAGTATTTTAATTTTGTCTTCCTATTCCCAGTGCCTAGTACAGTATCTGATACATAGTAAGTAGCTGCTCAATAAATGCTGGTTGAATTGAATTGAACTCTTAAATAAACCTATTCATGCTTCAAGCCTTTTGAACCTGTGTTTTTATAAGGTGAATTAAGTAGGAGAGTAGTGTTCAATAACCAAGTTTTTAAATTATTTCAGTAGGAGTACTGAGCCAGAGAAGTGAAGCATGTCTAAATTGTATCTGTATTCAGTGAGTTAGATGAAAATCTATGGTACTAGGTTTGCTTAAACAATACAAGGGTATACTAGTATCCATAGGACATATAATTATGGCAGTTATTGAATAAAACTCATCAGGTAGTTGTTTTTTATTTTTCTTTTATAATTTTCAAAGCTAACTCTGCTATTTTCCAGTAAATCTTTTAAGAACATAACCTATTCCATAGGCCTAAGGGTTACCTGTGCCTGGTTTACTTCTTACAACGATGTGGGATCCCTAGAGGCCATGTTTAATATTTCAAAACATGTTATCAAAAACAACAGTGAAGAAGAGGTGATGTGGAACCATCACCCTTGGTCACACTTGATGGTCTTGTGTGGTGATTATTCTCTTTATTTCCCAAAGGTTTTATTTTCCTGTCAAGTTTCATTTGATGCTGGATGAGTCTGGAAAGTCAGATGAGATTTATTTTAAACTGTGAGGATATTTCGCATTCTTCTTCCCAGAAAAAATCTTCAATTCTGTATTTGTATACTATCTTCTTACAATGTGTTGTAGTTGTTCCTTGCCACAGTTCAAGCATGTCCAATGTTGGAAATGTTTACATATAATCTATAAATAAGTTATCAGCATGCTACAGCTTTTATGTATAACTTATACAGAAAACGGGGATGAACTTCCAAATGAGCTGTGATGGAATTGGGCGCTTGCTGCCACCCAACAATCCTTATGTAACTTAGGCCATATCCACTTCTATTATATGTGCACATGGGTCTCTAATGTGCTAATCTTTTGTACTTGAAAGATAAAGGCTATCAGTTTGTCCCTTCTTATCATTGCTTTGTCAAAATTTTTAGTGCTTGCTACTGAGTGTATACAGATTATTGATCTCTCTAAAGCAAGAATTCTTAACCTTAATTCTGTGAACTTAAAAAATATTTTGAGAACTTAATTTCAATATAATTTATTTGATTTGTAATCCCAGGGTTTTTAATTTTATGTATTTAATATACTATTCTGAGAATAGGTTTCACCAGACTGCCAAAGGACCTATGATACAAAAAAAGAGTTCAAGAATCCCTGCTCATGGGCCACCTGGGCAGGTCTGTATGCATAGTGTCTCTGCCTTTTCCCTCTTTATATCAGGAAGTGAATCTCTTGTATGTGGTTTATGAGTATTGTTGTGAGGGAGGACCCCAAAGTGTTAATAGCATAGTTGTTTCATTTCTTGAGCCTCCTTCACCCAAGAAAATTGTAGTTATTGTAAATTACATTGGAATATTAGTTTGATGCACTATCTCATCAGTGTGAGGTTTAAATTAAGAAAAACAAGAAGCGAGTACATTGAAATTATGCAGTTATAGGCAAAAGCCAAGTTTATTTCAAAGATAGAAAGGCATATGTGTCAACTAGAAAATTCATTACTAGTGAGAATAGTCATTGATGATCCTGGACTAGAAGCTCAAAGACATCATTAAGAATCTGTAATTCCTGCTCACTAGAAGCTTAGTGGTTCCTCTTCAGTATATAACCAGAAATATGTGTGGTGGCAGTTGGGACCACTGGTCCATGTACTGAGTATCTCAAAGATTCCTCTCAGGAGAGTGGGACACTTCATACCTCCTGAAGATCTAGATAGAAAAATACTGTATAACTAAGTATATTCCACTGAGCTTCTTATGGTGAGGAAGTTCCCTTAAGGTAGGAAGGTACAGCCAAATCTCATGACTGTCTAGGGGCTTAATCATTACCTCAAGTTAACATCCTTCAGTGATTACTTTGTACAAAGTGAAATTAAAGAAGAGTTAGGAGCTTGGAACAAATGGCACATACCTGGCCTATGATTTCAAGAACTGAAATATAAGACTACATTTATTCTTTTTAAATTTCACTTGATTTGATTTTTCTCAATACTCTAGGCTTTTAAATCCTCACTCTGCTATCCAGTGTATTAGTTATTCTCCTCTCCTCCAGCTTTGTGTTGTTGGCCAATTTCATAAGTATACAATCTATGTTTTTATTTGAGCTATTGATTATATATATATAGATATCAGAGCAGAGCTATATATTGAGATATATTATCTATATAGTGATATATATCTGTATGATGACATATAATGATTGATTATATATATAATATACATACACATACATATGTATATATATGTATATATCAGAGCAGGGCCTAACACAGAATCTTTATGGTGCTCCCCTAGAGCAGTTCTTCCAAATTGATAGACTCCAACACAATAGCACTTCTAGGGCTGTATCCCAAAGAAATCCTAAAAATGAGAAAAGGACCCACATGTACAAAAATATTTATAGCAGCTTTCTGTTGTGGCAAAGAATTGGAAATTAAGGGAATGCCCATCAATTGAGGAAAGGGTGGACAAGATGTGGTATGTGAATGTAATGGAATATTATTGTGCTGTAAGAAATGATGAGCAAACAGTCTTCAGAATGACCTGGAAAGACTTGTATGGACTGATGCTGAGTGAAGTGAACAGAGCTAGGAGAACATTGTATACAGTAACAGCTACATTGTGTGATGACTAACTTTGATAGAATTTGTTCTTAGTAATGCAAGGATGTAAGACATCCCCAAAAGTCTCATGATGGAAAATGCTATTCACATCCAGAGAAAAAACTATGGAGTGTGAATGAAGATCAAAGCATGTTATTTGCTCTTTTTTTTCTTGTGTTTTGTTTTGTTTCTTCTTTCTTGTGGTTACTCCTATTGGATTTAATTCTTCTTTACAACATGATTACTTTGAAAATATGTTTAACAGGAATGTATATGTCTTGAAGACGGAGGAGGTTAGGGAGGGGGAGAAAATTTAAAACTCAAAAGCTTGTGGAAGCGATTGTTGAAAACTAAAAATAAATTATTTAATTAAAAATTGATATAGTCTTTGTATGAACACTGGGAACAAGCTCCAAAAGACACAAGGCCTCAAAGTGGGATTAATAGTCTCTATTTATAGCTCTAGCTCCCAGTTGGATCATTTTTCTGTCCTTTTTTTACTTAAGAATTCCATCATTGTTCCACCAAATATTTATCATGCACAATTTTGAAAATCCAAATGCCAAAACACAGATTAGAACACAGGGAAAAGGCAATAAAAATCTCACCACCAGTCAAACCAAAGCATACTTATGTTAGACTACAGGATGCTTCCCCTCCCCAAATCTGTCTCTCAGTCTCAGGATGGGCTTAAGATTATCACATGGGTAAGGCAAAATGTTAAGTTTCAGTGCCCACTCATTTTTCCCTTGGCACCTGAGCTGTTTATGTTCCCTGATCATAGATCCCATCTTACAGAACAAAGTTCCCTTGTGCTGGGGATCCTGCCTTGGGAGGAGCCCTCACTCACTGGATCAGTGTGTTGACCTTGGCCATGTTAATATCATACAGCTTCTTTACTACCTGCTTGATCTAATGCTTGTTGGTCTTGATGTCCACAATGAAGATGAAGGTGTTCTTGTCCTCAATTTCCTTTATAGCAGACTCAGTGGTCAAAGAAACTTAATGATGGCACAGTGATCAAGCCTGGGGAAGGAAAAGTAGAGGCATATCACCAGGCCCCTAACATTAGAAGAACCAGGAATACCTTTTATCAACTGAACACAGTAGGTTTTTTTTTTTACTTTGAAATAAAATTGTTCCTCCTAAAAAAAAAAAAGAAATTGACAGACTCTTTGGTCCAATCATTCAATCAGTTTTCTGTCTTCCTAATTTGATCATCTAATCACCCAAATTGGTCAATAGTCTGCCAACAATTTTAATCTTATACACACACACACACACACACCATCAGTAAAATATTTTGATTGTTTATCATAATGCACATTAGTGCATTTAATGCAATTATAATGACTGAATATGCTTTGTTATTTTTGAAAAGCTTGATTTAACACTTTGTGATACAGTAGAACACCAAAAGATTTCCAGTGGCCTGCAAAAAATGTAGGGTTACCACTGTACACTCTCCTGTTTGTTACGTGATCCAAGGCAAGCAAACATCAGCAGTCTGTCTCTAGCCTAACCCATCTGTTGCCAGAACCTACTACCAAGTTGTGCAGGTCTGCAGTAGATGATACCTCAAAATATTCTAAAAGCCAACCAGCAAGTGAGAACATCATTGTCAAAACTTCCATGATGTTTGACTCACACTCTTCCTTTAGGATGTCTTATATGTAGTTAATGAAATGTGACTAATTTGCATGCAGACTGAATGAGTATGTCAAATTAGTAAAGCTTATAGTCTTTCTCTTTTTTTTTTGCCAGCATTTATAATGCGTTTTTTAAACAAACGATGCAGGCACCACTCATACCATGCTCTTGTCGCATCCTGTTAATAAGTAGCCATTAATTCAATGTAAACAAACACTGGGCATTAGGTGGAATATGAATGGTCTTGTTGGATGGTGGGAAACACAAGGCATATGAGACAGTATCCCACTTGCTCAAGAATGTAAGTTCTTATAATTCTAGGCCAGAAGGAATGATTATTAGGAATGACCCCTTCAGATTTATTATATGAACTATTTGTTGCCTTAAAGCCAAAGGTCCTCCAATAACCATATGGTAATACTTGATTTGCATGTCCTTATTTATAAAGAGTTTTTCCTGGAGTATTGTCTTATTGTGTCCCTCATTAATGGCCTCCATAAGTAATGAGGCCACCTCAGTTCTTTAAACACCTTTTTCTTGTTTAAAAATCATATAATCTATAAAGATTTCAAGCTCTTACTCAGTAACTTTTTTGGATTTACTTTATAGTTGCTCAGATTCCAAGTTCTTTTTTACACCAGAGTTTTTCAACAACTTTTGTCTCAAGCCACTTTTTTGGCTTTTCATGGATTAGGGGTCCTTAGATATCTCAGCAGTTAAAGTGTTCCTATCTTTCTCTTCTACGGGATTGTCTAAATTTAACAACAAATCTACTTCTTCATCCAAATCATTCACAGCTTACTGTCATGGGAGAGATATTTTCTGACATGCCTTCCATGAACATGGCCTGAATCCATGTTTCCTTCTGAGCACCTATGGCAGGGTCAGAGATCTCATGAAAGATTGGCATCCCAAAGCCATTTCATCTGCATACCATCCCCCACCACATTCCTTCTTCTTAGATTTCATTTTTGGGAACTCTAGGGGAGCAATAAACTGGACTAACTTAGCAGTCATATTTGACTGGAATGAAAAAAGCCAAGACATGTTTAAGAGATAAAGCTAAAAGATAATTAGTATCCACATAATAAAACTGTAAGAGGGAGTAACCTGGAAAGCTAAGCAGGATATTGAAATACTAATAGCAAGCATTTACATAGCACTTTAAGGTCTGCAAAGTGCTTTATAGGTTAACCCATTTAATCCTCACAAAAATCCCATGAAGTTGCTGTTGTTCAGTCATTTTCAGTTGTGTCTGATCTCTCTGACTCCATTTGAAGTTTTCTTGGCAAAAAATACTGCAATAGTTTGCCATTTCAAAAAATATTGCAGTAATTTGCCATTTTCTTTAGAAATATCTCCATTCCAAATCTTCATGTGGACTATTTGTGCCCAATTTGTGGTAGAAAATTCCAAGCTCATATTGATCTAATCAACTATAGACATTTCATTATGGTACTCATTGAGTATGAAGGACAATAACCAACCAACAGATTAGGAAACTGAGTCAAACAGGGTTAAGTGATTTATCCAGCTAATAAGTGTCTGAGGCTAGATTTGAACTCAAGAAGATGAGATTTCCTGACTTTAGGATCAGTACTTTATCCACTATGCCATCTAGCTACTCTACTATTGTCATCCAAATGAAGGAGCTAAGGCTTAGCAGTTATATAGTGCTAAGTAAGCTGCTGAAATAGTATTTGAACTCCACATACCATATGACAGTGTCAAGTGTGCCACTTCACTGCCCAATTTTGATTTTCCATAATTTTCTGCTTCTTTTTCAATTTCTTAATATCTATCTCAGAGACAATCTTTGTTTTGGAGTAGTTTCCCTATTCATAATGCTCTGAGTAACATCTACATCTCTTTACAATCTAATTCCAACATACCTCATAAGTCAAATAAGTCTTATTACAAATTTCTCCCATTCACATAGTCTGTGTTCCAAACAAAATGGCCTTCTTATTCTTCTGACTCTACTAATGCTTCTAATCAGGACTCAGTTTCCTGATATGATGGCAAGATATGTTTAAAAGAGACTGCATGCAATTTTTCATGAAGATGATACCTTCTACACAAAAGCTTTCCAGTTAATTTGCCCCCATTACTAGTTACATTGTTTTATACTATTTTGCACCAAAATATTTGGAATGTACTTATCTATATACATGTTTAATCTACCCAGGAGAACATAAGCTGTCCTTGAATAGTTTCATTTTTGCCTTTGCATCTTCAGTACCTAGCAGAGTGCCTTGAAAATATGTGTTTAGCAAATGCTTATTGAATTAAACTGAATCTATTAACCAGTATTCTTTGCATGAGTTCCAACTTCTGCCATTCCTAAACAGCATTGTCCCTTTAGGTGAGGAAAATTACTTTAGGAGTATCATCTTTTTTTTTCCCCTTGGCAAACAGGGATCTTTGGCAATTGACAGGGGCATGATGATACAAGTAAAAACAAACAAACAAACAAACAGATCACTGAAAAAAATGCATACACACATACATACATATTTCTTTTTATATAATTTATATTTTATGTAAAATTATATATTTAATTATATACCTTCATAGCACACTTTTATATTTAATCTGCATTATTAACATTTTCTCCTTCCCTTCTTAAGTCTAGACAACAAAATGGGAAATTATGCCCTGATTTGCAATATATTGATTTTCTAAGGTAAGATGCAAATACTCACAGTGAAAATTTAATAATCAGCTCTCACAACAGCCAGTAAGATATGGCTCCAGTATGCCCCTGGTAATTATAGTGTAATCATTTTGTAACAGGACTCTCCTCCAATAATCTAAGTTTCATAGAGCAAAGAAATTGGCTCAAAGCCATATTTCTTTTTTTTGGTGAGGCAATTGGGGTTAAGTGATTTGCTCAGAGTCACACAGCTAGTGAGTATTATGTTTCTGAGGTTAGATTGGAACTCAGCTCCTCCTGACTCCAGGGCCAATGCTCTATCCACTGTACCACCTAGCTGGCCCCTAAAGCTACACATTTTACTTTCTCCAATATTTTACTGTCCTGAGAATATTCTAGATTTCAGACTATACTTTCCTTTGTTAAGGGCCTTTTGCCCTTCATGTCACAGATTGCCTCCATCTTTTTGTGGGGTCCACCATGGTATCTAGAAAGTAACATAAAGCTCATTTTTTCTGTATCCACTTTGTTAATTATAATAGCTATCATTTATAATAGTGCTTTATCAAGTGCATACTGCTTTATAAATATTATCTCTTTAAATATAATTTCATCTTCACAATAACCTTGGGAGATAGATATTATTGTTATCTCTGTTTTACAGATAAATAAAACTAAGAGAGGCTAAGGTTAAGTGATTTGTTCATGATCACACAACTAGTCAATTTCTAGGGTAAGATTTGATCAGGTCATTCCGATTCTAGGTCCAGCATTCTGTCTACTATGTCAGCTACCTACCTAGACATTTTTTATGTTTCCTGGCTCATAATGCTTGACAAATCTACAGTTGTTTAGTACCAAAAGTATCTCTGATTGGTAACATCCAATTTAGCCCTTTGAAGAAAAGATGTCATCTGTCAATACAAGAAAACAAGATCTGTATGTGATGTCTCCAAAATTTTCAGTGACAAGTCACTTCAGGTCAAGGGCATCAGCTCTTGGATGACACAAAAAGACTAATTATAAATGAACCCCACCTTACAAATGTAATAGTCAAGTTTCAGCCCTTTTTTTGTCTAAGACCATTGGGCTTACCCCAGTGTGCAACACAAAGGGTGTGGTTGGATGTGACAATGTCAATATGAATGCCTGCATAAGGTAACTGGCCAAATCCTTCCACATTTGATCATAATTCTCACTCCCCTCCAAAAGGTCTCGGGGGATCTAGTCTTAATTGATTTCTTTTCCAGATATTCTGGTTCTTTCCTCCATGTCTCAATGCATGAAGTCATAGAGGAAGTTTCTATTCTTCATACATCTCAAATAATTGTTATCAAACTCCCAAAATGTCTTCAAAACTTTATAGTTATTTGAGCACATTCTTATAATGAGTGCTGCTATCTTCTCAGGGTCATTAATCCCTCCCTACTGAGATATTGCCTGAGCTACAAACTTGACAGATGTTTAGCTGAACTAACAGCTGTCAATTGATACTTTAGACCAGCAGGCTTTAGCCAATTTAATACCTTCATTAATATCTATATAAATTTTAAAAAATCTATTCATCAGGGATGTTATTTAGTTCACATCCATACAATCTGATGGTTTTCATCCCCACTTCTCCCTCCCTAAATTTTGCAATATGAAATTCATGATCTGAGCCACAGTCAGCTCCAAGTACTGTTTTAACTGACACTTTTCTTTTATCTTAATAAAAAGGGCATACTATCATGCTCAAATCTCTGTAACTCCATGCCATGCTTTCTATCTAATCTACTCACTACTTTCTAAGTACAAATCCTCATTCTTATCATCCAAATCTCTTTACTTCTTCCTGAACACATCCTATTTATTTCTGTCTCTGTACTTCTGCACAACTCAACTTTAAATGCCCTTTTTAAATGTCCAATCCAATATCACCCCTTCTCCAGGTCTAAGAATAAAATACAACCTTCCCGTGAAGTCTTCATTTCTTTCTCTAGTCCACAATGTGCTTCCCTACCACGAGTTTCTCTCTTACAGCAGTTACCTTATACCACTTACAATGCATTTGTTAATTTATTTTATCAACAATTGTTTCCATAAGCATTTGAGTTTTAAATTTATCTCCCTCCCGCCATCTCCCTTCCCAAGATAGCACACAATCTAATATAGGCTATACGTATACATTCCTGTTAAACATTTTTTCACATTAGTGATGTTGTAAGGAAGAATTCGAACCAATAGGAGGAACCACAAGAAAGAGAAAACAAAACAAAACAGAAGAAAAAATAGAAAATAGTATGCTTCAGTCTGCATTCAAACTCCATGGTTATTTCTTTGGATGTGGATAGCATTTTCCATCATGAGACTTTTAGAGGTGTCTTAGATCCTTGCATTGCTGAGAAGTACTAAGTATACCAATGTTAATCATTGCACAATGTGGCTGTTACTGTGTACAACATTCTCCTTGTTCTGCTCACTTCCAACAGCATCAGTCCATACAAGTCTTTCTTTCTGGCTGCTTGCAGTATTTTCTCTTTGACATGATAATTTTGGAATTTGGCTACTACGTTCCTCGGTGTTTTCAATTTGGGATCTCTTTCGGGGGGTGGATTTTTTTCTATGGCTGTTTTACCCTCTGGTTCTAGGACCTCAGGGAAGTTTTCCTCTATTATTTCCTAAAAGATGCTGTCAGGCTTTTATTTTTTTATTGTGATTTTCAGGTAGACCAATAATTTTAAAATTGTCTCTCCTGGACAGATTTTTTTAGGTCAGTTGTTTTAATGATGAGGTATTTTATGTTTTCATCTACTTTTTTTTCATTCTTTGGTTTCTGTTTGACAGATTCTTGCTCTCTCATAAAGTCATTAGCTTCTACTTGCCCAATTCTAATTTTTAACAAATTGTTTTCTTCTATTAGATTGAGTACCTCCTTCTCCATTTGGCCAGTGCTTTTTTAAGGAGTTGTTTTCTTCAGTATACTTTTTCCAGTTGGCCAATTGTAGTTTTTAAGGACTTGTTTTCTAGAGTTAATTTTTGCCCTTCCTTTTCCAAGCTATTGACTCTCTTTTGCATAGCTCTCAGTTCTTTTCCCAATTTTTTTTCTACCTCTCTTATTTGACTTTTAAAATCCTTCTTGAGCTCTTCCAAGAAGGCTTTTTGGGCTTCAGATGGTTTCTATTTCCTTTTGAGGTTCCACATATGGGTTTGTTGACAATGTTGTCCTCTTCAGAATTTCTGCCTTGATCTTCAATCTTCCTGTAATAAGAATCTATCGTACATTTCTTTTTGCTGATGGTGTTTGCTTATTTCCCAGCCTTTAAAACAGATTGAGATCTCCTGCCAGGGAGCAGGGGGTAGTAGCCCAAGCTTCTTGCACTGGGAGCCCAGGTCCTGGTCACTGGCTTTGCGTGCTAGGGCTTCAACTGCTGGCAGTTGGAGGCTGTAGGGTTCTGGCAGCTTACCTGGTGTTGGGCTGGAATCAGCAACACTGAAGCTCTAGGGGTAGGATTGGGCAGTCTGGCCCCTGGAGGTTGCCTGCTCACCTAGGCCTTTACTTTCTTTAGATTTCTTCTGAGGCATTTGGGGGTACTGGTGTTCATGTTTGCCTGCTCCACCACCTTGGGTTCAGGATCTCCCCCTGTTATGTTGAGGTGGGGCTTCCTGCTGGCTTGCTAGGATACCTCCTATTCTGTATTGTGCTGCTTCCCCCAGGGCAAGTGGGGCCTTTCCCATTAATCCCTCAAGCTATCTGGGCTCCCAGATGGCTGCACCCCATATTTCTGCTGGTTCAGTTGTTCCAAGGTATTTCCGGGGGTGATATTTTCTGGGCTTTCAGAGGTTAGTAAGTGACAGTGAGAGTGACTTCTTACTCCACCATCTTGGCTACAGGAAGGGGCTATAATACATTTTATAACTAAACCATATGCACTGTAGTTATCTTGCATCATTCTGTCTTCTATTTCCATGTGCCTTGTTTTCTCAATGAGGTAATATGCTCCTTGAGAACAGGAGACATTTTTCTGTTTCCTTTATATCCCCAAGAGCTGTTAGGAACATAGCAAACAATGTAAAATACTTGAAGAATGTAACTGGAACTAAATTCAATGAGGGAGAAGAGTAGTATTTATTTGATGCTGAGGCTGCTATAAATCTTAGATATTCGAAGACATTGCCAGATTCTTTAACATAAAAGATTTATCTATATTCTCACTCTGTTTTATTGTGCAAGTCATTTTGTTTTAATAATTAAGAGGCAGCATGGTAAAGAAGAAAGACTGATGAATTTGGAGATAGAGGTTTAAATATGAGATTTACTAATATTTATATGACTTTGGGCAAGTCGCGTAATATCACTGGATCTCATCAATTCTAAAAGAAAGGAGTTGGGTTAAATGACCTCAAAGATCTCTTTCATATGTAAATTTATGTTCCACTACTACTAGCTTATAATTATATAAGAATGGGACAGAGGTTAGTGCAATAATAGAGTGATTGGGGGGAAAAATGTATGAAGCTATCTGTCTTAAGGGTCAGAGAAGGATGGCTCAATCTCCACAGACCACTTGGGAAAAATGCATTGGCATCATGTATCCTTTGCAGTCTTTCATTCAACTCAGCATTGATTAAGTGTATACTATACATCAGTGACTCTGCTGGGAACTAAAGATACAAAGACAAAACCCCAAATAGCCCTTTGCTTAAGAATCTTAAGGGGAGTTGAACAAGTGGTCAGAAAAAAGATTACAGGGGACTCTTTACTTGCATTAGGTGCTGCTGATGCTATTGACAAATCTATTGACCAAAAGCAGTTCTGGGTCCAATCTCATGACAAAGGAGATCACTTGCAGTCAGTCATAGGGGAGGATGGACCCTGTTCCAGGGAACAGGAATATTAGTTCTTACAGCTGCAAGGGAGCAGGGACCCTTCCTAGGTCAGACCAGGTGAGCAATGACCACAGCTCTTACAGGATAACACTACCTTGGAAGCACTGAAAACTTGCAAACCCCCAGAACCACCTCTGAAAACAGAAGCATAAAAAACCCCCAAAGTTTGAAATAGTGTATCCCCAACTACAGGTGAGCAGAGCCCAATATAACATAAAGTTTAAATTCAAGAAATAGACAGGGAAATAGCAAACAAACAGACAAAAACAACTTGACCCAAAAAACCCTATTACAGTGGTGAGGAAGACCAAGATATAAATGCAGAGAAAAAAATAACAATGTGAAATCTGCTATAAGTAAAGCTTCAAAGAAAAAAGCTAATTGGACTCAAATAAAATAAAATTTCCAGCAGGTTTAATGAAAGAGTTATAAGTGGTTGAGGAAAAAATGAGAAAAGAAATGAGAATGGTGCAAGAAAATTATGGGGGGTAAAAGGATTTACCACTTGGTAAAAGAGGCAGTAAAATACTGAAGAATATAACACCTTAAAAGCAGAATTGTTTAATGGTTAAGGAAAATAACACAAAAATTCACTGAAGAAAAAAACTTCTTAAAAATCAGAGTTGGCCAAATGGAAAAAAATAAAAGAGGAACAAAAGGTGACTGAAGAAAATAATTCCTTAAAACTTAGAAGTAGACAAATGGAAGCTAATGACTCCATGAGACTTAAAGAAAAAAATAAAGAAAACAAATAAAGAAAAAAATAAAACAAAATCAAAAGAACAAAAAGGAGAAAATATGAAATGAAACATTTTCTCAGTAAAACAATTTACCTCAGAAAATATATCAAATAGAAATAACTTAAGACTTTTTGAACTACCTGAATGCCTTAATCAAAATAAAAAAAAAAAGAGCCTGCACATCATATTTCAAGAAGTTGTCAAGGAAAACTGCCTTGATATCTTTGATTCAGAGGATTATATAAAAATTAAAGAATCAACCAATCACTTCCTGAAAGAGATATCAAAATGATAACTACCAAGAATATTACAGCTAAATTTTAGAGTTCTCAAGTCAAGGAGAAAATATTGCAAGCAGACAGAAGGAAACAATCCAAATACTATGGAGCCATAGTCAGGATCACATGAAATTTAGCAGCTTTGCTTTCAAAAGAGCAAAAGACTTCAAATATATCCCAGAAGAGAAATGCAGTAGGATTACAACCAAGAATAAACTACCAAACAAAATGAATATTTAAAGTAATAAAGGACTTTCAAGAGTTTCCAAAGGAGAGATCAGAGCTTAATAGAAAATCCTACATTCAAAGAGAAGACTCAAGAGAAACACAAATACGTAAGCATGAAAGAGTAATCATAAACATGTATGTTCTGTGAACTTTATCATTATCAGGGCAGTTAGAAGGATGTTCTGTGAACTTTATCATTATCAGGGCAGTTAGAAGGAATCTACTAGACAGAAAGCATGAATGTTAGTAGATTATGTTGGTATTATCTCAAAAGAAAAAAAAAAGGGTGATATAAAGGGTTGCACTGGAAGAAGGGGGAAGGGAGAGGTAGAATGGGGAAAATCTCACGTAAAAGAGTCACATAAGGAAAAAAAAACTTTTATAATGGAGGGTAAAATTGGGGGTGGACATGATTCATTACTTAAACATCTCATCTGAATTGGTTGAAGAGGAAGGATAGATAGATAGATAGATAGATAGATATATACATATATATATATATATATATATATATATATATATATACACACACATACAAATACACACACATTTAAATCTATCTTACCCACTTGGGAAATAGAATGGGAAGAGGATAAGAGAGATAGGATTGGATGGTAAAAGGGAGGGAAGACTAATGGAATCAGTGGTCAGAAGCAAAACAGATTTTTGAGTAGGGAAACAAAGATAAGAAAATAGAGTGGAGGGAAATACAATTGTTGGTGGAGCAATGAATTGGTCCAACCATACTGGAGAGCAATTTGGAGGTATGCCTAAGAGGTTATAGTTATACACTTTGACTCACCAACAGCTCTACTAGGTCTTCATCCCAAAAAGATCAAAGAAAAAGGAAAGGGACCTATACGTACAAAAAATATTTATAACAGTTCTTTTTGTGGTGGCAAAGAATTGGAAATAAAAACAAACAAACAAACAAACAAACAAACAAACAAATGAAATCTTGTAAATATTTATATGAACTGATGCAAAGAGAAGTGAGCAGAACTAAGAGAACATTATGCACAGTAAGAGAAATATTATACGATGATCAATTTTGAATGACCTAGCTATTTTCAGCAGTACAGTGATCCAAGACAATTTTAAAGGATTCATGATGAAAAATGAAATCTACCTCTGAGTGCAAACTGAAGTATACTTTTCTCACTTTTTATTTTGCTTTTAAAAATTTTGCAATGTGGCTAATATGGAAATGTTTTACACGATTTCACATATATAATTAGTATCAGTTTGCTTGTCTTCTCAGTAAGTGGGGGAAGTTGGGAGGGACAGAGAGAATTTGGAACTCAAAATCTAAAAAGTAAAGGTTTAAAATAAATAATAAATTTAAAAACTAACCTTAATAATAAATGCAGAGATACAAAGCAAAATCACCAAATAGATACATAGATAGATGAATGAATGAATAAAAAATACATGAATATTGAAACAAGTGTCCCTGAAAAAAACAGAGAGTATCATCCACAGGATTTAGAGGTTATCTAGACCAGCTCTTCCACAGTGTAGAAGAGAAATCTAAGATCAAAATAGTTTAAAGACTTGTCCAAGTGGATACAGGAATCAATAAGGGGAACATAACAAGAATTTATTAAATGCCAAGCATTGTGCTGAGCATTTTCCAAACCTCTATCTGATTTTCCCAACAACCCTGAGATGTAGGCTTGATTATTATATGCATTTTACAGTTGAGAAAGGTCTACATATGAGATTTGATGCTATCTTGTTCTGATCACATCTGGAAGATTGGGTTTAGGTCTGAGTAACACAATGCGAGGAGATTATCAGAGGAGATCACTAAATATATTGATGGATCTCAAAATCATGTAACAACAGGATTAATCGAATGACCTGGGTTGTTTTGCCTCAAGCTGAGAAGTTTAAGGGATGAGGAAGGGAAGAGTTTAGAGTTGCCTTCAAGCATTGGAAGTCAATATGTGAAAGAAGGATTAAACTTGTTTTGTTTGGTTCCAGAGGTTGGAACTAGCAGTAATCCATGAGAAGTCACAAAGAAGAAAATTAAGACTTTATTTAAATGTTGATGGGAGTTTGGAGCATGCCAGACCACCTAAGATGTAGTCACACATGTGGAAGATTCTGGAGATCTGCTTCTAGGAGACAAGAGAACTGGCACATATATGGACATTCTCTATTGGTCTAACATCCCTAGACTTACATGCCAGAAAGAGGCGTATTGTGCTCAGTAATGTGGCTTTAAAGATGGAGACGGTGGAAAGAGGCTTCTGTCATCCATGTGGAAGGCCAGCAGCACAATATCCATTCATGCTCCAGTTCTCTTCTATCCCAGAAGCAGGTGTCCAGCACCTCTCATGTGCATGACTCCATCATAAACGATCTGAGCATGAGTTAAGACCTCATTACATAAGAAAATTCATAAAATTCACATCATAAAAATTCAAGCTATTGAACTTTGGAAGGGTTGTCCTCAGAAGGGAGCATGTCTTCAAGCAAAGGCTGGATAGCCACTTGTAATTTAGGATATTGAAATTCTTGTACATACAGCCACAGTTAAGACTACGTGATGTCTGATGTTACTTGCAACTCTGAGATTCTTGTTTTCAAATTCTTTGAATGTTTCTAGTTTTCTTCCCATCAGAAAATAATGGACATAGCAGGATTGCACTCTTTCATGTGGGGCAAAAGGAAAATAATTCATTGTGAATAAGTCCAAATGCTAGTACAATCTATCCCCAGAATGCCACAATGAGAATGTTAAATTGGGTTCTTAAATCTCCACTAGGTCCTCTACTGAATTTCTACTGATTGAATTGCTTTCAAGAACCATGTTGGGTCTAAGAGGCTGATTTTTAAGTTGAAATTGTAGGCATGATCCTGAAGATAACTATTTAATTTAGTCCTGTTTCTAGAAGCAAACCAAAGGCAAAACAATTGTTATGAGGCTCAGTATTTTTAAGCCAAAAGAAGGAAAAAAAGATTTTTCATGTAATACATTCTGCAGATGATTACTATGCCTTAAGATATGGTTCATACAGCAAAATTCTGAAAATGTCAGGAAAGATGGACAGGTTCACTTAATCAAACATAGCATTAAAACTTTTTGAGATTAGTAATCTATGATTTAGAAACCACTGAAGGGTAGAATAAAGTTTTTCAGTTTTTCATTTCCAGACTGTGACAGCATCAATGAATTTGTCACTCAGGGAAGCAAATTCTCCTTTAAAAGGACCTTGAGTATACTGTTTGGCAGGAGGTAAGTACAATTTTTATCATTTTATAACTGAGCAGTCTGTATTTGTTACTGAAGCATTCCCTCAACCAATCTACCCATGAAGTACTTTGGAGTCTGAGATATGTTGACAGAACCCATATATTCTTATGGGGTCAGGAGACTGGGATTAATAAAAAGCACTTGGGATAAAGGAAGAATCAGATCCTTTTGAAGGAAATTAGAAGAGCAAAAGGCTATCTGTATAATAGAAAAACTGTCAAATCCGGTAAGGATTGTTGCTAATACATAATTTTATATTTTTGAGAGAAAATATTTCAAGTACTGACATTTTCTTTCAAAACCTCTATGCATACTACACGGAAGAAAAGTTTCCATGAAACACAGTTCAGAAAATCAAGTGACTGTATTCAGGAAAAGTGGAGTAACATTTGTTTTAGAGAAATTATTGCAATATATTTTAATTAATTTTATTTATTTTTTTCTATATCATCTATTCTCTAAATTGTGCCTCTCCCAGAAAGTCAGGCTTTGTAACAAAAAACTAAAAAAGATGAAGAAGAAGTAGAGCAACAAGTAACCAACAAATAAACAAATCAAATATAGTATGTAATGTTCATAATTCTGCATCTCTGCAAAGAAGAGAAAGAAGTGGTTTGTCATATCTTTATTTTGAGATAAAACTTGGTCATTATTGTTTTACAATATTCAGTTTTAATAGTTGTATTGTTATTCTTTCCGCATATGTTATTGTAGTCCCTGTACGTATTGTTTTCTTGGTCCTGCTTGTTTCATTTTGTTGCAATTCATAATCTTCCCAGGTTTCTCCATGTTTTTTATATTAATCATGTTTTAAAGCAAGGCAATATTCTATTATATTCACATATCACATTTTGTTTAGTCAGTCCCCCATCAATGGGCATCTACTTTGTTTCCTATTCCGTCCTATTACAAAAAAAGTGCTTAAATACTATGCTAATTGTAATAATTTTTTTCCCTTTAAAATAACCATTTTTGGAACTGCAAAGATTTTTTTTTAGTTCAGCTAATTCTATGGTGTGCATGATGAAGATAATGAAAAGGGGAGATACATATAAATAGGGGGGATGGATTAATAAAAAACCAAATATTTATTAAGCACTTACTATGTTGGAGGCACTATGCTAAGTGCTAAAAACACAAATACGAGAGAGAGAGAGAGAGAGATTTCTTATCCTCAAAGGCAGTACATTCTAACAGGAAAAACAACACATCTGTAGTGATGGTGCCCAGGCAAGAGAGTTTTAATTTAGGGGGAAAGGAAAAGAAAGAAAATAAGCATATTAAGTGCCTACTATATGCCAAGCTCCGCGTTAAGCACTAGACAATTATTCTTTCATTTGATTCTTCCAACGACTCTGAGGAAGGTGTTATTATTATTTTCATTTTACAGTTGAAGGAACTAAGGCAAGCAGAGGTTAAATGAGTTGTCCAGGGTTACACAGCTACTAAGTGTATGAGGCAGGATTTTAATTCAGATATTCCTGACCCCAGACCCAGCCTTCTATCCACTATGCCACCTAGCTAAGAAGGCAAAAAATGGTGAGATGTTCCCAAAACTGTGGGTGCCTTCACCTCTGAATTACTTTTCATCTGTTGTTGTTTGGTAGTTTCAGTCATGGCCAACTGGGGTTTTCCTGGCAAAGATAGTGGAGTAGTTTGTCTTTTCCTTCACCAGCTGATTTTATAGATGAGGAAACTGAAGCAAGCAAGGATCAGCGACTTGCTAGTAAGTATCTGTGGCCAGATTTGAACTCAGGAAGACGAGTCTTCTGACTCCAGGCCCAGCACTCTAACCACTGAGCAATGTTTGTATATCTCTTGAATGAACCTGGTTACTTACACTTTTTCTACCATGTTGGAAAGTGAGCTTTTTCAGGATGAGGACTGTTTTTTGCCTTTCTTTGTACCCCTAGTTTGTAGCAGCATGCCTATCATAAGAGTGAGTACTTAACAAACAGTTGTTGACATCTGTTAACTGGAACACCCTTTCTATTTTCCAGGAATAATGATAAAATTTATCTGATTACTGATCCCAGAGGCAGATGTAAAAAGTGGAGGAAGTGGGATGATATGTAGCATCAGGGCAAAAGCCATAATATCCTATGTAGATTACTGGCTACGAAGCAAGCTAACAATGCTAAACTCTGTCATTTCGTTTCTAAGCCTAAATTAAAATGGAGCAGTGCATGGAATTTCAATATTATTTTTTGTGTGACTATTACCTATCTGTTAGTAACACTTGATTATCTACACGTAGTTTATTTAGTCATCTTAATTATGTGAAACACACTTAGCAACTAGGAAGGAAGACCTCAGGGAAGCCAATGAATTAAACTTTCTTATGCCTTTCTTATGGGAGAATCCCTCGGGTTCTCGGTCAAAGAAAATTCTTTATTCTTTTGGACAAACAGCAATTCTAGAGAGTGTGACTATCTAGTTTCCAAGGCTACAGCATGTTAGAAATATCAGATTAGAAGGGGCAGGGAGATACTTCTAGAAGTTTACAAGATGACAGTGGTAAGAGCAGTATTTGATGTCACTATGCCAAAGGAAAGGATAGAAGTAGCACAAATATATATATATATATATAATATGTCCATATGTGTGTGTGTGTGTAACATGACAGAGTACAATGGGAGAGTAGTGAGATTTAAAATTCAATTGCTGAATTACAGGATTATGGAACCTCCAGAAAGTAAAATAGATCTAGTGGAGGAAAGGACCTTTTAGGCCATCTAGTGCAATATAACTGTTTGACAGTTGAAGAAACCAAACCCTTGGTTAGTTAACAGACTTAGTCATCCATCTGCTAAGTGACAGAGAACCAAGGTCTTTCAATTCAATTGACTTTTCATTCTACTACACTGACCCTAGAGTATTTGAGAACACATCATTTGTACTTCAAGAGCAAAAAGAACATTTCATCTAGGCCTTGAAGAAGATATCACATAGATAGTAAGTAGCAGTTCTTCATTTCAAGCCCATCTTCTCCACCTTCTAATTTCAGGCTTCTTTCTTTCTTTCTTTCTTTCCTTCTTTCTTTCTTTCTTTCTTTCTTTCTTTCTTTCTTTCTTTCTTTCTTTCTTTCTTTCTTTCTTTCTTTCTTCTTTCTTTCCTTCCTTCCTTCTCTCTCTCTCTCTCTCTCTCTCTCTCTCTCTCTCTCTCTCTCTCTCTTTCTCGCTTCCTTCCTTCCTTCCTTCCTTCCTTCCTTCCTTCCTTCCTTCCTTCCTTCCTTCCTTCCTTCCTTCCTTCCTTCCTTCCTTCCTTCTTTCCTTCCTTCCTTCCTTCCTTCCTTCCTTCCTTCCTTCCTTCCTTCCTTCCTTCCTTTACTTAATAGTATTTTATATTTTTTCCGAAGAGATGTAATGATAGTTTTTAACATTCATTATTTTAAGATTCTGAGTTCCAAATTTTTCTCCCCCTCTCCCTGCTCCAAGACAGCAAGTAATCTGAGATAGGTTTTACATGTACAGTCATGTTAAACATATTTAGACATTAAAGATGACAATATTATCAATTACCATCAATTCTATTAAATATACACTGATTAAGGGTACACAGAGATTTATAAGATATTTTAGAAATATTTCCCTCCAAACTATTATAATGGTTAATCTTCTCTTATCTGGAATATTCACTTATATGGAATGATATATTCCCAGATAAAGTCAAAGAAATGAAGTATTGTGGAATGCTACAAACACAATGCTTGGCTTTAGGGTTTTTTAAAAATAGATAAATGTAAATAATAGAAATAAAAGTAAATAATAAATATAAATGTAAATTATATAAATAAATATAAATGTAAATAGATGTAAATACATATAAATATGGAAACAGAAATAAATGTAAATAAATATAAACCCACTTGGGTTCAAATAATCAGCCTCATAAGTATATCAGTGTTCTAAAGGTATAAGGAGCATCAGAAGCTACATAGGACAACCCTCTCTTTTTACAGATGAAGAAAACAGGGCCAAAGAGATTAAGTGATTTGCCCAAGGTTATACAAGTAATGGGTGTCAAAAGCAGGATCTGAAGCCAGGTCCTCTAATTCCAAAGCCATTTTTAAAATTGCACTACGATGCAGTTATTATATGACAGGGAAACTAATTTTTATCTTGGGTTGTATTAAAGGAGTCGTATTATCCAGTGTCAGAGAAATTATAATCTTGGTATAGTCATGGTAAGACCACATCTGTACTTTTTGTTCAGTTCTCTACATTACATTTTGGGATTACCTGACAAAGTAGAATATTTCAATAAACATCCATATGAAAGAGCTGAAGAAAGCTAAAGGAGGGAAAGTAAAGGCCCAGATGAGCAAGCAACCTCCAGGGGACAGACTAAAAAATCCTACCCCTAGAGTTCCAGTGTTGCTGATTCTAGCACAACACCAGGTAACCTGTCAGAATCCTACAGCATCCAAATGCCAGTAGTGGAGGCCCCAGCACACAAAGCCATTGACCAGGACCTGGGCTCCCAGCACAAGAAGCTTGGGCCACTGCCCCCTACTCTCCACCAGGAGAGCTCAATTTTTAAAGGCCAGGAAATAAGCAAACACTATGAGCAAAAAGAAATGTGCCATAGATTATTATTATAGGGAAAGTAAAGATCAAGGCAGAAATTCTGAAGAAGACAACAGGGTCAACAAACCCACACCTAGAACTTTAAAAGGGAATATGAACTGGTCTGAAGCCCATAAAGTCTTCTTGGGAGAGCTGAAGAAGGATTTTAAAAGTCAAGTAAGAGAGGCAGAAGAAAAATTGGGAAAAGCAGTGAGAGGTATGCAAGAGAGAGTCAATAGCTTGGAAAAGGATAGACAAAAATTAACTCTAGAAAACAAGTCCTTAAAAAATATAATTGACCACACTGGAGGAAAAAAGTGCACTAAAGAAAACAACTCCTTAAAAAACAGAATTGACCAAATGGAAAAGAAGAAACAAAAACTCACTGAGGAGAAGAACTCCTGAAAAAATAAAATGAGGTACAAAATCTAATAGAAGAAATAGAAGAAAACAATCTGTTAAAAATTAGAATTGGGCAAATGGAAGCTAATGACTCTATGAGACAGCAAGAATCAGTCAAATGGAAACAAAAAAATGAAAAAAACCCAATAGATGAAACATAAAACACCTCATTGGTAAAACAATTGACCTGGAAAATAGATTCAGGAAAGATAATTTTAAAATTATTGGTCTACCTGAAAATCATGATGAAAAAAAGATCCTGGATATCACCTTTCAGGAAATCATCAAGGAAAACTGCCCTGAGGTTGTAGAACCAGAGGGTAAAATAGCCATAAAAAGTATCCCCCTATCACCTTCTGAAAGAGATCCCAAATAGAAAATGCCAAGAAATATAATAGGCAAATTCCAAAATTGCTCCAACAAAGAGAAAATACTGCAAGCAGTCAGAAAGAAACAATTTAAATACCATGGACCGCAGTTGGGATTACACAAGACCTTACTGCTTCTACATTAAAAGATCTTAGGGCATGCAATATGATATTCCATAAAGCAAAGGAGCTTGGATTACAATGAAGGTTCAACTACCCAGAAAAAATGAGCTTAATCTTTCCAGGGAGGGATATTCAATGAAATAGGGGCTTCCAAACCTTCCCAATGAAAAGACCAGCTCGACAGAAAATTTGATCTTCAAATACAAGATTCAAGAGAGACACGAAACAGCAAATGGGAATTAAAAAAAAACCATGTTATTAATAAGGGCAAACTGCTTACATCCGTACAAGGAAAGATGATACTTGTAACTGCTGAGAACTATACTGCTATTAGACCATTTTAAAGGGGGTATACATAGAGTGTGTGGGTATAAGTTGACTTTGATGTAATGATAAAAAAAATCTAATCAAGTTTGTTAAACCAGATCTAAGTAAGTAGAATGTACTGAGAGAAAAGGAAAGAAGGAGGCAGACAAGGGTAAATTACATTTTAGGAAAAGGCACAAAAAACAATTACAGCAGAGGGAAAGAAGGGAGGGAGATGAGCGTTGTTTGAACCTTACTCTCATCAGATTTGGCTCAAGGAGGGAATAACATAATCAGGTATAGAAATCTAACTTGTCCTATAGACAGTAGGAGAGAGAAGGAATAGAAAAGGAAGATGAGATAGAAGGGAGGGAAGAAGTAGTAAGGGTAAAGGGAAGGAAAAGGGAGGGATCTAACAGAAGGGAGCCAGGACTGAGGGAGGGCAGTGGTCAAAAGCAAAACACTAGTGAGGAGGGAAAAGGAGAAAGGAGAAAGAGAAGCATAAAGAGGGGGGGAAATAGGATGGAGAGAAAGACACAGACAGTAATCATAAGTGTGAATGTGAACGGGATGAACTTTCCCATAAAACAGAAGTAGATGGCAGAACAGATTAAAAACCATAACCATACATTATATTGTTTAGAGGAAACTCATTTGAAATAGAGGGACCCACACAGGGTAAAGGTAAAAGGCTGGAGTAGAATATATTATTCTTCACCTGAAGTTAGAAAAAAAAAGCAGGGGTAGCAATCCTGATCTGAAACAAAACAAAAGTAAAGATAGATCTTATCAAAAGAGATAAGGAAGGAAACTATATCCTGCTAAAAGGCACCATAGACAATGAAGTAACATTACTAAATATATAGGCAGCCAATGGTAAAGCATCCAACTTCTTAGAGGAGAAGTTTAGGGAGTTACAGGAAGAAATAGGTAGCAAAACTATGCTGCGGGGTGCATATAGGTGGCACAGCTCTACTCAGCTCTCATTTTGGAGTCAGGAAGACCTGAGTTCAAAACCAGCTTCAGACACTTAACACTTGTTAGCTGTGTGACCCTAGGAAAGTCACTTAGCCCAATCACGTCATTGAAAAGCAAAAAAAAAAAGTAGCAGCTATACTAGTGGGGGACCTCAAACTTCCCCTCTCTAAACTGTTAAATCTTACCACAAAATAAATAAGAAAGACATTAAGGAGGTGAATAAAATATTAGAAAAGTTAGGTAGGTAGACCTCTGGAAAAAATTGAATGGGGATAGAGAGGGATATATTCTTTTTTCTCAGAGGTATATGGCACTTACAACAAAAATTGACTATGTACTAGGGCATGAAAACCTAACAATCTAATGCAGAAAGGCAAAAATATTAAATACATCCTTTTCAGATCATGATCCAATAAAAATTACACATAAAAAAGGGCCATGAAAAGATAGCTAAACAATCTAATCCTAAAAATTGAATGGGTGGAACAACAAATCAGAGAAACAATCAATACCTTCATTCAAGAGAATAACAATAATGAGACAATATACCCAAACATATGGGATGCTGCAAAAGCAGTTCTTAGGGGAGTTTTATATCTCTAAATGCTTACATGAATAAAATAGAGAAAGAGGAGATCAATGACTTGGGCATACAACTAAAAAAAAACTAGAAAAAGAACAAATGAAAAATTCTCAATTAAACACCAAATTTGAAATACTGAAAATTAAGGAGAAATGAAGAAAACTGAAATTAAGAAAACTAATGAACTAACAAATAAAACTTACAGGTGGTTTTATGAAAAGCCCAACAAAATAGATAAACCTTTCATTAATTTAACTTAGAAAAAAGAAAGAGGAAAACCAAATTACCACTATCAAAAATGAAATGGGTGAATCTACCACCGAGGAAGAGGAAATTAAAACAATAATTAAGTACTATTTTGCCCAACTGTATGATAATAAATTTAACAACCTTAGTGCAATGGATGGATATTTATAAAAATATAAGTGGGCCAGATTAACGAAGATGAAGTAAAATACTTAAATAAACCCATCTGAGAAAAACAAATTGAACAAGCAATTGATGAATTCTGTAGGAAAAAATCTCCAGGCCAGATTGATTTACAAATAAATTCTATCAAATACTTAAAGAACAATTAATTCCAATACTATATAGACTATTTAGGAAAATAGCCTAAGAAGTAGTCTTACCAAATTCTTTTTATGGTACAAATATGGTGCTGATACCTAAAACAGGAAGAGTCAAAACAGAGAAAGAAAATTATAGATCAATTTCCTTAACGAAAATAGATACAAAAATTTTAAATGAAATATTAGCAAATAGATTACAGCAACTTATCAAAGGAAAAATACACTACGATCAGGTAGGATTTATAACAGGAATGCAAGGCTGGTTCGATATTAGGAAAACTATCAGCATAATTGATCATATCAACACCAAAACTAACAGAAACCACATGATCATCTCAACAGCTGCAGAAAAAGCTTTTGAAAAAATACAACCACCAATTCATTTTTTTTACTTTATAGCATTTTATTTTTTAAATTTTTTTATTAACTTATTTTAATTTATCAACAATATCTTCCACAAGCTTTTGAGTTTTAAACTTTTCTCCCCCTCCCTCCACACTTCCCTCCCCAAGACAGTATGCAATCTAATATAGGCTATACATATACATTTCTATTAAACATATTTTTACTTTAGTGATGTTGTAAGCAAGAATTAGAAATAATAGGAGAAACCACCACAAAGAGGAAACAAAACACAACAGAAGAAAAAAATAGCAAATAGTATACTTTGATCTGCATTCAAATTCCATAGTTCTTTCTTTGGACGTGGATACCATTTTCCATCACAAGGCTTTTGGAGGTGTCTTGGATCCTTGTATTGCTGAGAGGTGTTAAGCAGTCATCATTCAATGTGGCTGTTACTGTGTACAACATTCTCCTGGTTCCACTCACTACACTCAGCATCAAACCATATAAGTTTTTCTAGGTTTATCTGAAGTCTGCTGTTCATAATTTCTCACAGCACAACAATATTCCATTACATTCATATATCACATTCACAATTATGATTACTATCTGGGTCTTTCTCTCCATCCTTTTCCCCTCTTATTTATGCTTTTCTTTCTCCTTTGTTCTTTTTCTTCCTCACCAATGTTTTGCTCTTGACCACTGCCTCCCTCAGTCCCACCTCCCTTCTATTAGCCCCCTCCCTTTTCTTTACCCTTTTGCCTCCTACTGCCTATAGGGCATGTTATATTTCTATGCCTCACTGATTACATTATTTCCTTCTTGAGCCAAATCTAATGAGAGTAGGGTTCAAACGGTGCTCAATTCCCTCCCTTCTTTCCCTCTGCTGTGATAGGTTTTTGTGCCTTTTCCTATGATGTAATTCACCCTTGTCTGCCTCTTTCTTTCCTTTTCTCTCAGTACATTTTCTTAGTTAGATCAGATTAATTAACTTAGTTGGATCCATTTAACCCACTTGCTTAGATTTTTTTTTATCATTACATCAAAGTCAATTATGCCCACCCCCTTTATGTACACCCCTTTAGCATGGTATAATTACAATATAGTTCTCAAGAGTTATAAGTGTCATCTTCATTTGTAGGGAGGTAAACAGTTTGCCTTTATTAATACCATGTTGTTTATTTCTGTGCCGTTTACCTTTTTATGCCTCTCTTCAGTCTTGTATTTGAAGACCAAATTTTCTGTTGAGCTCTGGTCTTTTTATCAGGAATCTATCAAAGTTCCATTTTTCACTGAATATCCATCTCTTCCCCTGAAAGTTCATGCTCATTTTTGCTGAATAGTTGATCCTTGGTTGTAATCCAACCTCCTTTGCCTTATGGAATATCATGTTCCGCGACCTTCGTTCTTTTAATGTAGAAGCTGCAAGGTCTGGTGTAATCCTGCTGTGGTTCCATGATATTTAAATTGTTTCTTTCTGGCTGCTTGCAGTATTTTCTCTTCTACCTGTTTATTTTGGAGTTTGGCTAATATATTCCTTGCCATTTTCAATTTGGGATCTCTTTCAAGAGGTGATTGGTGGATTCTTTCTGTGGCTATTTTACCCTCTGGTTCTAGGACCTCAGGGCAGTTTTCCTTTATGATTTCCTGAAAGATACTGCCCAGGCTCTTTTCTCCACTGTGATTTTCAGGTAGACCAATAACTTTTAAATTATCTCCCCTGGATCTGTTTTCCTGGTCAGTTGTTTTTACCAATGAGGTACTTTATGTTTTCATCTATTTTTTTCATTCTTTTTTTTTGGTTGAGTGATTCTTGCTGTCTCAGAGTCATTAGCTTCCATTTGCTCAATTCTAATTTTTAACAAATTGTTTTCTTCTATTAGATTTTGTACCTCCTTCTCCATTTGGCCAATTGTACTTTTAGGGACTTGTTTTCTTCAGTGTACTTTTTTCCAGTTGGCCAATTGAATTTTTTAAGGACTTGTTTTCTACAGTTAAGTTTTGTCCTTCCTTCTACAAGCTATTGACTCTGTCTTGCATACCTCTCATTTCTTTTTCCATTTTTTTTCCTACCTCTCTCATTTGACTTTTAAAATCCTTTTTGAGCTCTTCCAAGAAGGCTTTTTGGGCTTCACCCCAGTTCATATTCCCTTTTGAGGTCCCGGATATGGGTTTGTTGATATTGTTTTTGCTCATGTTGTTTGCTTATTTCCTGGCCTTTAAAGAGATTGGGCTCTCCTGCTGGGGAGCGGAGGTGCACTGACCCAAGCTTCTCGTGTTGGGAGCCTAAGGCCTGGTTGCTGGCTTTGTGTGCAAGCACTAGCTTGCAGGGATGTGCCCCGTTCTGTACTGCTCCCCTTCCCCCAAGGTAAGAGGGGCCTTTCTATTTAATTCCTCGACCTACCTGGGCTACTGGAGTGCTGCACCCCATCTTTCTTCTGGTTCAGCTGTTTCAGGGTTTTTCCTGTGTGATATTTTTTGGGCTTTTAGGGGTTAACAGGGGTGGGTAAGAGAGACTCACCTCTTACTTTGCCATGTTGTCTCCCGGAAGTGGAGGTCAACACCCATTCATATTAAAAACACTAGAAAGCATAGGAATAAATGGAGTCTTCCTTAAAATAATAATTAGTATCTCCCTAAAACCATCAGCCAGCATCATGTGTAATGGGGACAATCTAGAAGCATTTCTAAAAAGATCGGGGTGAAACAAAGATATCCATTATCACCACTGTTATTCAATATTGTGCTGGTAATGTTAGCTTTAGCAATGAGAAGAAAAAGAAATTGAATGTATTAGATATAGGCAAAGAAGAAACAAAACCATCATTCTTTGCAGATGATATGATGATATACTCAGAGAATCCTAGAGAATCAAGTGAAAAAGAACTACTTGAAATAATAAACAACTTAATAAAGTTGCAGGCTATAAAATAAACCCACATAAATAATCAGCGTTTGCATATATTGCTAACAAACCCAACAGCAAGAGATAGAAAGAGAAATTCCATTTAAAGTTACTGTAGAAATTATAAGATATTTAGGAGTCTACCCACTGAAACAAACCCAGGAACTACATGAACACAATTACAAAACACTTTTCACAAAAATAAAGTCACATCTAAATAATTGGAAAAATATCAGTTGCTCATGCGTAGGCCAAGTTAGTATAATAAAAATGACAATTTGACTTAAACTAATTTACTTATTCAAGTGCCATACCAATCAAACTACCAAAAATTATTTTATAGAGCTAAAAAATAATAGTAATAATAACAAGATTCATTTGGAATAACAGAAGGTCCAGAATATCAAGGGAACTAATGAAAAGAATTGCAGGGGAAGGTGGCCTAGCCATTCCAGATCTTGAATTGTATTATAAAGCAGCAATCATCAAAACTACTTGGTATTGGCTAAGAAATAGAGTGGTGGATCAGTGGAATAGGTAAGGTATGCAAGACACAGCAGTCAGTGAGTACAAAGACCCCAGTTCCTGGGATAAGAACTCACTATTTGACAAAAACTGCTGGGAAAACTAGAAAAGAATATGGCAGAAATTAGGCATATACCAAAATCTCAACCCATATACCAAAATAAAGTTAAAATGAGTTCATGAGTTAGATATAAAGTCTGATATTATAAGCAAACTGGGAGAGCAAGGAATACGTATCAGATTTATGGAGAACAGAAGAATTCATGGCCAAACAGGAGGCAGAGAAAATTACAAAATTCAAAATGGATAATTTTGATTGCATTAAATTGAAGTTTTTGCACAAACAAAGCCAATGCAACCAAGATTAGAAGTAAATTAGAAACTTGGGAATTTTTGTAACCAGTGTCTCTAATAAGACCCTCATTTCTAAACTATATACAGAGTTAAATCAAATTTATCAGGATTCAATCATTCCTCAATTGATAAATAGTCAAAGAATATGAGTAAGAAGTCCTCAGATGAAGAAATTAAAGCCATCTATACTCATATAAAAAAATGCTCTAAATAATTGTTGATTAGAGAAATGCAAATCAAAACAATTCTGTGGTACCACATCACACCTATCAGATTGGCCAACATGATAAAACTGGAAAATGATAAAAGTTTGAGAAGATGTGGGAAAACTGGAACAGTAACGGATTGTTGGTGAAGTTGTGAAATGATCCAACCATGTTGGAGAACTATACCCAAAAGGCAACCAAATTGTGCATACCCTTTGACCCAGCAATGCCACTTCTAGGGCTATATCCCAAAGAGATGATACAAATGGGAGAAGGACCTACATGTACAAAAATATTTATAGCAGCTCTTTTTGTGCTGGCAAAGAATTGGAAATTGAGGAGATGCCCATCAATTGGGGAATGGCTGAACAAGTTGTGGTGTATGAATGCAATGGAATACTGTTGTGCTGTAAGAAATGATGAGCAGGCAGACTTCAGAAAAACCTGGAGAGACTTGCATGGACTGATGCTGAGGAGAATGCTGAGCAGCCATATTGTGCAATGACTAACATTGATAGACTTAGCCTTTCTTAGCAATGCAAGGATCTAAGACATCTCCAAAGGTTTCAT
Source organism: Phascolarctos cinereus (assembly GCF_003287225.1). Classification (NCBI taxonomy): domain Eukaryota; kingdom Metazoa; phylum Chordata; class Mammalia; order Diprotodontia; family Phascolarctidae; genus Phascolarctos; species Phascolarctos cinereus. Next base: position 83,626,094 of record NW_027556402.1, on the reverse strand, counting down.
GATGGAAAATTCTATCCACATCCAAAGAAAGAACTGTGGAGTTTGAATGCAGATTGAAGTTTACTATTTGCTATTTTTCTCTTCTGTTTTGTTTTGTTTTGTCTTTTGATTCTTCTTATTTCTTCTAATTCTTTCTTACAATATGACTAATGTGAAAATATGTTTAATAGGAATGTATACGTATAGCCTATCTCAGATTGCACACCTTATTGGGAAGGGAGGTGGAGAGGAAAAGGGAGAAAAATTTAAAAGTCAAAAGCTTATGGAAGTGATTGTTGACAAATCAAAATAAATGAATAATTAAAAACAGCGACAACAATAGATGTCCTTCAGAGTTCTTTCCTGGGCCTTCTTTTCTTCTTCTACACTACTTCCTTTGAGGAATCTCATCAGCTTCCATGGATTCAATTACAATCTTTTTATGCTAATGATTCTCAAATCTACCTATCCTGACCAAATCTCTTCTGACTTCCAATCTCACATCTCCAACTGCCTTTTAGACATCATCATTCCAGTGGACATTTTAAACTCAATATGTCCAAAATGAAACCCACTGTCTTTCTGCACTAAATATTCCCTTTCCTTTAGCTCATGTCTTCCCTATTGCTGTAGAGGACAAAACTATTCTCCCAGTCCCTCAGGCTTACAAGCTAGTCATCATTTTGGGTTCCTTACTGTCTCTCACCTTGTTAAATCCAAGTTATTGTTAAGGTCTGTAAATTTCATCCCTTCCACCTCTATTAAATGTGCCCCCTTTTCTCCTCTGACAACCACTCTAGTGTAAGCCCTTATTGTCTTATATCTGCTTCATTGCAATAGCCTACTAGTGGGTATGCCTACCTCAAGTTCCTAACCACTACAAAACATACTGTAGTCACAGTGATTTTTCCCAAATGATTTCTCTAAAGCATACATACAATCATGTCATTTTTCACCACTACCACCACCAAAACCACCTCTGCCCAAGCTCTTTTGGGTTCCTATTGCCTCCCAGAGTATATACAATATACTATATCTGGCATTCAAAGCCCTTTATAACCCAGTCCTCCTTTTACCTTTCCAGTCTTCTGTTACTTTATTCTCCTACGCATACTCTTTGATCCTTCCTTCGGTTGATGTTCTCTGATCATCTCATTTATTTAAGTTTTCAATTCCTTCATCATAATTTTTACACTTTGCATCTCATTTTTCTTTATAATGTTATAAAGTCTCCGAAGTACTGCAAGAACAATACACTTTCTCTCCATCTTGACCCTCTCCTCACTTATTTTCCAGTTGAATGTAAAACCAATTTTTAATGTTGGTTTTTAAAACTTTGGATTCCAGATTTTCTCCCTTCCTCCTTCCCCACCCACCCTCATTGAGAAGGCAAGCAACTTGATACAGGTTGTACTTATGTAGTCATGCAAAACACTTTCATAGTAGTCATGTTGTGGAAAACTAACTATATTTACCTTCATCCTAACACCCCTCTCATCTGTTCTTTTGTGTTCTTTGACCCTTTCACTCCTTAGAAGTGTTTGCTTCTGATTACTCCTTTCCCCAATCTACCATCCCCTATATCATACTCCCACTCTCCTATCCCCTTCCCCCCTATTTTCTTGCAGGTTAAGATAGATTTCCATACCCAATTGAGTATGTATGGTATTCCTTCTTAAGCCAAATCTGATGAGAATAAGATTTAATTACTCCTTCTCACCTTCTCCCTTTTTCTTCCACTTTAAAAACCTTTTATCTGTTTTATGTGAGATAATTTACCCCATTTTACCTCTCCCTTTCTCCTTCTCTCAGTATAATCCTCTTGCAATACTTAATTTTGTTCTCCAGATATTGTCACCCTGTCATCTTCAGCTCACCCTGTGCCCTCTGTCTATCTCTATCTATGTATCTATGTATCTGTATATCTATGTATGTATGTATGTATATATGTATCTATCCACATAATTTTTTTCCTCCAACTACTCTAATACTGACAAAGGTCTCATGAGTTGAAAATATCATCTTTCCATGCAGGAATGTAAACAGTTCAACTTTAATAAGTCCCTTAAGATTTCTTTGTCCTCTTTACCTCTTCATGATTCTTTTGAATCTTGTATTTGAAAGTCAAATTTTCTATTCAGCTCTGTTTTTTCCTCAAAAATGCTTGAAAGTCCTCTCTTTCACTAAATGTCCATTGTTTTTCCCCCAGAAGAATTATACTCAGTTTTTCTGGGTAGGAGGTTCTTGGTTGTAATCCAATCTCCTTTGACCTCCAGAATATTATATTCCAACCCCTCTGGCTCCTTAATGCAGAAACTGCTAAATCTTGTGTTATCCTGATTGCATTTCCACAATACCTGAATTGTTTCTTTCTGGCTCCTTGCAATATTTTCTTCTTGACTTAGGAACTCTGGGATGTAGTTACAATATTCCTAGGAGTTTTCCTTTGGAGATCTCTTTCAGGAGGTGATGGGTGGATTCTTCCCATTTCTATTTTGCCCTCTGGTTCTAGAACATCAGGGTGGTTTTCCTTGATAATTTCTTGAAATAGGATTTCTAGGCTTTTTTTTTTATTGTGGCTTTCAGATAGTCCAGTAATTTTTAAATTGTCTCTCCTGGATCTATTTTCCAGGTCAGTTGTTTTTCCAATAAGATATTTCACATTGTCTTCTATTTTTTTCATTCTTTTGGCTTTGTTTTACAATGTCTTGATTTCTCATTAAGTCAGTAGCTTCCAATTGCTCCATTCTAATTTTTAAGGAAGTATTTTCTTCAGTGAGCTTTTGGACTTCCTTTTCCATTTGGCCAATTCTGCTTTTGAAGGGATTCTTCTCTTCATTGGCTTATTGGACCTCTTTTGCAATTTAGGTTAGACTATTTTTTAAGATGTTATTTTCATCAGTATTCTTTTGGGTCTCTTTTAGCAAGCTGTTGACATGTTTTTCATGTTTTCTTGCATCACTCTCATTTCTCTCCTCAGTTTTTCCTCTACTTCTCTTACTTGCTTCTCAAAATCCTTTTTGAGCACTTCCATAGCCTGAGACTAATTCATGTTTTTGGAGGCCTTGGATGTAGCAGGTTTGACTTTGTTCTCTTCTTCTGGTTGTATGTTTTGATCTTCTTTGTAATTAAAGAAAGATTCTACGGTCTGATTTTTTTTTTTGCACAATTTTCTCATGATCTCAGCCAATTACTTGAGTTATAAAATCTTTGTTATGATAGAGGTCTGCTCCCAGTATGGAGAATGTACTGTCCCAAGCTTCAGGGATTTTGTGCAGCTGTTTTCTGAGATACTTCTAGGGACCTGTAAATTTTCAGTTCTTCCAAAGCAGTATGATCAAGGGTGAAGTGTTTACACCTTTCCTTGCCTGTTCTCTGGTTTATGAGTACCACAAGCATTCTTTTCTGCCTTAGTAATGTGAGGAGGATTTTCTCTGTACTGCCACTAGAAGCTCATCCATGCCAGTGCTCTTCCTTGCCCTAGGACAGCCACCCTGAACTGCGATCTAGGTCTAATCACTGGCAAAACAAGAGAATCCTGCCTTAGCACCAGCAAAGAGATCCCTGCAATCCCCCTCTGATCAGACACTCAATTTCCCCCTCTTTCTGTGGGCTGAAAGCTCTGCAAGCAGCCACTACCCTGGGGCTGCACTGGGACTTGGGCTGGGAATGAGCTTGTCTCTCACCATGGTCACAGACTTTTCTTACTGACCTTCTAAGTTGTCTTTGATGTTTTTGGTTTGAGAATTCTGGAATCTATCACAACAGCCCATGATTCAGTCCTTTGAGGCATGCTCCAGGTTCTCTGAGGCCTGATCTTTGCCTGTGTGCCCATGGTGAACTGTGTTCCTCTCTCAGCCTGGTGCAATAGACCTTTCCAATCAACTATCCAGATTGTGTTGGTATGAAAATTTGTTTCACTTTGTCTTTTTGTGGGTTCTGCTGCTCTAGAATTTGTTTAGAGCCATTTTTTACAGGTATTTGGAGGGGTTTGATGGAGAGCTCAACCAAGTCACTGCTTTTACTCCACCATCTTCACACTGGCCCTCTACTTTTACTTTTTGTCTAAATAAGGTTATTAAACTAGTAACTCCATAGGAAAATGTAGATATAATGTTAACATAGTTGCATGTAAGTATTTGTCTAAGTTTCTCATTCCCTTTGGAGAGACGTGGAGAAATGTTTGCTAAATGATACAGCAATAAGGTGGCTTCTGAAATATTTTAACAGCTAAACAACTAAATTAAAATAGTGATTAAGTTTTGATATAAATGCAATAGGCATACCTTATTGGACAGCCATGAAGCATTGGCCCTGGCCCTAGATCATTCAAGATTTTTATCCTTGACTTGGATAAAGGCATCACTAAGATTCTCATAAACTGTGAATGGGTCATGATGCTAGAGTGATTTGTTGGATGATAGACTTTGTAATCTTAAGAGTTCTAGAAAGTTTATAATTATTGACTGAATTTTTTTAAGATGAAATAAAGGGGAAATATACAAAGTCTCACACTTACATTTAAAAAAAAATAACTAAATACTAGATTGGAGTTGTTGAAGGGAAAGAAGTTTAACTAGAATGGCATAGTTGGTAGATTATTGGACTTGGAAGTCAGAAGACATAGGACAGAAACCCAAGTAATATATTTTTGAATAGTATGATCTTTGGCCAATCACCTAATTGATTAAATCATTTTTTTATCTGTAAAATGAGAATAAATAATAATACTTGCAAGTCCTAACATAAAATTTTTTTATCTTTTTTTTTTAACAAATCTTAAAGTACTATATGAATATGAGTTATCACTGGTCTTGAATGTCTTTGGTTTTTGGGACTATAAGTGAGGAATCTGTCTTTAGCAATAGACAATAATAATTCTTCTGTAATCTAGTCTGAGAAAAACCTTTTTGGGTGCTGAGAAAACCTTTTTGGCTTACATTGCCTCTCAAGATTGGCCAATGTTAGTTCACTTAAATGGTCTACTTTTTATGTTGTAGAATTGCTTATTCAATGACATTTTTGCATACATTTTTTCCCTAATAAAATTTGGTATAGAATAAACTAAAAACACAAATCTCTTGAAATTCTGTTTTTTCCTTCTTAATGAAACATTCTCTGATTCCACAACACTAAAAAACACATTCACTAGACCTCACCTAGAATTTCTAATGCACTTTTCACATATTTTTATTATGCTTGCATGTATTAGGTTTATTTTTTTTTACCAGATTATGAACTCGATGAGACAATGCATTTTAATGTAAACTTAGTTTCTCTGAAACCTACACAATAAGTGTTTATTGAATGGGAATATATGAATGTATGTACTCTCCTTGAAGACTTATTAATCTATATAACTTCCTATTTCTTTGTCAGTCACTGTCATTGAGCGTTGAGCTGCATATAAATTTTTGTTACCACCAAGTACTACTACTTTGTATTCAATGCAAGTGGAGGTCTTCTGTCCTTTTAAATTAGTGGCAATAGACATTTATATGTTCTGTTCCTTTGTGCACATTCCACTAATGAATTAATGAAAGAAAAAGTAAATAATTCATTCTGCATGTACATATATTTTAAAATGAATAATTAGCTCTTATAAAAAAATGATGGTACTGAAAATGAAACTCTCTGCCAATGCGGTTGCCCCTTCTTCTGATTGCATGACCTAAAAGCTATGTACATCATGGCTGATGGATCTGAAGCACTATAATTCTGAAACATAGTTTGGTTTTATGCTATTATTTTTTCTCATGCAACACTGGGCACTTTTATAAATAATTAATGGAAATACATTTAGGCATCACTGCCCTAACCCTCAAAGTGATGAATTTGTATATTAGGAAGAATTCATTAAACTACAGGCAAATGTAGCATATGATTTTTTTTTAAAGCACTCATTATCTTGAAATCCTGCTGAGTAAAGAAAGGGGGAGGAAGGGAGAGAGGGAAAAAGAACAATAAAGAAGGGGTTTATTTTGCATCCCCCACATAAATGTGAATAGCTAGAGGGGTAGCTATTTAAATTATTGGGCTGATTACTGCAAGAAGATATTTCTCTATTTACTTTATAATACAGTATAAGTTTCTGAAATAAAGTTACTGTTTAATGCACCAGAGTCACAACACCAATAAATCTGTGTTAGAGGAAGAGGTGAGGAAATACGGTTGTCTGTATATAACTTTGAAAGTAGTCCACACAGCAAGCCATAAATGCATTGTGTTGTTCCCTGCATGAAATTCCCAAGATTAGCCTGTATATACAATCTGCATTTTAAAAAGCCCAGCATGCTTTCCTAGACAGATAGTAGATAATTTTTAGCTTGATCTGATGAAGAAAAAATAATCTCTGACTAACTCATGTGCATATGTATAGATTCATTCTTCTATTCCCTGGAGATCGAGAACAAGAGTATATTCTTGTTTCCATTCAGACTTATTAAAGATTAAGGTTTTATTTTTTTCCATCTTTGTGAACAAATTTTTACAAAACTAAAAATTATCTTTTCTAAATAAATACTGATGGCTGAAATAAACTTGAGAGATCAAACATACTCAGGTTAGCCCAAGATAATAGCAATAATTATGTAATCTTTCAGTCATGCAGCCTTAAAATAAAGTGTATGTGTAACAATATAACAACACAATGAAACTCTTCTAAAAATCCATTAGTGGAACATATGAAAATGGGCCCAAATACCATCAATAAAAAGTATGCATTCATTAAAAAAGGTGTACTCTTCTCCTGCCTCAAACTTCCAATCAACAGGTGGTCAAAATAAAAAAAAAAGATCCTACTCAATATTACAACCCTTACCCCACTTCAATCTTACTCTATGCTGGGGAAATTTCTCAGACACTTAAAGGCCATTCAATAATGAAATTTTTACTTAGCTCAGAAAATTTAATCATTTGGGGAAAGAGGACAGTAAGGAAACACCCTCACCTCTCCCCACTGATCGTAGTAAACCAAAGAAAGCTCACCACTACTGAAGGACTACTCTTATTTTATCAATAAACTGGTTTATAATTTCTAATTCTCCAAAATACTAGGTGCTGTCTAGTTTATTATAATTTTTTTTCTCCTTGCCTGGGTGGTTGCTATTATGTACACACCTAAAATATATTTATCATGCAAAATCTTGGCATTAGATTGGTACTTGATCCAGAGACCAAGGTTCAAACTCTGGCTCTGATAGACAGCAACAGGTATCTATCTGATCTTGCTGAACTTCAGTTTCCTCATCTATAAAATCTATATGTTAACTAGTTACTTCAACTCTTTATTATAATGAAAGCATCTCATAAATATTAAAGCACTATGTAATTGTGAGTTATTATTTCTAAGTTCAAAAAAGTAAAAAAAAAAGATAAAAGAAGAGATGATTAAAAATATAAAGAGAATAGCTGTACTGAAAGAAAGAAAAATCCAAAGAGTGCTTAGAAATCTAGCTGATAGACAAGTAAATAGATAAGTTGATAAAGAGGGGAGATATCAAAAGAGGTCTGGAGGTCATTAGCAAACTAGCAATAAGTAACATAATTAAGAATCTTATGCATTAACCATGAGAATCTGTTGGTAATTAGTAGAGACTCATAAGCTTATATATTCAGAGACGGAAAGGACCTCAGAGATTATGTACTGCAATTCCCCATTAGAATGTAAGCTCTTTGAGAGGAGAGATTTTAATTGTTTATATCTCTATCCTGAGTACCTAATACAGTTGCAGGCTCTTGATAAATGCTTGCTGATTGTTTCTCTCATTTTACAAATGAAGAATTAGAGGCCCAAAGAGTTTAAATGACTTCCCCAAGGTCACACAGGCAGTAACTAAAAAGCCAGATTTTAACTCCTGTGTTCTGACTTCAAATTCACTTCTTTACCCACTGTTCCACTTTACCTTTAGCAGTTTAGGAGTTAAGTAAGAGTAAAACATGCTTACACATAGCAGTATGTGCTCGTGGGAAGGTTGATGGTGTGAAGACAGAGCACTTGGGTTCATTTCTTGCCTCCATAGGTGTGTTTTGCTGCTAGGTGGCATAGTGCATAGAGAGTTGAACGTGGAATCATAAAGTTGTTGTTATTGTTGTTCAGTTGTTTCACTCATGTCCAGCTCTTTATGTCCCCATTTTGGGATTTTCTTGGCAAAGATACTGGAATGGTTTTCCAATTCCTTCTCCAGGTCATTTTACAGATGAGGAACCAAGGCAAACAGGTTTAAGTTCCTTCCCAAGGCCACACAGCTAGTAAATATCTGAGGCCGTATTGGAACTCAGAAAGAGGAGTCTTCCTGATTCCAAGCACAGTGCTCTATCCTCTGCATCACCTAGCTCCCCCTGAATCAGAAAGAACTTATTTTAAATCTTCCCTCAGAATTATACTAGATATATCATTTTGGGCAAGTTATTTAACCTTCTGTTCCTCAGTTTCCTGTATCATAACCAGTAGATAGAAGATTATAAGTCTGATACAGTGGCAGAAAACAATTTAGTCTGCAGGGAGCCAAGGTTTCCCTTACATATAAAGGATTACATATAAGGATTCCTTTATGAATAAAACCTCCTGGGAAGTCTGCATCTTTGGGAAGCTATAACTTGCTCAGGTATTTAGTTCCACGTAAACTGTGTGCTAAGCATCTAAGACAGTCTCAAGGAGATATCTACCATAACTGCTAAAAAAAAAAAAAAGGACACAATTCAATGACCAGTCACCTTGATCCACACTTAAAGTTATGCTAGAGGCAGCTCAAAATACTTTGTAAGCCAAATTATGAGCATTTACACCTTAGAAATTGGCAAATGCTACAAATCAGGACTTGATTTATTTTGTTTGTCTAGACTTAAGAAAGTAATATAGAAAATATTAATGCCTATTAAACTTAAAAGTGGGTCATGAATGTGATTTTTTCAGTCAGTTCTTCAACATTTACAGCACATCACTGTGACAACATCCCTCTCAAGGTTTACCTTCTATATCCAAGATATCTTTGTCCTCCATGAACCTATAATCCTATATTTCCTCCACAAGTAACATTTCATTGTGCTCAATTCAACATTTTCAAAAACTCTTCCATGTTATACTGACTATATCCACATCTTCTATACTAACATATTTTATGCTTAGACATTAGACACAAAACAGGAACCTCAAGTCAGTTGCAGTTTGTCATCTGAAGGTAAGAGTATGAACCTTAAAGATAAGAATCAATTCATTTAAAATATTTTACACACCCTTTCTTGCCAAGTACACAGGCTCCATTGAAAGTCTGACTCTTACTAGATATTGCAGCTATTACTTACATATTAAATAAAAGATACTTCTGGTAACCTAGGAAGTGATCCTTTTGGAATTTATTTCTGGAGAAACAAAAAGGGATTAAAAAAAGAAAAACTTGATAAGAGTAGGAGGAGTATGATAATTATGTGTTGTTAGGAGCATTTCAACAAAAGGATCTAGTTCCACAAGAAGGATAATTTAGTTTTCCTAAAGAAGATATTCTGCAGAGATGATCTGAGGACAACTAGTTGAATGAATTTTGCTTAAAGTTGTCTTTATTATTTTTTGTGAGCTCTAAAATAGAAACCTAAAACTTTTAAGAATGTCTTTTATGTGTAACTCTTAACTTTAGAATTTATTCTTTAAAAAATCAACTTGAACTAATACTATTTGTAGTGCTATGGTGTCAAAGCATACTTGAAACATTGTTTTTTCATATGAAAAGAGAAAAACAAACTTTAGGATATGTATATGCTACGTACGCATGTAATTATATCATTTATATATGAATCTAGCTACATATGAGTAACACACATGTGTTCATCTATGTAAACACATGTTAGTATGTGTTTATATGTCTACATGTAAGTCTATATGCATATATGTGTGGTTCTATGTATGTGTATGGTTATATATGGATATAAAATTACATGTTCATATGCATTTATGTTTACACATATGCATGCATGTCATGTGTATTTAACATGCATGTACATATATGTTGAGCAAAGAGAAAGGGACGTAGTGTTTCACAGTGGATAGAGAGCTGTCCATGTAGTCAGAAAAACTTGGGTTCCACTCTCACAACCTCTTGGTACACCTGGCAACTCATGAATATTCTAAGTTGTAAAGGAAGTGCCAGCATGCATTAGTGGGGGAAGATTCCATACTAGGAGTTCTTTATTCTAATGAAATCTCAGATCTAACCAATAATAACATGCACACATAAACACAGGCATAATATTCTGGTAAGAGGAATAAATAGGACAAAGTACAACAAGGGCAAAGGAGAGTATCACACTGGGCAAAGGGAGGCTAAGCTATCATAGAAGGGCAACTTGAGGAGTTTAAACATATCTAAAATACAGTTATAGATAGGTAGATAAACAGAAGACAGGACATGACCCCCTGAGATAAAAGAAGGCAATACAACTGACATTTATATAGAACTTTCAGGTTTTTAAAACATTTTTCACCCAGTAACTCATTTGATCATCACAAGCTAGGTACTGCAGGCTATTATTAGCCCATTTTACAGATGAGGAAACTGGAACTTACTGCTTTGTCCAAAGTCAAAGTTTCCAACTAATGTCTTCTTGATGCCAAATCCAGAGATCTTTCTTTCCCTTGTGGCATGCTGCTGATGCTCTCCATTAGCTTTACTCTTTATATTTCTGATTTCATTTTTCTGGTTGCTACATAGTGAATTTAAAAATTCATACAAACATGCTGTTTTATGTAGTCTACACAATTTCACCATAACAGAAAAGAAAAAAAAATTAGGATCCAATATGGTATACGTTGTCAGAAGAATTAATAATTCTTATGAGACATATCTTATGAGACACATCGGTAGTATATACTTTGGTGTGGGGATGTTACCATAATGTATCCACTTTGCAGGGGCAGGAAAGCTGCAGATGCTTCCAATAAATAACAGCTACTATATATAAAACACTTAAAGACAGCAAAATATAATACAAAAACCACTGGTTATACAGTGAGAGAATCAAATAACACATACTACCTATATGATCATGGCAAATGATTTCATCTCCCTGGGCCTCTGTTTCTTCATCTGGAAAGCAAGGGGCAGAGGGAGGGGGGAAGGGAGGTGTTGCAGTAGAGGGCCTTTGAGGACCTTTCCTGCTGTTTGTGGCCTGTGATCCATTTCCTTCTTCATTCAGAGTCTATCTACAGGAAATGTGAAAAAATAGAGGCCAGGATTTTTAGCTGATTTTTGTTTTTTAATTGATTGTCTTACCATACAGCAGTTGCTGATATGAAGGAGGAAGAGGTGATACCTCTGAAACCTCTTGTTGGCTGAGCAGCTTGGCTGTTAGGGTTCACTGTATATCTGTGCTTTCAAATAGCATGTGTTTCTCAGCAGAAGTCTTTTGTGCTAGTCTGTTCTGTAAGCTACCTAAAGATCAAAATTGAGAAAAGACCATCACTTTGGGAAATTAAGAGAATGGGCAGCTAGAAATCAAAAGGTAATTTTTGAAGAGTGAAATATATCATAGATTGAGATTCTTTTTTCACAAACCTAGTGTTGTAAATAAGCAAAAATGATATTAATCTATGACAGTGATAGTTGCATCTACATTTGTCAGCTAGAAGAAGACAACAAAGTTCATCTTAGGCAGTCTCTGTTCAGTCATATCATAGCACAATGCAGTCACTTAGGGAACTCTAACTCAGGAAAAAGATAGTGTATTATTGCACTAAATGCACAGGATTTAGAATTCAAAGACCTGGATTCAAGGCTTAGCTGCTTTACTTATTAGCCAACTCTATGTTGGCAAATATTGTCATTGTTCTGGGCTTCAGGAATACTATTTTTTTTTTTGCTGTGTATTGTATGCTGTTCTGAAAAGCAAAGGGAATAATATAAAAGTATTATGTAAAATATAAAATTATGTTAAATATGTCCTGGAGAGGCAGCACAGCATTGTGGAAAGAACATGAGCATAGGATATGGAGTTACAAGACCTGGATTCACATCTGGGCTTGCTTAATATGACATTAAAAAAGTCACCTTAACATTTTTAAGTTTCAATTGCCTGATCTGGGAAATTGGAATAATAAAAAACTTGTACTACCTGCCTCTCAAGAGGAAAGGGTTTTCCTAAATGCAAGGCAGTGCATAAAAGTAATTTACTGTTATTACTGGCTCTTTTACTGGTATAACAAAAATTTAAATCTTTTGGAATCTATATTGTACCTATTTGTTAATCCATCTCAGGATTCAGAGGAAATATATGAAACCTTCCATTAATCCATGATCTCTTCTATGGTATATGGGTAGTCTATGTACAAGTGTGGTTCATAACCCAAAATATACTTTCTAGTTCTGTACAATTCTTCTCTATATCTACTCTCTGTAGAAGTTTACTCAATACATTGGAGTCCTTCCTCTTAAAAAAAAGTGACTCAGTGTTCAGTTTGAGATGGCTATCTGTCTCTGTTTTATTTCTTTTTCATTGTTGTCAAAAATTTTATTTAACATCTGAGTGCTACTCATACTGATCTAGGCATGTATTACATGTGATGGAAGGTACAAGTACTTCTTTGGCATTAAGTGAGAAAGGGATATTATTATTTCACTTTGATGGGGTGAACCTTACTGGAGAAGACGGTGCCTCAGTTGATCTTTTTTTTCTTTTTTTAACATTTGCTTTTAAAACACTGAGTTCCAACTTCTCTCCCTCCCTACTGTCTCTCATCAAGAAGGCAAATAATTAATATGGGTGATATATGTGCAGTCATGCAAAACACACCTGTAATAGTCATGTTGTGGGGCAGCTAGGTGGCACAGTAGATAGAGCATAGACCCTGAAGTCAGGAGGACCTGAGTTCAAATCCGGCCTCAGACCAATCACTTGACACTTACTAGCTGTGTGAACCTGGGCAAGTCACTTAACTCCAATTGCCTAAAAGCAAAAAAAAAAAAGAAAAAAGAAAGAAAGAAAGAAAGTATTCATATTACAGATTGGGGCAGCTAGGTGGCACAGTGGATAGAGCACTGGCCCTGTATTCAGGAGGACCTGAGTTCAAATCTGACCTCAGAAACATCACACTTACTAGCTGTGTGACCCTGGGCAAATCACTGAACCCCATTGCCTAAGCAAAAAAAAAAATAGTCATGTTGTGAAAGAAAAGACAGAAAGAAAAAAACTCAGGAGAAATAAAGAAAGTAAAAAATAAAAAACCAAAAACAAACATTGCTTCCATCCTTATTCATACACCATCAGTTCTTTCTCTGGGGATGTATAGCATTTTTCATCCTAAATCCTTCAGAGCTGTCATGGATAATCGTATTGCTATGAATAGCTAAGTCATTCACAGCTGATTATCTTACAATATTGCTGTTACTTTGTACACAGCACATTTCACTTTGCCTCAACTCATGTAAGACTTCCTAGGTTTTTCTGAGAGCATCCTGCTCATAATTTCTTACAGTACAATAGTATTCCAGTATAATTATATACCACAACTTATTCAGATATTCCCTAATTGATGGGCATCCTCTCAATTTTTAATTCTTTACCCCCTGCAAAAGATCTGCCATAAATATTTTGTTCTTATAGTTCCTTTTCTTTTTTTTTAAATCTCTTTTGGGTTACAGACCTGGTAGTGATATGGCTAGGTCAAAAGGTATGCATGGCTTTATGGCCCTTCGGGCATAGTTCCAAATTGCTCTATAGAATCATTTCATCAATTCACAAATTCCACCAATAGTAAATTAATGTCTCATTTTTCTTCTGACATCTCTTCCAACATTTGTCATTTACCTTTTCTATCCTATTAGGCAATCTAATAGGTATGATGTAGTACCTCAGAATTGTTTTAATTTGCATTACTCCAATCAATAGTGACTTAAAATATATTTTCGTATGGCTATACATAGCTTTAATTACTTCATCTGAAAACTGATTATATCTTTTGATCATTTATCAGTTGAGGAATGGCTCTTATTTATAAATTTGGCACAGTTCTCTATGTGTTAGAAAAATGAAGTCTTTATCGGAGAAACTTGCTTCAAAAATTTTTTTCACAGTAAAATACATGTATTTTCCTCCATCTTATTTCCCCTACCCCATTTATTCTATTCTCTCTTTCCTTTCACTCTGTCCCTCCTCAAAAATGTTTTGCTTCTGATTACACCTTCCCCCAATCTGCTCTCCCTTCTATCACTCCCTCCCTTCCCTTATTCTCTTCTCTTTCTGTTTTCCTGTAGGGTAAGATAGATTTCTACACTCCATTATCTGTGTATCTCAGTTACATGTAAGAAAACAATTTTTGACATTCATTTTTTAAACTTTGACTTCCAAATTCTCTCCCTTCCTCCCTCCCCACACACCCTCATTGAGAAGGCAAGCAATTTGATATAGATTATGCATGTGTAGTTACATAGTATCTTTCCATGATAGTCATGTTATGAAAGACTAACTATATTTCCTTCCATTCTATCCCACCCCCATTTATTCTCTTCTCTATTTTCACCCTGTCCATCCTCAAAAGTAGTTGCTTCTGCTTACTCCTTCCCACAGTCTGCCCTCCCTTCTATCTCTTCCCCTCTTATCTCCTTCCCCCATATTTTCTTATAGGGTAAGATAAATTTCAATATCCAATTGAGTGTGTATGTTATTCCCTCCTTAATCCATTGCTGATGAGAGTAAGTTTCACTCATTCCCTCTCACCTCACACCCTTTTTCCCTTCACTGTAAAAGCTTTTTCTTGCCTCTTTTCTGAGATAATTTACCCCTAATCTACCTTTCCCTTTGTTGTTCTCCTAGTATATTCCTCTCTCACCCTTTAATATTATTTTTAGATATATCCCTCTCACATCTGTGCCCTCTTGTCTATAGATAATCCTAACTACCCTAATAATAAGAAAGGTCATAGGAGTTACAAATATCATGTTTCCATATAGGAATGTAAATAGTTTAACTCTAATAAGTCCTTTATGATTTCTCTTTCCTATTTACCTTTTCATGCTTCTCTTGAGTATTGTATTTGAAAGTAAAATTTTCTATTTGGCTTTGTTTTTTTTCCTCAAGAATGCATTAAATTCCTCTATGTTATTTGAATGTCAATTTTTTTCCTCTCATTAATTACACTCACTTTTGCTGGGTAGGTGATACTTGGTTTTAATCTAAGCTCCTTGACTTCCAGAATATTATATGCCAAGCCCCTCAATCCCTTAATGTAGAAGCTGCTAAATCTTGTGTTATCCTGATTGTGGTTCCAGTGCTTGAATTATTTCTTTCTAGCTGCTTGCAATATTTTCTGCTTGATCTGAAGACTGGAGTTTGGCTATAATATTCAAGTGAGTTTTCATTTGAGGATCTCTTTCAGGAGACGATTGGTGGATTCTTTCAATTTCTATTTCCCCCTCTGATTCTAGAACGTTAGGGCAGTTTTCCCTGATAATTTCTTGAAAGATGATGTCTACGCTCTTTTTTTTTTTGATCATGGTTTTCAAGTAGTCCAATAATTTTTTAAAAATTCTGTCTCTTGGATCAATTTTACAAGTCAGTTGTTTTTCCAGTGACATATTTCACATTGTCTCCTATTTTTTCCATTCTTTTGTTTTGTTCTATAATGTCTTCATTTCTCATAAAGTCATTAGCTTCCATTTGATCCATTCTAATTTTTAAGCACTTATTTTCTTCAGTAAGTTTTTTGACCTTTTCCATTTGGTCAATTCTGGTTTTCAAAGCATTTTTCTCATTGGTGTTTTGTATCTCTTTTATCATTTGGTGCAGTCTATTTTTTTAAGATGTTATTTTCTTGAGTATTTTTTGTGTCTCCAGTACCAATCTGTTAACTCATTTTTCATAATTTTCTTGCATCACTCTCATTTATCTTCCCAATTTTCCTCTACTTCCCTTACTTGCTTTTCAAAATCCTTTTTGAGCTTTTTAATGGCCTGAGACCAATTCATATTTTTCTTGGAGACTTTGGATGTAGGCATTTTGACTTTGTTGTCTTCTTTTGATCTTCCTTGTCACCAAAGTAAGATTCTATAGTATGAGTTTTTTCTAGTGTTTGCTTATTTTCCCAGCCAATTACTTGACTTTGTTACTTAACTCTTTGTTAAGATGGGGCCCTGCTTCTAGTGTGAAGAGTAAACTGTCCAAAGCTTAAGGGTTTTTGTACTGATGTTCTCAGAGATACTTCTAGGGACTTTTAAATTTCCAGTTCTTCCAAGGTGGTATAATCTAAGGAAAGGTTTACTCCTCTCCTGGCCTGTGCTCTGGTCTATGAGTAACCATTCTTTTCTGCCCTGGAACTGTGAGGAGGGTTCCCTCTGCACTGCTGCCATAAGCTCTGCTACGCCAGTGCTCCTCCTAGCCCCAAGACTGCCACCCAGGACTATGACCCAGATCCAAGTATGAGCAAAGCAACAGAGCCCTGCCTCAATGTCAACAAAGAGACTTTTGTAATCTCCTTCTGGTCAGTTGTTCAATCCCTTTCCTGTCTGTGGACTGAGAGCTCCAGAAGCATCCACAGCCACTACAAGTGCCACCACCACTGCTGTTAATGCCACTACCCTGTGCCAGGGCTAGACTGCATCCCTCCATCACCCAGGCCCAACAGACCTTTCTTACTGAATTTTATTTTTTTGGTTAGGCAATAGGGTTAAGTGACTAGCCCACACAACTGGTCACACACTAGTAAGTGTTAAGTGTTTGAGGCCAGATTTGAAGTCAGGTCCTCCAGACTCCAGAGATGGTGCTTTACCCACTGCACCACCTAGCTGCCACCCCCCCCCCCCCCGCTGACCTTCTAAGTTGTCTTTGGCATTTTGGGGTTTGGAAGTCTGGAAAACACCACAGCTGCCAGTCATTCAGTCCTCTGAGACCTAGTCTGGGTTTGTTGGGGCCTAGTATGTGCTGGTGTGGCCTGTGCTGGACTGTGCTCCTCTCTTAGCCTGGTGCACCAGACCTTTACTATTGAATTTCCAGATTATCTGGGGCTTCATATATGTTTCACTTTGCCTTTTTGTGGGTTCTGCTGCTCTGG
>NW_027556402.1:82896583-83004083 GCF_003287225.1 Phascolarctos cinereus | reverse complement strand
TGTGACCTGTAAAAATTAGAATTGCTTTTTTCTCATACATGCTAGTTCAAATATCTGCAGAGTTTGGGTGCAAATTTTAATATTAGTAACACTGAGTATTTGGTTAATTTCTAAGGTTACACCCAAATACAAACTACTTTGGTTTATTAAAATTGTCTCAATTGAAGCACCAAGTAGGGCTCTTGAAATTCTTTAATTTTCTTGAAATTCTTGAATTATTGAATAATTCATTAGACCAGGGAGTTGCATGAGTATCCTTATTGATTTCTGGAAAAGAAACATTGTAGAATCACAGCTCAAAAGTATTAATTTTTATATAGTGTACCTGACAATGAACTTCTCCTTGGACCTATGGCAAGAATATCCAAACACAGGATGACTTCCTTTGAGTCAGATACTGGTCAGGGAGGATTCTAATGGGATCAAGACTCTATTTCTGAGAACACTTCCCCCAGAATGAGATTTAGACGGACCTGCTCCTGTCACAGCTCCCATTCCCAGATGTGTTATATTTCATTTAAAGTGGCCCTGAAACTCTTTGAGCAGCAAGCACAGTGACTCTAAAAGAAGCTTCAAGAAGTATTTCTTCTGGAAAAACAAAAACTGATCATCTCAGAATTCAATTAGGTTCAGCCTAGATTTACTCTTGGGACTGGACAGTAGGCAGGAAAAAAAGTGAAGGGAAGTAGTTATGATGATGATGTAGGGCCACTTGAGAATGTCACTGAGGAGA
This sequence comes from Phascolarctos cinereus, assembly GCF_003287225.1. Lineage (NCBI taxonomy): Eukaryota > Metazoa > Chordata > Mammalia > Diprotodontia > Phascolarctidae > Phascolarctos > Phascolarctos cinereus. The sequence goes on along the minus strand of NW_027556402.1, from coordinate 83,003,350 downwards.
GGAGTAGAAAGTATTTTTTGTTCCCCTAAGATAAATACAAAGCAAGCAGGCAGATCCTGAGATTAGCCTATATAGCTGTTACAAGTCAAAGATCATATCATGTCACATCATAACTATTATATTATGCTACAGAAATTCTTGTTTTATTCCATAAATTAAAAAAAAAAAGTCAAAGATGGAGGGCTTTTAGTGAACTTGTCATACTGCAGGTGGTGGCCTAAAATGTTGTCATTGTTCAGTTATGTTTGACTCTTGGCAGCACCATTTAGGGTTTTCTTGACAGAGATACTTAAGTGCCTTCACCATTTCCTTCTCCAGCTCATTTTACAGACAAGGAAGCTGAGGCAAACATGATTAAGAGATTTGCTTAGGGTCACACAGCTAGTAAATATCTGAAGCTAGATTTGAACTCAGGTCTCCCTAACTCTAGGCACTGCACTCTATCCACTGTGCCACCTAGCTGCCCTTGAGCTAGAACATAGTTAAAGAACAGTTGTTCTATTTTTCATTATAATACTATTAATATAAACTTTACATTGAAATATATTTCTAGGGAGCAGAGCCAAGATGGCAGAGTAAAAGCAGTGACTTGCTTGAGCTCTCCCCCAAATGCCTCCAAATACCTGTAAAAATGACTCTAAACAAATTTTAAAGCAGCAGAACCCACAAAAAGAGTGAAACAAATTTCCAGCTCAAGACAACCTGGATGGTTGATCAGAAAGATATATCGCACCACGCTGGGAGAGGAACACAGTTTGGCATGGGTGCCCAGGTCTCAGTGAACCTAAAGCAGGCCTCAGAGGACTAAATCACAGGCAGCTGTGGTGGTTTCCCGACTTCTCAACTCAGGAACGCCAAAGACAGCTTAGAAGTTCAGTGGGAAAAGCCTGTGCCTGTAGTGAGAGAGAAGTGCAGGATCCCAGCCATAGGCGCCAAGCACAGCCCCAGGGCGGTGGCTGTCTCCTGACCTTCCTGCCCACAGACTGAGGGGAAATCAAGTGGCTGATCATAGAGGCATTGCAGTGATCTCTTTGCTGGTGCAGGATCTTCTTGCTTTGCCCCTGTTTGGATATGGGTCACAGCTCTGGGTGGTAGTCCTGGGGTGAGGAGGAACACTGGCATGGTGGAAGTTGTAGTGGCTGTAGAGAGAGAATCCTCCTCACAGTTCCAAGATGGAAAAGAGTGCTTGTGGTCACTGATAGTCCAGAGCACAGGACAGGAAAGGAGTAAACACCTCGCCCTTGAACATAGCACCTTGGAAGAAATGAATATTTACAGGTCCCTACAAGTGTCTCTGAAAACAGACTCTTATCTTAACAAAGAGTTTAAAGCTCAAGTAATTGGCTGGGATCACGAACAAGCAGTGCAAAAATGAGTCAGACTATATTATCTTACTTTGGTGAAAAAGAAGATCAAAATATATGACCAGAAGAAGACAACAAAGTCAAAGCTCCTACATCCAAAGCCTCCAAGAAAAATATGAATCAGTCCCAGGCCTTGGAAGAACTCAAAAAAGATTTTGAGAAGCAAGTAAGAGAAGGAGAGGAAAAACTGAGAGTCATGCAAGAAAATCATGAAAAACAAGTCAACAGCTACCTAAAGGAGACCCCAAAAAAATACTGAAGAAAATAACACCTTAAAAAATAGCCTAACCCAAATAACAAAAGAGGCCCAAAAAGTCAATGAGAAGAATACCCAAAAAACCAAAATTGGCCAAATGGAAAAAGAAGTCCAAAAGCTTACTGAAGAAAACACTTCCTTAAAAATTAGAATGAAGAAATTGGAAGCTAGTTACTTTATGAGAAATCAAGACACTGTAAAACAAATTCAAAAGAATGGAAAAATAGAAAATAATGTGAAATATCTCACTGAAAAAATAACTGACCTGGGAAATAGATCCAGGAGAGAGAATTTATAAATTATTAGACTATCTGAAAGCCATGATAAATAAAGGAGCCTAGACATCATCCTTCAAGAAATTATAAAGGAAAACTGCCCTTATATTTTAGAACCAGAGGGCAAAATAGAAATGGAAAGAATCCACTGATCACTTCCTGAAAGAGATCCCCAAGGGAAAACTCTTAGGAATATTGTAGCCAAATTCCAGAGTTCCCAAGTCAAGGAGAAAATATTGCAAGCAACCACAAAGAAACAATTCAAGGATTGTGGAAACGCAATCAGGATAACACAAGATTCAGCAGCTTCTACATTAAGGGACCACAGGACTTGGAATATAATATTCTGGAGGGCAAAGGAGATAGGATTACAACCAAGAATCACCTACCCAGTAAAACTGAACATAATCCTTCAGGGGAAAAAATGGATATTCAGTGAAATAGAGAACTTTCAAGCATTCTTGATGAAAAGACCAGAAAGCTGAATAGAAAATTTGACTTTCAGATAAAAGACTCAAGTGAAACATAAAAATGTAAACAGGAAAGAGAAATCATAAGAGACTTGTTAAGGTTGAACTGTTTACATTCTGCATGGAAAGATGATATTTGTAACTCACAAGTTCTTTGTGTGTATTAGAGTAGTTGGAGGGAGGGAAAAATTATATATATGTAGGTAGATAGATAGATAGATAGATAGATAGATAGATAGATAGATAGATCGATGGCACAGGGTGAGTTGAAGATGAAAGGGTGAAATCTGGAGAATAAAATTAAGTGGTGAGAGAGGATTATATGGGGAGAAGGAGAAAGGGAGAGGTAGAATGAGGTAGATTATCTCACATAAAACAAAGAAGAAAATACTTTTATAGTAAATGGGAAATGGGGGGAGGTGATTCTAATTCTTACTTATAACATCACTAATGTGAAAGTACACTTAGTAGGAATGTATATGTATAGCCTATATCTGATTGTGCACCATCTTGGGAAGGGTGGTAGGGAGGGAAGGGGAGAAAAATTTGAAACTCAAAAGCATATGGAAGTGATTGTTGATAAATCAAAATAAATTAATTTTAAAAAGAATGTAATTCTAGTACTATAGACAAGTGGTTTCCAATGAAATCTAGTTTCTCCTTCTTTGTGTATCTTCTTTTTTTATTGCATGAGAATATCAATTGTTAAAATTTTCCAAGTATAGAACAGAGCATGGATCATATTACTTAGTAAAGCAAGGCAGAAAATCTTAGGCAGGTGGAAAGTTATTATCGAACAGATTAGGTGACTGTGGAACTTCAAACTATAAATTTTTCAGTTGCCTTTCCAGCATAGATCTGTCTCATGAGTTTGTGTGACATAAGACAAGGATTAGAATCTAGCTGGCATGTCTTTAGATAGGATTAAAGTGAGATTATGTTTTTAAAAGCTGAGTTGTCATGGTAGCGGTAGTGGTGGCATCAGGTCTAGAAATAATAGTATGATCAGATGAAATCTTTAAAGTAGGAATTACCAAATTAGATTTTAGACCCTTAGAAATGTCATGGATGAGTTGAAAAATTATACAGAATTATAGAGAGGCAAATAGCTATTTAATGCTAGCTATTTAATGAACTATCTTGGCCTGGTTAACTAATGCTACCCTTCCCTGGACCTATCTGCCATACTCTTTTACTCTTCATTTGCCTTGAGATATGTTGTGGAGAGAGGGAGAGGGAGAGAGGGAGAGAAAGAGAGAGAAAGAGACAGAGAGAGAAAGACAGAGACAGAGGTGGGGTAGGCATCATTATTCTAGGGAATGCAGGTATTTGTCTATGCCTAAGAAAGAGACAGAGATAGGGAGACAGAAAGACAAAGAGAGAATCAATTAATCAATACCCATTTATTAATTCTAAAGTATACCAGGAATTTTGCCAAGCATAGATTTACAAATACAAAAATGTGACAATCATTTCCCTTAAAGAGCTTATAGTTTCTCAACAAGGGCATCAGGATCATGAGGTTTAAAACCTGGATAAATATATGAATGTATTGTAGATACTTAGTGGCATAATAGATGCAACACTGGATGTGGAGTCTGGAATACCTGAATTGAAATGGAGAATCAGAAATTTTCTAGCTGTTTGACCCTGAGCAAGTCACTTAACTTCTTGTCTCAGTTTCTTCACCTGCACAATGAGGATTGTAAAAGCACTAACTTCAAGGGCTGTTGTAAAGATAAGTTGAAACAATATTGGTAAAGGGCTTTTCAAACAGTAAAGCACTGTATAAGTGTTAGCTATTATAATTATAATTATTGCTACCACTACCATTTACTCTACTGTGTGTATGTATTACATTTCTTCTTGTCATATGTGTTTCTTATCCATAACCTTATAAATCCTCAAAAGAAGATCTGCCTAATATCTTGGAGACCTTAACTGATGTTGGATAAAATATCATGTGTTGACAAATTATTATATACTTTGATCTTTCTATTTGATGGGCCCACCTCTATTATTGAGCATGTATTTACATGTTGCATGATTTTTTTAAAAAATGTTGATCTTCTTTATGAAAATCGTCCTTTATAATATGCTTGGGCCTGGTTACACTCAGCATGATTATCTCTCTTGCTTTTGGGTCACCTGCAAGTTTGATTTTTCAGAATTGGCAGCCACATCATAATACCAAGAGAATATAGGTATTAATTTTTTTTTAAAAGATGGGATTTGCATCAGGGAGCAGCTTGGGATCATTAAAACTTCCATTCAATTTCCCAGATGTCATCTAGGCCATTCCCAAGGTAGCATCATGTAATAATAAAAAATGTTTGGGTACTAGCAACATAGAAAATAAAAGGTTCCTTTCACATAAACCATTCATTTTTTCTTGACATATGGGGTATTATGGGAATATAATGCTGTAGAAGAAAGGGAATGACAGTAGGAGGTGAAGTACTTTAGCTATAAATAGTGTCCACCTAAGGTAACTATGGGCAGAAAAAGGTTTTTTTGGTTTTTGGGTTTTTTTGTCTCACAATTTCTCTGCCTTGGTTTTCTTTCTTGCCATCTGTTCCTACCACAATAGAAAATGAAGCTAGAACATGTGTACTGTTTACAAAATACTTTAATTCTCTGAAACCTTTTAACATGCATTGAAAATATGAATTGTTGTTATTATTATTATTATTATTATTATTATTATTATTATTGTTATATTGAATGATTTTCTACTTGTTCATGAGCCTATGTTTAATTACAATCAAAACTAGGCTTAGGGAGAACCCCATTGCTCTCTCCATCAAAAAATCAAAACAATGGAGTTTTTCAATAGCAATATTCTTCCCACAATGCTATGTGGAGATGAATCTTGGAATGCTTAGATCTTCAAAGAATCTAAATTGCAGATGATTCAATGGGCAATGGAAAGATGTATTGTAGGTATAATTCAGCTATAATACTGATATACAATGTTGGCAGTACTGTCAACAATGGCTTGAGTGAGTTGAAGAAAGCTGTGTAAAAGATATCAACCAATAAACACATGCTTGAAAAAAGAGGCAGGGTTGGTCATGAAACAAGTATAAAATTTAGTGATAATCATAATCAAAGACGTAAAGAAAAGCAAGGAGGAAGGAGTGAGAGCAAAAAGAAGGAAGGAAAGAAGGAATAGAATGGTATTATTAAGCACTTATTATATGACAAGCACCCTGCTAAGCATTGGAGATATAAAGCCTAAAAATGTTCTTAGAACTTTCAAAGTTATTTATTTTTGCAGTGTTGTGTTCCTTGTATAAACTGTACTTCTTCTTTCTTTGTCAGTTTATAAGAACCTTAAAGATTTTTCATTTTATAACACTGAGATTAAAAAACCAGTGCACATTGTTCTTCTGGATCCGCTTACTTTACTTCCAGACTCCAATGTCTCTGGAAGAGAAAGTGAGTCTGGTGACTTTGTACAACCCTCCCTCACTTAAATCCAATTGACTTGCATGTTATGGCATCACCTCCCTGATGTCATGGTCCTTTTTGAGAAAAAAGACATATAATAACTTCACTCTGTTATGAATTCATACAAGTCTTTTCATGTCCTTTTGTTTCCTCATTCCATCTGCTTCCTCATTTCTTACAGCATAAGAGTATTCCATCATATTCATATACCACAACTAATTCAGCTATTCCTCAATTGATAAGTTCTCTTAGTTTCCAGTTTTGTTGTTCTTGTTGCTGTTGTTTCCACCACAAAAAGAGCTGCTATAATATTTTTATATGTATATGATCTTTTCCTCTCTGGGATCTTTTTGGGATAAAGATTTAGTAACATGGTATATCTTGGTCAAAGGGTATGCACACACTGTTTAGTAATTTTTTGTATATGATATATAACTTTTTTGTATATAATTCCAAATTGATTTCCAGAAGGTTTGAACTATTCACAGGTCCACCAAAAGTGGACCCCTCCCACATTCAGTATTTCTTTTTTTTTTTGTATTCTAAGCTAGAGATGTCAAAATCAGTCTCTGTGCTTGCATGTAGCCCATAAGACTCTTAAATGTTGTCCAAATCAGATTAAAATGTAATTGGGAAATAGTTAATAATATAAATAAAAATACAACAAAACAAAGATAACATTAAATTTTAAAATATTTATATTCGGCTTTCAGGGATGTTTTGTATGGATTACTGGCCTCTACCTCTTTTTCAGTTATATCACCAAGGTAAACTGTGACATTTATGATCATTGCAATGACCATTCATGATCCCAGATCAGAGAAGTGACAGATTTAAGGTAGAGAAAGAAGAATGTCTGTTTTTTAATACTGCCATTGAAGAGATTTGCTTTTTGTTGACTGTATATTTGTTCAAGGAATCTACCTTTTCTTTTTTCCCCCTCCTCCCCCCACGAACGTGCAGTGATTGTGAGGGGAAAATAAATTTAGGCTTTATTCTTGTTTTTTTTTTCAACTTAATAATATATTTTTTTCAATTACATGTAAAGAGAGTTTCCATTATCACTTTTATAAGATTTTGAGTTTTAATTTGATTCTCATCCCCCCCGACCAATAGCAAGCAATCTGAGGTATACTATATATGTCCAATCATTTTTCTTTTTTTTAAATTCAAATTTTTTTTATTTTTTCCATATGCTTTTGAGTTGAAAATTTTTCTCCCTTTTCCTCCCCCCACCCTCCCCAAGACGGCACACAATCTGATATAGGCTTTACATTTACATACCCATTAAACAGATTTTCACATTAGTGAAGTTGTAAGTAAAAATTAAAATCAATAGGAGGAACCATCAGAAAGATGAAACAAAACTCAACAGAACGTAAAAATAATTGATAGTGATTCGACTTCCATAGTTCTTTCTTTGAATGTGAACAGCATTATCCATCCCAAGGCCTCTGGAAATGTCTTAGATCCTCATAATGCCGAGAAAGGTTCAGTTTAACAATCTTAGTCATTTCATAACGTGGCTGTTATTGTGTACAAAGTCCTCTTGGTTGTGCTCACTTCACTCAGCATCAGACCATGTAAGTCCTTCCAGGTTTTTCTGAAGTCAGCCTGTTCATCATTTCTTACAGCACAATAGTATTCCATTACATTCATATAACACAACTTGCTCAGCCATTCCCCAATTGATGGGCATCCTCTCAATTTCCAATTCTTTGCCACCACAAAAAGAGCTGCTATGTATATTTTTGTGCATATGGGTCCTTTTCCCATTTGTTTGATCTCTTTGGGATATAGTCCTAGAAGTGCTATTGCTGGATCAAAGGGTATGCACATTTTTGTAGCCCTTTGGGCATAGTTCCAAATTGTTCTCCAAAATGGTTGGATCATTTCACAACTCCACCAATGATGTATTAGCATTCCAATTTTCCCACTCCTCACCAACATTTATAATTTTCCTGTTTTGTCATGTTGGCCAATCTGATAGATGTGATGTGGTACCTCAGAGTTGTTTTGATTTGCATTTCTCTAATCAATAACGATTTAGAGCATTTTTTCATATGACTATAGATGGCTTTAATTTCTTCATCTGAGAACTGTCTGTTCATTATATACATCCAATCATACTAAGCGTATTTGCACATCAGTCATGTTGTGAGAGAAGAATCAAAATAAAACAGAAAAAAACACAAGAAAGAAAAAAAAACAAAAGAGAAAATAGCATGAAAACAGCGTATTTCAATTTTCATTCACACTGTTGTTCTTTCTCTGGATGTAGATTTTCCATCATGAGTCTTTTGGGATTATCTTAGACCATTGTATTGCTGAGTCTATCAAAGTTGGTCATTGCATGAAGTTGCTGTTATTGTGTACAATGTACTCTTTATTCTGCTCATTTCACTCAGCATCGGTTCATATAAGTCTTACCAGGTTTTGTTTTGTTTTTTTTTCTGAAATCTGCCTGCTCATCACTTCTTATAGCACAGTAGTATTCCATTACATTCACATGCCACAACTTGTTTAGACATTCCCCAATTTATGGGCATCCCCTCAATTCCAAATTTTGGCCACCACAAAAAGATATAAATATTTTTATATATGTGGGTCCTTTTCTCTTTTTTAATGATCTCTTTGGGATACAGACCTAGTGGTGGTATTGCTGGGTGAAAGGGTATTCATATTTTATAGCCCTTTGGGCATAGTTCCAAATTGCTCTCCAGAATGATTGTTCACAACTCTATCAACAATGCATTAGTGTTCCAATTTTCCAACATCTTCAACATTTGTCATTTTCCTTTTTTGTCATGTTAGAAAATTGGATAGAAGTGAGGTGGTACCTCAGAGTTGTTTTAATTTGCATTTCTCTAATCAATAGTGATTTAGAGAATTTTTAATTTTTTCATCTGGAAATTGCCTTTTCATATCCTTTGACAATTTATCAATTGGGGATGTTTTTGTTTTCAAATAGAAATTTGGGAAGGGGGTAGAAATGTGGAATGCTGAATACATTTTCAGATGAGGTCACCATATCATTAATTTTACTAATTATTTTATTCTGTTTCAAAAGACCTCTCAAAGAATGAGAGTAGTCTTTAAATTTTTGCAATGTATAACATTTGCAACAAGCAGTTAAAAAAAAAGAAAACAGTTCATACTTACTCTCAAGGAGCTTGTGTTCTACTTGGCATAGATAACATATAAAGAAAAATGGGGTCTAGATTATTTTGGTTTGGAATGCTACAGGGATAGTTAGCAGATCTGTCAGGGAGTAAATTTATATACTATTCCCAGTAGCGATGGTAGTGTTTGTTTGATTATGGATTCAGAGCTAGAAAATAGAGATGGGGTTCCAGAAGTGGAAAGTGGTTGTAGGGAGGAATATTAAAGTATATATGGGCCAAAAGAGGAAAGTGTTAAGGAGGGCACATTTCTGGATCTGGAATTTTGAAATGCTCTAGCTCATGCTTTTTGGTTCATCTGATGATGAAGGCATCTGGTGGGAAAATGTCTGGGGGATAAAGCACTGGCCCTGGATTCAGGAAGATCTGAGTTCAAATCTGGCCTGAAACACTTGACACTTACTAGCTGTGTGAACCTGAGCAAGTCATTTCACCTTATTGCCTTGTGCAAATAATAATAATAATAATAATAATAATAATAATAATAATGATGTCTGGGAATTAAAAGGTAGTCCATGTAATACTAGAACCTCAGAATGTTAACAGATCGAAAACAGAAGTTCCATCAGGAGTTCTAGACAAAATATTCACATTGATGAAATTATAGTTTCCTTAACCATGAAATCATTTCAGGAATCATCTCATATATATATATATATTTCTATAGTGTCTTTCACAATAGGCAGACCATTTAACTAGCTGTCTCAGTATTTCTTACTTCCACATTTTTGTTAATTATACGAATAACTGATCATCCTTGGTATAGAAGAAAGGAAATATCTCTGTAATATTCTTCCAGATTGTCTTATTTTGGTCTCTGACCAAAGTAGAAGAACAATTATTCCAGATGCCAGTTGCCAGATGTCAGAGAAGGTATTGTTTACCCCTTCAGTGATACCTTAGTCAGCTCTGTATGTGTGTAGAAGCCAATGTCTATATGCAACAAAGAAATGTGTTCTAGTATGTCTGTCTTCTGATACTCTGTCTTCATTAGTATTATTACTACCACCACTGCTACTGCTACTGCCATTTTCATAGTAGTCATTGTCATCATAACAGTAGAAGCAACAGCAGTAAGCATTTGTAAAAGATTCTAAAGTTGCAAGGTACAGGAAAGCTTTTAGAAATGGTAGGTACATGGGGCAGCCCAAGTCTGCTTTCAAATTCGGAGAAGTTACTATTAATGCATGATCCTAGACTATTTCTATTTAATTCCTTCTTAGGTTCTACCCACTTCTTTCAGGCTAAACAGGAAAAAAAAATCCAACTGTCAAGCAGTTAATATAGTGGATATATAAAAGATATTGTCCCTGCCTTCATGAAGAGAAGGATAATCACATAGTTAAAAAGGTACTGGTCCCAAAAATCAGAAAGTTTGGATTTGAGTTCTCTTTTCAAAACATATGAGATTCATGATGGTTGGAAAATAATGTTATCTTTCCAATTCTGTTTCATAATCAGTAAAGTGAGAGAAGTGAAGGAAAACATCTCTATAAGTCACAGGTTGCTATATAAATGTGTTGTTTTGATGACCACAAATCAATAGAAGAGAATCATTTGTTGCGTGGCCACAAAGCAGGATTCAACAGCGCAGAGAGTGTTTTCTCCTTCCTAGGCTTCTTTGCTTTGCCATGGAGGGTAGCCAGAAAGAAGTCTTTTTCCTCCCCACATATATTGACATAAAAGAACCAAAAGGGAGTAAATAGTTGGAGAGAGCCAGCAATTGCCGGTAACTGAGACTTATCCGTTGTACACAATGAACAACACTTCATACTCTAACTGCAATTCTGTTTAGATTTTGAAACTACTTTGCTAGCAGCTGAGGAGCATGTTGACAGCAGTGCAATTACGTGTCTCTTTTTCCAGATCGAACTGTGGCTGAAGCTGTGAATTTGGAAGGAGATGGTAAATTCAACACAATCCAACAAATATTTATTATATACCATTCCACTGATATTCTCCATAGGTGCTGAAGAGGGGAAAAGGGAAAGCTTCGTGACCTTTATACCTAGAAGAACATGTTGTCTTATCATAAATACTGATCATTTTGATCACCATAGGAGGGGGAGGAATATGCAGTCACTCCTGGCATCATCTCTACAGTTGTTCTCTTCCACAGGCATTAGACTGTTTTAGGGGCATAGGTAGTCATGTTGAAAAATATGGCTTGTTCTCCTGTTGCGGTAGATTGTATCTTCTAGGAGATTTTAAATATTATAGGCAATACTTAACCAAAGGAAAACTAATGGATATTGATAATAATAGTTACCATTTATATGAAGTAGCTGGTGGCTCAGTGAACACTGCACTAGGTCTGGATTCAGCAAGACCTGAGTTCAAATCCAGCCTTAGATATTTCCTATCTGTGGGATAGCAACAACAAACTATGTGCTGTGTGCCTTACAAATATTATCACATTTTGATATCCACAACAACCCTAGGATGTAGGTGCTATTATTATACCCATTCTACAGTTGTAAAAACTGATGCAGAGAGAGGTTAAGTGACTTGCGCAGGGTCACACAGCTGGTGTCAGAGGCCAGATCTGAACTCAAGCCTTCGTGCCATCATGCCCAGAACTCTATCTAATGTGCCACCTACTTACATATTAAAGTGCTCATATGTCAACAGAACATTAATTGTAGCACTTCCATTCCATTTCATTCCATCTAATATTTATTGATCATACACTGTTAGGAACTGAAAGAGACGGAAAGTTTAAATCAGACAAAATATCTACTTTCATGAAGCTTGCAATATAAAAGGGATAAAATACATGCATAGATAACTATAGGAGAGTAAAGAATAAATGGATTGTAGAAAATAAAGGGAAGAAAGCCTTATGGTAACTCTGATCAGGGAATATTCAATAATGAAAGGGAGGAATCAGGTAATTTTTCATTTTGTGTCTATCTACATATATGTATGTGTGTGTGAGTACAAAATATATACATCCATAGTGTACATATACATATAAATTATTAACATATACATGTATGCATGTATATGTATATAAACACATGCACACATATTATCATGTATGTGCACTGAATGAACATATGTGCATTTACACATAAATATGCATATATGTAGATACACACACCTCGGTATACAAACATATCTATATATGTATATAGTCACCAATTACCATGTGCATATAATATATTTGTATATAAAATATATGCATGTATACACACATGTCTTTATGAGTATGTGTATATATATATATATAATATATATATATATATAATATATGTATATATTATATATATTAGCTAATTTATATATATAAATTTTCCCTTAAACTGGGTTTGTTTGGTTGGCATGTTCTGTTTGTAGTCTATCAACCAATCAGAACACATTAAACATTCATAATGTACCAGGTACAAAATAATATTTCCCCTCGAGGAGTTTGCATTCTATTCGTTAGCAAAAACATGTGCTTATTATGAGTAAATGCAAAATATTCACACAGTAAATAAAAAGTAACCAGGGAGAGGGAACAGTAATTGAGGCAGGAGGGGATCTAGAATAATAATACATGTGTACAACTCAAATGGTGATCTGCAAGACTATTGAAGATGATCTCCAAACAACTTGTCTGTTTCAGATGAATGATTTCTGTGTATGAGGCAACCTTCTGCACAATTCCTTCATGTCTGGCTGGGAAAGGATTTCATTGCTTCCTGCATGGACCTAAACTGAAATAAGCAAAAATTGACCACAAACCACTTGTCTGCTTGTTTTCATCATAGACCCATATCTATGAGGGCAGGAGTCATCTTCAGACTTTCTTCTGAATTCTCAAGATGTCTTCTTAGGCTTTCAGTGGGAAATTAAGACTCTTGTTGTTGTTGTTGTTGTTGTTGTTGTTGTTGTTTGGGGGCAGGTCTGAACACTGGCCGCATTGCGATACTAGAATACAGTTAGATAATGAGTAATGGAATAAAAAAGCAGGATGAGACTCCCCCAGAAGTTAATGGAAGGTGAAATCAGAGCAGCAAACAAACTTTTTACTGAGAAAGATCTAGAGCAAAGAGACCAAGGTAGCAAGGGCTGAGAGAGAGAAAAGATGAGCATTTGAACTTAGGTTTAATTGGATCCTAAAGCTAAAGTTTGCACATTATATGTAAATTTAATTTAGAGAACTGTCTTTGCACTTCCTACCACCAATATATCTGGTATCAAGGCAATGTATTAGAATGTATATTAACATTATAAAAAGTGTTTGTGAAGGGTGTATAAGAAATATATCTCTCTTGATTTGTAAATTGTTAGACATTAACTCCCTCCAGATTCTGAAAGGTAAAGATGAGCAGGAAAAATTGGGGTAAATATCAATTTTAACATGGAATTGAAATCGTGTTAGATTTAACATTATATAAATATTGGCTATGTCAAAGATACAGGTTATTGCAATTATTATATAAAATCTTGAGATGTTTTCTTGTACTGTTCAATTTATTATTGGAAGCTCTGGAGCTATCTTACCTGGAGAGACTGACCACACCCTGTCAACATTAATTCAAATTCCTTAGGACTCTTTGCTTGAGCCAAACCCTTTAGTTAACCTGATTACAGCAGGCGATTTCAAATTGCATGTAAAACTTTATATATATTTCACAGGCTACATGTTTTTAAGGGAATATTTGAATTTCTGGATAACATTTCCTTTCAAAGGGCCAAGAGTACTAGACTTTTAAAAGTGTTTATCATTAATAATTATAAATCCAGATTTAAAAAAATATTAAAACTTATTTATTATAATTTTTAAAATCTAATTAAGTGGGTTAAGTGGATTAAGTGTGTTTAATTAAGGGATTGTACTGGGAGAAAAGTAAAGGAGGAGGAAGACAAGGGTAAATTACATTACAAGAAAAGGCACAAAAACCTATTACAGTAGACGGAAAGAAGGGTGGGAGAGGAGCACTGTTTGAACCTAACTTTCATTCGATTTGGTTCAAAGAGGGAAGAACATACTTAGTGAGGTATAGAAATCTAACTTACCATATAGGAAGTTGGAGGGGAAAGGGAAAAGAGAAGGAAGGGTATGAATAAAAGAGAGGGAAGAAGTAGTAATGTTATAGCAGAAGAAAAGTGATGGGGCTAATAGAAGGTAGGGACCAAGGGAGGCAGTGGTCAAAAACAAAAACACTAGTGAAGAGGGAAAGGAAAAAAGGAGAAAGAAAAGCAAAATGGTGGGGAAATAGGATTGAGAAAGACACAGATAGTAATCATAACTGTGAATGTGAATGGAATGAACTGTCCCATAAAACGGAAGAGGATAGAAAAATGGATTAAAAATCATAATCTGACAATATGTTGTTTACAAGAAACACATTAAAAACAGAAAGATATACACAGGACAAAGGTAAAAGGGAGGAGTGCTACAAATTATACTTCAGTTGCAGTTAATAAAAAAGGAGGGGTAGTAATCCTAATCTCAGACAAAGAAAAAGCAAAAATAGATCTTATCAAAAGAGATAAGGAAGGAAACTACATCCTACTAAAAGGCACCATAGACAATGAAGTAAGATTATTGCTGAACATATATGCACCAATTGGTATAGCATCTAAATTCTTAGAGGAGAAGTTGAGGGAGTTACAGGAATAAATTGACAGCAAATCTATACTAGTAGGGATCTCAACATTCCCCTCTCTGAACTAGATAAATCTAACCACAAAATAACCAAGAAAAGAAGTTAAGGAGGTGAATATTAGAAAAGTTAGATATGGTAGACTTCTGGGGGAAAAAATTGAATGAGGAAAGAAAGGAAATATTATTTTTCTCAGTGGTACGTGACATTTAAACAAAAATTGACAGTGTACTAAGGCATAAAAACCTCATAATCCAATAAAAAAAAAGGCAGGAATATTAAATGCATCCTTTTCTGACCATGATGCAATAAAAATTATATATAATAAAAGGCCATGGAAAGATGGACTAAAATTAATTGGAAACTAAATGATCTAATCCTAAGAATGAATGGGTCAAACAACAAATCATATAAACAATTAATAATTTCATATAAGAATAAAAAAGAAGAAGAAGAAGAAGAAAAGCAGTTCTTAGGGGAAGTTTTATATCTCTCAATGCTTACATGAATAAAATAGAGAAAAAGGAGATTAATGGATTGGGCATACAATTAAAAAACAACCTTGAAAAAGAATAAATTAAAAATCTCTAACTAAATACCAAGTTGGAAATACTGAAAACCAAAGGAGAGATTAATAAAATTGAAATTAAGAAAGCTATTGCACTAATAACTAAAACTAAGAGCTGATTTTATGGGGGGAAAACAATAAAATAGATAAACTTTTGGTTAATTTAATCTAAAAAAAGAAAGAAGAAAACTAAAATACCAGTATAAAAAATGAAAAGGGTGAATTCACCAGCAATGAAGAGGAAATTCAAAACATAATTAGGAACTATTTTACCCAAATATATGCCCGTAAATTTGACAATCTTAGTGAAATGGATGAATATTTACAAAAATATAAATTGCTCAGGTTAACAGAAGAGGAAATATAGTACTTAAACAACTCCATTTCAGAAAAACAAAGTGAGCAAGTCATCAATGAACTCCCTCAGAAAAAAATCTCCAGAGTCAGATGGATTTATGAGCAAATTCTATGAAACATTTAAAAAATAATTAATTCTAATACTATATAGACTATTAGGAAAAATAGTGAAGGAAGGAGTCCTACCAAATTCTTTTTGTATGATAAAAATTTTGTGCTGTTACCTAAATCAGGAAGAGCCAAAACAGAGAAAGAAAATAATAGATCAATTTCCCTAATGAATATAAATGTAAAAATTTTAAATAAAATATTAGCAAATAGATTACAGCAGCTTGTCATGAGGATAATACACTACAATCAGGTAGGATTTACACTAGGAATGCAGGGCTGTTTCAATATTAGGAAATCTATATGATTGATCATATCAACAAGAAAACTAACAGAAACCACATGATCATGTCAATAGATGCAGAAAAAAAGTTTTTGACAAAATGCAACACCCATTCCTATTGAAAACACTAGAAAGCATGGGAATAAATGGAGTCTTCCTTAAAATAATAAGTAGTTTCTACCTAAAACCTTCAGCAAGTGTATATTTAATGGGGATAAGCTAGAAGCATTTCCAGTAAGTTCAGAGGTGAAACAAGGATGCCCATTATCACCACTGTTGCTCAATATGGTGCTAGAAATGTTAGTTTTAGCAATAAGAAAAAAAAGAAATTGAAGGTATTAGAATGGGCAAAGAAGAAACAAAACTATTGCTCTCTGCAGATGGTATGATGATATAATTAGAGAATCCTATAGAATCAAATAAAAAACCACTTGAAATAATAAACAACTTTAGGAAAGTTGCTGGTTATAAAACAAACCTCACATAAATCATTGCCATTTCCATATATTACCAACAAAGCCCAATAGCAAGAGATAGTAAGAGAAATTCCATTTGAAGTTACTGTAGACATTATAAAATATTTAGGTGTCTACTTGCCTAAATGAACGCAGGAACTATATGAACACAATTATAAAACACTTTTCACACAAATAAAGTCAGATCCAAATAATTGGAAAAAGAAAATGAGTTTCTCATGGATAGGCTGAGCTAATATAATAAAAAAAAATGACAATTCTACCTATGTTAATTTACTTATTCAGTGTCATATCAATCAAACTTAAAAAAATTGTTTTATAGAGCTAAAAAAAATAACAAAATTCATTTGGAAGAACATAAAGTCTAGAATATCAAGGGAACTAATGAAAAGTAAAGCTAGGGAAGGTGGCTCAGATGTACCAGATCTTAAATGGTATCATAAAACAGCAATCATCAAAACTATTAGGTACTGGAATAGATTAGGAAAGTAAGACACAGTATCCAATGACTACAGTAATCTAATGTTTGATAAAGGCAAAGATCCCAGCTTCTGGGATAAGAACTCACTATTTGACAGAAACTGCTGGGAAAACTGGAAAAGAGTCAGGCAGAAACTAGGAATGGACCCAAATTTTACACTGTAAACCAAAATAAAGTCAAAATGGGTATATGGTTTCATTATTAAGGCTTATAGTATAAGGAAACTGGGAGAGTAAGAAATAGTTTATCTGTCAGATTTAGGAAGAACAGAAAAATTTATGACTAAACAAGAGATTAGGGTACATTATAAAATGCAAAATGGATAATTTTTCTGTTTCCTTTTTTTAAATTTCAGTTTCTTTTTTTTTTAGGTTATACATGTGCAGTTATGCAAAACACTTCCATAGTAGCCATGTTGTGAAAAACTAATCCTATTTCCCTTAATACTACCCCCCCATTTATTCTATTCTTTTTTTCACCCTGTCGCTCCTCAGAAGTGTTTGCTTCTGATTACCCCCTTTCCCAATCTGCCTTCCTGTCTATCATTCCACTGACCTCTTGTCCCCTTCTCCCCATATTTTCCTTTAGTATAAGACTTATTTCCATACTTAGTTGTGTATGTTATTCCCTACTTAAGCCAAATACTTTGAGAATAAGATTCACTCATTTCCTCTTGCCTTCCCCTGTTTCCCCTCCACTGTAAGAGCTTTTTCTTTTCTGCTTTTTTGTGAGATAAATTACCCCATTCTACTTTATTCTCCAGATATGACCCCTTCATCTTCAACTTACCCTGTTCCCTCTATCTATCTATCTATCTATCTATCTATCTATCTATATCAGTATCTATCTATATATACATATATAATATTTCCCTCCAACTACCCTAATACTGACAAAGTCTCATGAGTTATACATATCATCTTTCCATGCAGGAATGTAAACAGTTCAACGTTAATAAGTCTCTTATGATTTCTCTTCCCTGTTTACCTCTTCATGTTGCACTTGAGTCTTGTATTTGAAAGTCAAATTTGCTATTCAGCTCTGGTCTTTTCATCGAGGATGCTTGGAAGTCCTCTATTTCACTGAATGATCATTTTTTCCCCTGAAGGATTATACCCAGTTTTGCTGGGTAGGTGATTTTTGGTTATAGTTTTATATTTCTTTTGCCCTCCAGAATATCATATTCCATGCCATGCAGTCCTTTCATGTAGAAGCTGCTAAATCTTGTGTTATCCTGATTGTGTTTCCACAGTACTTGAATTGTTTCCTTCTGACAGCTTGTAATATTTTCTCCTTGACCTGGGAACTCTGGAATTTGGCTACAATATTCCTAGGAGTTTTCCTTTGGGGTTCCCTTACATGAAGTGATTGGTGGATTAATTCAATTTCTATTTTGCCCTCTGGTTCTAAAATATCAGGGCAGTTTTCCTTGATAATTTCTTGAAAGATGATGTCTAGGCTCCTTTATTTATCATGGCTTTCAGATAGTCCAATAATTTTTAAACTCTCTCTCTTGGATCTATTTTCCAGGTCAATTGTTTTTCCAATGAGATATTTCACATTGTTTTCTAATTTTTCATTCTTTTGGATTTGTTTTACAGTGTCTTGATTTCTCATAATGTCACTAGCTTCCAATTGCTCTATTCTCATTTTTAAGGAAGCATTTTCTTCAGTGAACTTTTGGGCTTCCTTTCCCATTTGTCAGATTTTGCTTTTTATGGCATTCTTCTCCTCATTGGCTTTTTGGACCTCTTTTGTCATTTGGGTTAGGCTATTTTTTAAGGTATTATTTTCTTCAGTATTTTTTTGGGTCTCCTTTAGCAAGCTGTTGACTTGTTTTTCATGATTTTCTTTCATTACTCTCATTTCTCTTCCCAGTTTTTCCCCTACTTCTGTTATTTGCTTCTCAAAATCCTTTTTGGGCTCTTTCATGGCCTGAGACTGACATATATTTTTCTTGGAGGCTTTGGATGTAGGAAGTCTGACTTTGTTGTCTTCTTCTGGCTATATGTTTTGATGTTCTTTGTTAGCAAAAAAAGATTTTATGGTCTGACACTTCTTGCAAGGTTTGGTCATCATCCCAGCCAATTACTTGAGTTATAAACTCTTTGTTAGAGGTCTGCTTCCAATGTGGAGAATGTTCTGTCCCAAGCTTTGAGGGGTTGTACAGCTATTTTCAGAGACACTTCTAGGGACCTGGAAATTTTCAGTTCTTCCAAGGTGGTATGATAAAGGGTGAGGTGCTTGCTCCTTTCCTGGCCTGTGCTCTTGTCTATGAGTGACCACAAGCCCTCTTTTCTGTCTTGGAACTGTGAGGAGGAATTCTTCTCTACTACTACTACAAGCTCTACTACCCCAGTGCTCCTCCTTGCCCCAGGACCACCCCTCAGATCTTTGACCCAGACCCAAGCATGGGCAAAGCAAGAGATTCCTGCGTCAGCACTGGTAAAAAGATCCCTGCACTCCCCCTCTGATCAGCCCCTGTATTCCCCTTCAGTCTGTGGGCCAGAAGCTCAGGAAGCAGACACCTCCCTGGGCCGCGCTCGAGATCGGGGGGGCTGAAACCTAACTTCTCTCTCACTGTAGAAACAGGCTTTTCACACTGACCTTCTAAGTTTTCTTTGGCGTTCATGGGTTGAGAGGTCTGGAAACCACCACAGGTGCCCATGATGCAGTCTTCTGATGCCTGCTCCAGGTTTGCTTCAGCCGGTGTGCCCACACCAAACTGTGCTCATCTCCCAGCTCAGCTCCAATCAATCATCCAGGTTATCTTGGGCTGGAAATTTGTTTCACTTTGTCTTTTTGTAGGTTCTGCTTATTTAGAATTTATTTAGAGCCATTTTTTATAGATATTTGGAGGGGTTCAGGGGAGAGCTCTAGCAAGTCATTGCTTTCACTCCTCCATGTTGGCTCTGCCCCTAATTTAAGTTTCTTAAACATGGCAATTGGCCTAGGTTCCAATTTTGATCTTATAATAATGGAGACATAGGGGTTGAGTTAACTTGCATTATTTGACCTAGCTATTGTTAAGATCAATTTTGTAGGAGATTTTAGCAAAGAAAGATAACAAGGAGTCTTAAGACAGTCTGCTGGAGACTGCTTGAACAGCACTCTGACCAGAGGATTTCATTGGATAGTGTCCAGGCACCAGACAGCTGTTTGGGAATGGACAGCCCTTTCCGTTTTTGACTGCCCTCTTCAATTTGTCAAAGCATTGGTAAATTTCTCCCTTCCCTCTCCCATATTGTTACCCATCATAAGTCCCCAAAACCCTTTGATGATATGTTGACCATATCAAGTAGTGATTTACTGAGAAGGCTATGCCTCTCATTAGAATCAGATGGGGTAATGTGAAAAATGATTTCTATTGGTATCTTAGAGACTCAGAGCTCCCAGTCCTCCAGCCTTTTGTTCAAAGTTCTTCAGAAGGACATTACTGATAATGAAATTGCATTGAATCTTCTTATCCTGTTTAACTCCAACCCAGGCCTGAATTGATTTTATCTTGCTCAGGTTTGGGTGGAGACAGATTCTTCTGCCTAGGTAGCCCAAAGACTTGGGGTTTGATAATACATACATTATATATGTGTGTGTTTGTGTGTGTGTGTGTGTGTGTGTGTGTGTGTGTGTGAAAATTATTCAAGAAAAAAATAAATTTTTATGTATAAATATAATTTTTTTCTTGAATTATTTTGACATAATAGAACCTTCCCTAATAATCTTCCATAATATCTTGCCTTTAAAAAACGAAACGAAACAAAACAAAAAACTCCAGAAACGTAGCAAAATTTCCAAAATATCTAGTTTCATTTTATGCCTCTCTCTCTATTATATGTTACAAAGCCTCCTCAAAATCAATGCCATGGGGGCCGGAGCCAAGATAGCAGAGTAAAAGCAGTGACTTGCTTGAGCTCTCCAGCAAACCCCTCCAAATACCTATAAAAAATGGTTCTAAACAAATTCTAAAGCAGCAGAACCCACAAAAAGACAAAGTGAAACAAATTTCCAGTCCAAGACAACCTGGATGGTTGATCTGAAAGGTATATCATGCATGCTGTGAGAGGAGCACAGTTCATCGTGGGCGCACAGGCCACAGGGAAACTGGAGCAGGCCGGAGCAAACCTGAAGCAGGCCTCAGAGGACTGAATCATGGGCAGCTGTGGCAGATTCCAGACTTCTCAAACCAGGAATACCAAAGACAACTTAGAAAGTCAGTGGGAAAAGTCTTTTACTGTGGTGCTGAGAGAGAAGCATGTGGAGTTCAAGTCCCATTACCTGAGCTTGGCTCCAGGTTGGCAGCTGCGTCCTGAGCTTCTGGCCCACAGACTGAGGGGGAATTGAGTGGCTCATCAGAGGGGGATTGCAGGGTTATCTCTGCTGGTGCAGGATTCTATTACTTTGCCCATGCTTAGATCTGGGTCACAGTTCTGAGTGGAAGTCCTGGGGTAATGAGGAGCACGGGCGTGGTAGAGCCTGTAGTCACAGTTCCAGGACAGAAAGGAGTGTTGTGCTCACTCACAGACCAGAGAACAGGCCAGGAAGGAAGTAAATCCCTTGCCCTTCATCATAGCACCTTGGAAGAACTGAAAATTTACAGGTCCCTAGAAGTTTCTCTGAAAACAGCTGCACAAAACCCCTAAAGCTCGGGACAGTACATTTCCACACTATAAACAGACTCTTACCTTAACAAAGAGTTTATAACTCTAGTAATTGGCTGGGATCATGAGCAAGCAGTGCAAAAAGAGTCAGACTATATTATCTTACTTTGGTGACAAAGAAGATCAAAACACACAACCAGAAGAAGACAATGAAGCCAAAGCTCCTACATTCCAAACCTCCAAGAAAAATATGAATTGGTCCCAGGCCATTGAAGAGCTCAAAAAGGATTTTAAGAATCAAGTAAGAGGAGTAGAGGAAAAGCTGAGAGTGATGCTAAAGGTGACCCCCAAAAAATAGTGAAGAAAATAACACCTTAAAAAATAGCCTAACCCAAATGGCAAAAGAGGTCCAAAGAGCCAATGAGGAGAAGAATGCCCTAAAAAGCAAAATTGGCCAAATGGAAAAGGAGGCCCAAAAGCTTACTGAAGAAAATACTTCCTTAAAAATTAGAATGGAGAAATCGGAAGCTAGTGACAATTTGAGAAATCAAAGCACTGTAACACTAATCCAAAAGAATGAAAAAAGAGAGAATGTGAAATATCTCGTTGGAAAAACAACTGACCTGGAAAATAGATCCAGGAGAGAGAACTTAAAAATTATTGGCATATATGAAAGCAATGATAAAAAAAAGAGCCTGGACATCATCTTTCAAGAAATTATCAAGGAAAACTGCCCTGATATTTTAGAAACAGAGGGCAAATAGAAATCGAAAGAATCCACTGATCTCCCCCTGAAATAAATCCCCCGAGGAAAACTCCTAAGAATATTGTAGCCAAATTCCAGTATTCTCAGGTCAAGGAGAAAATATTGCAAGTGGCCAGAAAGAAACAATTCAAGCATTATAGTAACACAACCAGGACAACAAAAGATTTAGCAGCTTCTATGTTAAGGGTATGGAAGGCATGGAATATGATATTCCAGAGGGCAAAGGAGATAGGACTACAAGCAAGAATCACCTACCCAGAAAAACTGAGTATAATCCTTCAGGGTTAAAAATTGTCATTCAATAAAATAGGGGACTTTCAAAAATTCCTGAGGAAAAGACCAGAGCTGAATATAAAATTTGATTTTCAAATATAAGACTTAAGTGAAACATGGAAGAGGTAAACAGAAAAGAGAAATCATAAGAGACTTCTTAAGGTTGAACTGTTTACATTCCTGCAAGGAAAGATGATATTTGTAACTCATGAGTCCTTTGTCAGTAGTGGGAGGGGAAAAAAAATTATATGTAAGTATAGATAGATTGATAGAAGGCACAGGATGAGTTGAAGATGAAGTGATGATATCTGGAATATAAAATTAATGGGTGAGAGAGAATTATACTGGGAGAAGGAGAAAGGGAGAAGTATTAATGGGGTAAATTATCTCACATGAAACAGAAAAGAAAAGGCCTTTACAGTGGTGGGGAAATAGGGGAAGGTAAGAGGGAATGAGTGAATCTTATTCTCATAGGATTTGGCTTAAGGAGGGAATAACATACACAATGTTTTTTTTTTTTTCCTGTAGGGTATATTACCCTACAGGAAAATAAGGGGGGAAGGGGACATGAGAGCAGGGGGTTCATAGAGGGGAGGGCAGATTGGGGGAGGCAATAATAAAGGGCAAACACTTCTGAGGAGGGACAAAGTCAAAGGAGAGAATGGAATAAATGGGGGATTGGAAAGGATGAAGGGAAATATATTTAGTTTTTCACAACATGACTACTATGGAAGTGTTTTGCATGACTACACATTTATAATCTGTATCAAGATGCTTGTCTTTTCAATGAGAGTGGGTGGGGAGGGAGTAAGGGAGAAAATTTGTAACCCAAAGTTTTAAAAATATATGTTAAGAATAAAAAAAAAGAAAAGAAAGAAAATTCATCAAAAAAAAAATCAATGCCACAAAGATTAAGTCTAAATACTATTCTCTATCCTCTTCAAGATTCTGTCTTGTCTGTATCCTATGACTGTCTCTAGAACTTTTTAGTCCTTATTTTTTGGAAGAGACAAGTATGATTTTTATGTCCAAAGTAACATTCAAGTAAAAGGATTTATTAGTTTATAGAATGGTGAAATCTCTGTTAGTACAGATGTGTACTGTGACTCAAAATAAATGTCAATAGTAAGATGAGAGAAGGAATAGATGGAGTACCATATGATAATGTTATTTTTTCAATTAAAACCCAGGTGTTTCAAAACTTTCAGATGTAATTTGATTTATGTCTCTGACAGTAGAGCATTCTGACCTTTTCTGGATTAAAGCAATCCATTGTTGCACGCCTAAATTATTTCAATAGTATAAGAAATCTGAAAAGGACTAGGATATGGTGTCTGAGTCAAAAACAGCTATGCTTAGATGCAAGCACCTATGAAGCTAAGAACAGATATCCTACTGCTTTGAAATTCAAATCTTTTGTGAATTATCTTAATGACATATTGTAATTCTAACCAAAAGTTTCAGGGCCTGCTCAGCTCCATTTTATATGTGCACTTAATTCTCATGAATGTTAATGAGGGTTATTGGCTCACATTAAATGGAAAATAGAGTGCTTTGTTTCTAAAAAGGAAATTTATGGGGGGCAGGAGAAGTAGACTGAAAGGAATTCAATAGAACAACCATAAATGTACAATAAAATCAGCTGTATACTGGTTTTGCTGTTTCTGGAATATGTTCCTTCCCATAAAAGTCCTTATCGATTTTCAGCCAAAATTATTTATGCTTTCCAGAATGACACTAAAAGAACCTTTTTGGGGATGAGACCACACATCTACTCACATGAATGACAAGTTGGCAATTGCCTATGCGGTTATTATTCAATTGTCCAATTGGGCTAGAAATAAGAGAGGAAGTATCGTCAAAGATAGGATTTGAAGCATTCAAGTAAACTTGGATATCATCTGGTCCAAGCCTCTCAGTAGGCCAGTAGGCTTGGATATTTGGGCAATATTGTTTACCATATATTTTTGGCTGGTAGAAAAAATTCACTGTGTGTGGGACAGAGACCACTTACTCAAAAATAAAAACAAAGACTTGAAAGTAGAAAGGAGTTTATTGCTTTCTCATGAGAAAGGGTACCTCCTTAGTAGCCATTGTAGGCCAGAAGAGTATGAGTTCCTTATGGAAATCAAGGCTTATTTATGCCCTAATGTGAGTTCCTCCCCCCAAACCCCTTCTCCTTATCCCATTGGCTGGGCTTTTCAGGGGGCACAATCTTTTCACGGAAATCTAGAACAAAGGTAGTTACACAAGTTTGCCCAGAGACAAGAAATGGAGGGGGCAGTTTTTGCAAGGGAAAACAGTTCAGGTTGGGGGCAGGGCTTATTCTTTCTGCTAAGCATTTAAAAAAACAAGGTCTGAGTGGGGAGGGCTTTGAAAGCATCAAGAAATATTAACAAGAACCATTGATTCCCTGAAGGCTTCATTTCTGAGAGATCATCTCTCACAACTGTATTAATTACTGAATGTGTCATCCTTAGATATGTTCTCCAAATTTTCCTAAAGACTCACACACACCTATGTTTCTTTTGAAATAGAAGACAAATATTACAAGTTAAATTTGAAATTTGTACCTTATTTTTTCCCTAATCCAAATGGAATGAATGTGATTCCTTGTCAATTTGAATTCAACAGAAGTTCAAATTTTACTAGTAGTTAATAAATGCTTGCTATGTGCAGAAACTATAACACATAAGAATAAAGACACAAAGATAAATAATCCTTAGTTTCTATCCTCAAGGAGTTTATAATCTAGCAGGGAAGGGACACATAGAAAACCAGAATACGGTATCGCATACGTTAAATATATTAGAGGAATGTGTACAAGGTGCTGTGGGAATAACTTTCCCCTTCAGCAACACTCTCCATTTGTTTTGCATGCAATCTGTTTTTACAGGGTTTATAAATGTCTTATTCCAAATGTATTCTCAAATGTTCAGTAGGGAAAGGGACCTGACCCCATTTAAGAAGCAGTTAATGTCAAAGTAATATAAGGTAGCCAGGTTGTAAAACGCAGGAATTAAGTAAATTGATATCTTTCAAGGTGAATGTAACACTGCAAAAGAAAGATCAGTGGAGAGTGAGATGTTTCCTGACAGGAATAACCATAACGATGGGCAGTATCATCAAGTGAAAAAGAGGAATATTATGTGAGAACATTTTTGAAGGGCACTTTCCTTTTTCCCCCTTCTCTTTGGATTATCATTTGGAAAGTTAAGGAGAAATTTTAGTATGAACTTGATGCAAAGTTCCAACCAATTTTACTAATGTTCTAAGCAAAGTAATTAAGTATTTAGGGAAATTAACTTTCATGGAGGGGATAGGCAGGATGAAAGTTTTCCCTTAGCTGCTCTTCTAAATCTTAAAACATTTCAAACAGTAGCACAGGGTATATGACATGGATGACTTCTGAGACTAATCAAGATTTAGAGTAAATGTTCCCTAAACTGGAAAGCATCATAATTAGGTGGCATAAATAGGTGGCAATTGATAGTAATTAAATATAGGGAGAAAAAGTGCTTAAACTCTACCAATGTAGATGATTTTATTTATAACATAATTATAAATAGCATACAAGTGTTATGCATTTAAAACATTATTTCTGTATTTGAACTTTATGTATAATAGCAACTAACAAGTAATTAGATATTCATACTGTCATTTTCAAAACTGATTTTTCTGATAAATGCAATGTGAACTTGAGTATAAGGAAACAACGTGGTATAGCAAAAAGAACCCTAGACTCAGATTCATGAGTTATGAGTTCAAATGACATTTACAAGTTATAAGAACTTGGGCAAATCACTAAAATACTCTCCATCTAAATTTCCTTGGGGAATTCAACTATATGATCTCTATTACTTCTTCCAATTCTACAATCTACAATTACAAACTTTATTCCATCCTTTATCTTATGTCTCTCATTTATCCAGTGCTAGGAGATAACCTAACTTCTCAGCTGGAATTCAGGCCTCCAGGAACACTGCCCCTTTAAAGACACTTGACACGAAGACTATGTGAGTGGACTAAAAGGGCATTATGTGTATATAAGTACTCTGTGAAGGAAAATAGTCATTTTTGCATCATCTGCCTTTCACATTGTTTGTTGTTTGTTTGTTTTTAATCAGTTTTGCTGATTATGCCAGAAAATGTTTTGCTAATAGCCCTCAACTCTTAATCTGCTTTCTCTTGACCCTCTGGAAACTGGTATCTCACTCCAGTCACAGAGCAATGAATTTGCATTTTTTGCTCTCTGCAGGCAATATTCATTGGTAAGACAGACAATTTCCATTGGCTCCAGCTCAGCCCAGTCTTTACTGTTTGAATTATAAAATGACATAGCCTTATTTTATCAGAAAATTTCCACTATTCTGTTTTGGAGTTCATGAGGAACCACCATTCACCTGACAATGAACAGCCTTGAATATGGGGTATTATATCTGAACTTACATAAAAATAACGTTGAAAATATGCTTCTTACATTTTGCTGACCTTTTGGTAAGGGTTCTCTGCCTGTGTTATGGACAGTAGATACTTTAAATATTTTAAAAGCAATCTCTTTAAATTTTATTACATACAGTGATGTAGTAACTAATTTGTTCTTATATTGTATGCACTAATATAAAATGTCAGATGTCCAAACCTTTGAATGTGAATTCCAGATGCAAAATAATACTGAAAAAATGTCTTGTAATACATTTTACAACTTTCAGATTTTACAAAAGGAATCAACAGCATGGGTATTACTGCATATATTACAGCCTGTCCCATGCTATAGATTCCTTTTTTGGAACTAAAACCATTGTAAAAACTACTGATGGGTGAGTGAGATTTTTGTGCTTTCATTAATCGCATGGGTACATCAAATAATTTAGTCTCAAGTGAAGTGGGGTCTAAGAGAGATCTTGCTATAGTAAATATTTGGATTTCAGAGGTTAAGAATATTTTTTGTCTAGACTGTCTTTTTTTTCTTTAAAATAGAGGAAAAGTCATTTAACTTATGAATTGTGAGAAGCAGGTTGTTATGTTTTGAGGGTCAAATAAAGAATTGGTTTAAATCTCTATGTAAATCTTAAAGTTTTATATAAATATCACTTATTGTTCTCATCATTGTCATCATCAATATAATTATTTTCCTCCTGTCTGTCAATGACTTTATTCCCTGAGTCTTCTACTGCAGAGCTCAATTAATGTTTATGGGGCAATGCAGCAGTGTGATGGTGAATGTTTAACAGATTCTCTGGGGAAGAAATGTATGCACACACATTTTTAATTTTAATCTGCATTATTAACACTTTCATAAATCTAGATAATTAACAGGACAATAAAGGAAGACTTGACTTGTAGCAATTACCAATTTATGAGATCTAAATGCTCCCACTGAAAAGGTGTAACTAGACCTGGCTCTACCATACCTCTCTATCAAACTCTTCAATGTATTCCATCCTCCTTCTCCAAACTGAAAGCAGTCATTTTAAGCACAGAGTCTATTTGGTATTAAATATGGAGGCTACATTCATTTCCTTAACACTTTCTGGACTTACACTTTGTGTAGCAGGCAGGATTATAAGATCATAGATTTAGAGTTGGAAAGGACCAAGATCCAGAGAACTGATTGGTTCATGGTTATATGTGAAAAAATTAGCAAAATTGGGTTTTCAATGCAAGCCCTCTGAAGCCAAACCATCCTTCTTTCCCTGTCCAATTCCATTTTCATTGCAAGAGTGGGTGCTGTGTCAGTATGTGTAAAGTACATTCATCATCATCTGTTGTTGACATGGTTGTCATCCTTGTCATCACTGTTTTTGCTGTTGGTATTAATAGGCAAAAAGATCTTTCAAAATTATTGAACTTAATTTTTGCAAAACAACTCTGAGCAAATCCTCTTCCCAGGAAAAAAATGGTGGGGGGTAAAGAAAACCTTTAGGATAATGCCTGCCAGAAATCCTAAGGAACAAAACTAGCCAGAATCAACAAGTAAAATGAACACCACTTTGGACAACTGTGTTGTCTACCACCCCCACCTCCCCATCACATGTACAGTTATAGGGAGAAACATGTGTAATGAAATACATATTATTCAATGAGGAGGCAGATCTAGGGAGGTGAAAAAACAGCAGTGGATTTAAAGTCAGAAAACTTTCTCCTGAATCTTGGGTCTTTCATGTATTAGCTAAATAAATATAGCCAATTCCTGCATAACCTATCTGCCCATGAGATCCACCACATGGAAAATGAGAGGATTGCAATATTAATGTGGATATTAACAAACTGGAGAGCATTCAGATCAGAGAGGTCAGGATATAGAAGGGTGAGTCCTGAGATAATTCCATATAAGGATCAGTGAAAAGAACTTAGATGTCTTGTTTTAGAGAAAAGGGAACATGACAAGAGGGTACATGTGGCAAACTTATTATTGAACCCATAAGGTTTAATTAGTAATAATGATAGAATTTTTCAGAAAAATAAATTAAGTATTTTTAACGTGATGTAATGGAAAGCCACCTTACACTTAGAGTTTTCCAAAAGTTGAACAGGTTGTCACTGCAGCTAGTGGGTTCCTCCTTACTAGAAGTATTCAAGTGCATACTAGATGACCACTGCAAAAAGGATTGTTATTCAGCTATATAGTTGTCTAGATGATTTCTGAGTTTCCTTCCAAGTCTGAAAATTCTATGATTCTATAAACAAATGAGTGTTAAAGTCCCTTCCAACTCTAACATTGTATAACCCAATATTTTAAGTATCAGAAAGATGTAGCCATTTAATAACCCTTTAAATAAAAATCTGTAATTGTCTTGATATAATAATAATTAATCTTTTGAACTATAAGAATAAATGTCAAGAATTATTCCAATGTGATATGAAAAAGTGGCATTTTTAGAACAGCTCATAAATGTTAGATAAAATGTGAATTTTTTTTTCTTTTCTATTTCATTTTATCTTAGGCACATTTCCCAAGGAAATAATTTAGATAAAATGTAAAGAAAATGTTGGCCTCCCTGACCAATGCTGAATATCTAAGTTAATACCAATAAGGTTGAGTTCAATATTTTATTTGACAGGAATTCCAATATTCACTCTTACCTGTTGGGATTCAGTGACAATGTGAAAACTAATATAACATTCACATAGACTACTTCTGATATCCAAAGAACAGAGCTGAATATCTAAATTTTAGAGTGGAATGGAATCGTATCAGCAAACAAGGTCACCTTGAATTGCAGTTGATATGTATCTGGGCCAAGTTTATCAGGACTTGGTAGACAGAAATACTTTTCTCAGGTAACAGACAGGTTTGTCTCCATAAATGAGCTCCATTTGGAGCAAAGCTTTCATTTAATATTGCACACTGGAATGATAATTTAATAACTTTGGCAAGCCACTTGAACTTTATTCCAGGTATACCATCCAGAGATGCTGGATAAGTATAGCTACATATAGATTTCCTTTGGAATCTTTTATTTTCCTCATATATTTTATTTTCCTCTTATTTCTTTATATTTCCTATTTCAATTTCCTCATATAGCATGAGATGCATTTACAGTGATATAGGAACATGAATTTGTAAGGGGGATATCTTATAAGATTGTTTTCTGCTGGCTTTTGCCTTCTAAAATCTTTGTATGTTAGGAAAACAAAAACAACAATAATCACAATTATAACTCAGTATGTATTTGCTTCCTTCTTTGTATATCATCTGAGTTCAATTTTATCCTTGTTCCACTGAGTGCTGTGGAGGGACTCCAAATCACTATTCCTTCACAGTCAATGGAAGGTGATAGGAGTCTGGGATATTTAGAAGAGAAAATCAGAATTATTTTCCATATATTTGTAGACTATTACCTTAAAACCATCACGAATACTGCAGGCCATGCTTTGACCATGAAACCTAAAAGGTGATATAAGTTGTCTGAGCTATTCGCTATTCTCCAAAATTGTTCTCTTCTTTTCCAACCTTTCAATGTATATGATTTTGCCTGTGTTTAAAATGTCTTCTACCAAAGTCATCTGTCACCCTCCATAAAAGTTTCTCTCATTCCCCAACTGGAAATAATCTTGTCATCCTCTGATTTGCCATAACATTTCATTTTTGCAACCTGTATGTACTTAGCAGATAATTCATGTTAGCCATTTGTACTACCATTTATCTTTTCTACTGCCACCTTTGTATCTGTCCTGGTGTCTACAATAGTTGTTTTTTCATTGACAGAATCTAATAAATGTCTGTTGAACTGAACCAAATGCACAAGGAAGGAAGATGTTCTCCGGCTCTTCTATGATCTTCAGCATATTATACTGACTCAAGGAGTATCTAACTACATCTGAAAAAGGAAAATGATTGCACACATACTCTCTGGAAGAACTTCTAAGGTCTCTTCTGAAATTCTTTTATTTCTATTTGTCTATTAATAGACTTTATTCTGTAAATTATCAAGTAATAAAGACAGGTTAGTAGACACTATATTTTCTGTTAGTTGATAAATTTCTCATAGCAATTTCTGTCATGCTCTATATCTAGCCTGGTAAATGAAACATCCACGGGTCTAACTCCTCATACTTCATTTACTGTAAAAAACAAACAAACAAACCAAACAAAATTAAAACAAACAAAAAAGCATGGAATTAGGAGGCAACAAAATAAAATAGAAAGAATGCTGACTCTGTGGTCAGAGAGTTTAAGTTCAAACCCTGCCTCTCCTGTTTACTTAGTATCTGTATGACCTTGAGCAAATCACTTAACTTTCCTCAGCCTCAGTTTCTTCATATGTAAAATGAAGGCATTGATCTATGTGACCTCTGAGGTCTCATACAGTTCTAAAATTGTGATTCTACTTTACACATGCATGGAATGTTTCCAATTACACTGAGGGACCTAGCACATCTTAAATAAGGCATATAGATTTACTCTCTGGGTTGACACTTACATTTCAGCCTGCAGTCATGGAGGCAAACTGAGGTTCCCAGGGACAAATTGCCAGCAGTTAGTCAGTAAACACCTGCCATGTGCCAGGCACTGTACTAAATACTGAGAATACAATGACAAGCAAAAAAATGGTCTATGCCCTTAAGGACCTTACTGTTTAATGGAGGAGACAACATGCAAACTATGTAAAGATGAGGTATATACTGGATCAACTGTATTAGAGATATTCTGCAGAGGAAAGGTATGAGAACTAAGGAAGATGTAGAAAGGCTTCTGGTAAGAGGTGGAATTTTAGCTGGGATTTGAAGGATGCCAGGAAGTGGAGATAAAGAAGGAGAAAATCCCAGGTATAGGGGACAGTCAGTAAAAATATCTAGAATTAGGAGATGGAGTGTCTTGTTCAAGGAACAGCAAAGAGGCCATTGTCATTGGATGATGGAGCTGTTATTCCTTACACAAGACATTCCATTTTCTGATCTGGGAAATCCTAATCTTTCTTCCTTTTTTGCTTTCAGAGGCTCTCAGGGTTAAGTGGCTTGCCCAAGGTAACACAGCTACTAAATATCTGAGGCTGGATTTGAACTCAGGTCCTCTTAACTCCAGAGCTGGTGTTCTATCCACTGCATCACCTAACTGCTTTTTTATTTTAACTGTCTACTTCTCATGCCTAGAATCCATCTCCACTTCTTGATTTATATTTTCCTAATCCAAATAGCGTGTTCTTGGATCCAGAAAAACCTGACTTCAAGCCTTGCTTTTGACATATATAGTTATCATAATTTATGCAAGTCATTTAAACTCTCAGTACTGTAGGCAACATTCTTGCAGAGAACTATACTTGCATATATAGAGGGAATTTACTCCCTCAGGAGTTGGCCAGGCTAGTGAAATCAAAAATACACTCTCTATTCCTTTTCTAATGTAGGAATGATCTTGATAAACATATCAAGCTCATTTGTGTTATATCACACCTAGTAACTCAGTCAATATTCTTTTAAAAATATTTATTGTCTTGATTATTTCTTTTAAAATAATGATTGTTGTTGAGTCCTTTCAGTAGTGTCTAACTGTTTGTGATGCCATTGGGGTTTTCTCTGCAAAGATGACAGAATGGTTTGCTATGTCCTTCTCCAGCTCATTTTACAGATGAGGAACTGAGGTGAAGAGGGTTAAATGATTTGCCGAAGGTCACACAGCTAATGAGTGTCTGAAGAGGGATTTGAACTCAGGTCCTCCAAGCTACAGTGCTCTATTAACTGTGCTACCCAGCGGCCCATAATAATGAAACATTATACCTAAATAGCCTTAAAATTACTTAATTACGGGACGGAGCCAAGATGGTAGAGCAGTGACTTGCTTGAGCTCTCCCCCAAACCCCTCCAAATACTCATAAAAAATGGCTCTAAACAAATTCTGAAGCAGCAGAACCCATGAAAAGACTGAAAGAAATTTCCAGCCCAAGACAACCTGGAAGATTGATCAGAAAGGTGTATCGTGCCGGGCTGGGAGCACATTGCAGAATGGCGGGGGCACACAGGTTGCAGCAAACCTGGAAAAGGCCTCATATGACGGAATTGCGGGCAGCTGTGGAGTTTTCCAGACTCCTTAATCCACCAATGACAAAGACAATTTAGAAGGTCATTGGGAAGAGTCTGTTTCTGCCTAATCCAAATGGCAAAAGAGGTCCAAAAAGCCTATGAGGAGAAAAATGCCCTAAAAAGAAAAACTGGCCAAATGGAAAAGGAAGTCCAAAAGATTACTGAAGAAAATACTTCCTTAAAAATTAGGATAGAGCAAGTGGAAGCTGGTGGCTTTATGAGAAATCAAGACACTGTAAAACAAATCCAAAAGAATGAAAAACTAGAAAACAATGTGAAATATCTCATTGGAAACACAACTGACCTGGAAAATAGATCCAGGAGAGAGAATTTAAAAACTATTGGATTATCTGAAAGCCATGATCAAAAAAAGATCCTAGACATCATCTTTCAAGAAATTATCAAAGAAAACTGCCCTGATATAGTAGAACCAGAAGGCAAAATAGAAATTGAAGAATCCACAGATCTCCTCCTGAAAGAAATCCCCAAAGGAAAACTCATAGGAATATTATAGCCAAATTCCAGAGTTCCCAGGTCAAGGAGAAAATATTACAAGCTGACAGAAGGAAACAATTCAAGTACAGTGGAAACACAATCAGGATAACACAAGACTTAGCAGCTTCTACCTTAAAGGACCGCAGGGCATGGAATTTAATATTTTGGAAGGCAAAGGAGATAGGATTACAACCAAGAATCAGCTACCCAGCAAAACTGAGAATAATCCTTCAGGGGAAAAAGTGGTCATT
Organism: Phascolarctos cinereus; assembly: GCF_003287225.1. NCBI lineage: Eukaryota > Metazoa > Chordata > Mammalia > Diprotodontia > Phascolarctidae > Phascolarctos > Phascolarctos cinereus. The sequence continues at coordinate 82,969,573 of NW_027556402.1, read as the reverse complement.
CAGTGAAACAGAGGACTTTCAAGCATTCTTGATGAAAAGACCAGAGCTGAATAGAAAATTTGACTTTCAAATACAGGACTCAAGTGGAACATGAAGAGGTAAACAGGAAAGAGAAATCATAAGAGACTTATTAAGATTGAATTGTTTACGTTCCTGCATGGAAAGATGATATTTGTAACTCATGAGAACTTTGTCAGTATTAAGGCAGTTGAAGGAAAAAAATTATATGTATGTATATAGATAGATAGATAGATAGATAGATAGATAGATAGATAAGATAGAGTTCACAGGGTGAGCTGAAGATTAAGGGGTCATATCTGGAGAATAAAATTAAGGGATGAGAGAGGATGATACTCAGATAAGAAGAAAGGGAGAGGTAGAATGGGGTAAATTATCTCACAAAAAAAAACAGAAAAGAAAAGTCTCTCACAGTGGAGGGGAAACAGGGGAAGGTGAGAGGGAATGAGTGAATCTTATTCTCATAGGATTTGCTTTAAGGAGGGAATAAGATACACATTCAATTGGGTATGGAAATCAGTCTTACCCTACAGGAAAATAGGGGGAGAAGGGGGCAAGGGAGCAGGGGGATGATAGGAGGGCAGATTGGGAAAGAGGGTAATCAGGAGTAAATACTTCTGAGGAGGGACAGGGTCAAAAGAAAGAATAGAATAAATGGGAGGGCAGAATAGGATTAAGGGAAATAGAGTCAGTTTTTCATAACACGTTTACTATGGAAGTGTTTTGCATAACTGCACATGTACAAGCTATACTGAGTTGCTTGCCTTTTCAATGAGGGTGGGTGGTTAGGGAGGAAGAGAGAAAATTTGTAACCTAAAGTTTTAAAAACATATGTTTAAAAAAATGTTTTCACATGCTCCTGGGAAATAAGAAATACAGGAAATGGGGTACAGAAATCTATCCTGCCCTACAGGAAAATAGAAGGGGAAGGGGATAAGAGGAAGGGGGAGAGACAGAAGAGAGGACAGACTAGGGGAAGGGAATTCAGAATGCATATGCCCTCTTGGGGTGGGGGGAGGGGTGAGATGTGGTGAAAATTTGGAACTCAAAAACTTCTGGAAGTGAATGTTGAAAACTAAAAATAAATAAATTTATATTAAAAAATTACTTAATTACTTAAAATTAAGTTAAAAATTACTTAAATTATGCTTAAATATTATAATATAATATAATTATTCAATATAATACAATATAATATTAAATATTAACTGATGCTGTATGAGAAGCCCACTACTTTACCATGTTTGAAAGGCCTTAGAAAGTTTGTCATAAATGTTTTCACAGCATGATTGATCATTTTAGTTAAGCAATTTTATTATAGTGGGGAAATCTTTCCCTTACAAAGAAATTCCATTTTGTTTTGCTTTTAGCATCAGCCAACAACCAGACACTAAATGATAAGTGGCCATATGGAGACTACAATTCACATGTGACTATTGTTGTGGATTCATTTTCCTTTTGGAGCTTTCATGTTTAACAGATGTTGCTTCTGTAGAATAAGGAATCAGGAGCTGGAAAAAAGATAGAAATGGAGCTGAAAATTGACCATGAAACTACTCAGCACAGGATTTTGAGTTTTTAAGTGCAATAACCAGATGTAGGGGTTGGACATCACAAGCTCTATTAATATAAGCTCCTTCTGGCTTCCTGAATTTACTCTGTATGAGAAGAGAGTTTACTCGATGAAATTCTGGGACTTTTGATAAGGTTAGAAATAAGGTCAACACCAACCGCTTGAATTGAATTGGTTAACATTTCTATTATTTTGAAATTGTGTGATTTATATTTCTTTTAAGGCAGAACTTTAAAAAAACTCTATGAGTGGCTTTTTGGACAAAAGCTGGTTTTAAACAATTGTGACAGGAGGTTAGTCTGCCTGGTAAGGAGGGTGATATCCTCTACTTAAATTCTAAGCTCATTTCCTATTTTATGAGGTTATTGATCCCAACCCTCATCCCAATCCCTTACATTTTTTGGAAGGAGATTCAAAATCAGAAAGCCATTTCTTTTACAAGCCCTTCAAGGATGGCTGCACTTACCTTTACAGGCTACATTAATGATATAGGTATAAGGATTAGTATTTGTGTGTGTGTATTTACTGAATAAAAAATAACATTATTTCCCAAGAATTTTTGTGTCTGTAAATAGTGTTTTATGGAGTATTATCAATATAATTCAGGCACCTAGGTGGTACAGTGGATACAGCATTGGGCCTGTCATCAATACCTTTATTCCAGTTTGAAGCTTCACATAAAAAGGAGAGAACAATTATTGAGCGTTGATAGAGGCTAAAGTTAGATTCAACAAACATTCATTAAATGTCTTTGAAACTACCTGCAAATATCTAGGTGCTATGTAAAGGAAGACAAACAAATGAAACCCATAACATAAAGAAACTTATATTGTTCCAATCTCATGATTTTTTTCTTTAAACCACAGCTTACATAATCAGAATGAGAAATGAATGACTCTTTGAAATGAATATTTTACCTCAGATATGTAGAACAGTGTTAAGGAGATAGTAGGTATGGGTATAATATATACATACATACATGCATATATGCATGCATGTATATATATATATATATACATATATATATATATATATGTATATATATATATACATATATATATATATGTATATATATATATATATATGTATATATATATATATATATAAATATAAATATGTGTGTGTATATGTTATACACACAGGTGTGTATGTGTATTTCTTTCTAAGACTTACCCCAAATAATAGGCATACCTTTCATGTATCAGATAAGTATGAATCAGAGTTGCTAATTCATACATTAAAAAGTTGGTGAATCACTAATTCTATTTACATTAATACCCCAAAGACAGAGGGGAATGAAATGAATAGTCAAGCATCTGGATATTTTCAAAAGTTTTGAAGTTTTACAGACCCAGTGTCTTGATAGCTGAAATTGTCCACTTTCAACCAGATGTCATTTTGCATATATATGCACATACATGCATATTGCCTTTATAACTGGTAAAAGTTCATTGTGATAAAGCTGTCCATTTATTTTAATGACCAGTTTATTTTGGCCACGGAATTTGAATAATAGCATGCCTTTGCACCCCTTGACCAAATGGAACATGGGTATGTTTTTCATTTCCTCCATGACCCTATGACCTATGAAGAAAAAAATTTCCTGAAAATATTCCCAAACCCATGAAAATATATATTATCATTGTGGACATGTAAATACTCTAGGAATTTACCTATTCAAGCAGTGTAATCCCCTTTGAGGATATTGTGAAGTATGCTACGGTCAAGGAATTAGGGTGAAGGAGTACTAAGAATGGGAGTCAGGAAGACCATTTTACATCCAGCTGTAGATACTTAAGAACTATGATGCTTTGGGGAAGTCACTTAACTGCTCTGGACCTCTGTTTCCTGCTTTTTAAATGGGGCTTAAATATTACAGAGTTAGTGTGAGGATCAAATAAGATGACATATGAAGAGCTGTGCAACTTTGCAAAACAATAATGTTAGCAATCATTGCTGTTATTGTTCCTTTCTCTTTGTTTCTATGACCTGTCTCTTTTTTTAAAAAAGGTGATATTTTAGGGGCAGCTACATGGTGCAGCAAATAGAGCACCAGCCCTGGAGTCAGGAAGACCTGAGTTCAAATCCGGCCTCAGACACATAATACTTCCTAGCTATGTGACTTTGGGCAAGTCACAACCCCAATTGCCTCACTAAAAAAAAAGTGATATTTTTATTTTCTAGTTGATCTATATTACCATTTTTTCACTGAATCTCAATGGTGAGAGATAGGATATGTTTTTTATTGATCACAGAATCACAAAACTTAAGTGATGGAAGGAGGTTCGGTGGTGGAAGAAAACAACTGCAGAAAGGTTAAGTGAACTCTCTCAGGTAACACAGGTATATATGTTGATCCTCATTCTGCTCTCTAGGTTCCAGCTGAAGAAATCCTGCTGTCTTTTAGTTGTGACAACTCCTAATATATTTGAAAATAAGCAATAACGTCTTTTCCTATTTAAGGTAATCTTCTCCAGTTCTGTTATCACATCCTTTTATGACATGAACTTGGGGACCTTCACCATACTGTTTACTCTATTCTGGTTCATTCTAGATACTCAGTGATTCTCCTAAAGTGTGGTGCCTCAAAAAGAACAAGTTACTCTAGAGAGTTTTTGATTAGCATAGAATACAATTGGATTATTATCCTCTTATTCCCAGACCATATGTCCATTCTTTTTTTTCTTTGATCAAATTATATTTTCTTGTGTTATTTATGCTTCTTAGGAGTAGCTTCTTTTTTATATTCTCTATTTTTTGTGATCTTTTACATCCACCAATGTATTATTTTTTATATATCTTCCAACTTCTGTGGTTTCCCCTGTTGGCTCTCATTCCTCTCATAATACCTCATTACAGTATTTTAGGATTTAACCAACCTTGAACCTTTTTTACTATTGCTGTTCTTTTACTGTCTTCACATAAATTACCTTCATGTCTATGTTGAAGTTTTGGTTAAAAACATCTAGATCAAAGGGGAGCCAAGATAACAAAGTAAAGACAGGGACTCACCTGAGCTCTTCCAAATATCCCTCCTAACAATTTTAAAATAATGCCTCAAAATGAATTCTGGAGTGTCAGAACCAACAAAAGGATGAGATGAAATAATTTTCCAGCCAGAGACAACTTAGAAGGTTGGTAGGAAAGGTGCATTTCATTCAGGTAAGAATGGAGCAGCTTATGGAACTCTTAGACTACAGACAGTAAGGGAGTAAGATAACTAGTCAGAAGGAGATTACAAGGGACTCTTTGCTGGCACTGGGTGCAGAATTCAATTTTATTGCCAGTACAGGGTTCCAGGTTGCAGTACCAGGGTGAAGAGAAACACTAGCAAGAGTAGTGACCCTGGTCTCAGCTCCAGGGCAGAAAATAGAGCTTGTGCTTGCTCACAGAATAGCACAGAGGCTAGGAGAGCAGTGGTCACAATTCTCATCATACTGTCTTGAAAGAATTGAAAACTTACACACCATCAGAACCAGCTCTGACAACAGCAGCACAAAAAGCATGAAGCTTCAGAGAATACTCCTTCTACCACAAGATCAGAGCACAACTTTAACATAAAGTTAAAAGTAAAGAAATAGGCCAGAAAATGAGCAAAGAACAGAAAAAGAACCTGACCATAGAAAGTTACTATGAAACAGGGAATATCAAAATTCAAATTCAGAGGAAGCCAACAATGTCAAAACAGCTACATCTTAAGCCTCAAAGAAATATGTGAATTTGTCTTAGGGTAAAAATAATTCCTGGAAGAACCCCAAAAGGATTTTAAAAGTCAAATAAGAGAAGGCAGTTAGGTGGTACTGTGAATAGAGCATTGGCCCTAGAGTCAGGAGAACTTGAGTTTAAATACAGTCTCAGACACATAACACTAGGTGTGTGACCCTAAGCAAGTTACTTAACACCATTGTGTAGTCAAAACAAAACAAAACAAGTAGAAGTCAAATAAGAGAGGCAGAGGAAAAAATGGGAAAAGAAATGGGAAAGATTTAAGAAAATTATGAAAAAAAATCAGTAGCTTGGTAAAGGAGGGAAAAAAAATAGTGAAGAAAACAACTTAAAAAGCAAAATTGGTAAAAGACACAAAAATCCACTGAAGAGAACTCGTTACCCTAGTTGGTTTGGAGAATAACTAAAATATGGTGCAAATTGAGTTATATCCTATTATTTCTATGAAAGAGGTTTTTTTTCCTACATGTATGAGTGAGTGTAAAGCAAGCCACTTCCCCCACCACCACCCTCTTCATGGTGTGATGAGCCTGGTAAGTTTGGTAACAGCAGCATTCTTGTTTTGTGTTTATTTTGTTTTGTTTTAGCTTCAGTTTTCATAAGTGGGGATCATGAGAATGCCCCTTTAATTCATTTAGGGAAAGAGATGGTTTCCAGGTTAAACAAACAAACAAAAAAGAAAAAAAAGAGGGATACTTTACCTAGCAAGAGAAAATAAAAATTCAGAAGGCTGGCACTGAATCCTCACATACCTCACATAGTCTTACAGCTCTATGTTTGTTTTGTGTGGGCATATCTCAAGGATTTTCCTTGATCACATTTAAGATTTTTTTTAAATGGGAGATAGAATAAGCAAAAATAAATATTGCAACAAAGGAAACTCCTTTAGGAAAGCTCCTTTAAGTGTGGGATAAGGGAGAACTTTCAACTGAGACAGGGATGACAAAAAAAAAATTTGGTGATATCTGCTCTAAAATGAAGAGGTGCAATCAGCTGATTAATTATTCTGACTCCAGTTCAGAACTTTTGATTATCATAAGCTGAAAGATCTAAGATTAGTCTCCAGGGATAATGAGCCTGAAGATTGGAGGCCACATGTGGCCCTCTAGGTTCTCAAGTGTGGTACTTTGATTGAATCTAAACTTCACAGAACAAGTGCTTTCATTGAGCGGATTTGTTCTGTGAAATTTGTATTTAGGCACAGAGTTGCACTTGGTTCTTTGTTTATAAAGACCAAAAGCAGATTATTAATATTTATGGAATGAATTAACTGACCCTTTAAATGTATTTATATCATCTGCTGTCATGTGGCCCCTTTAAGAAGTCATTAGCCATGATCAAAGGACACTAGCTTCTATTAGACAACATTAGCCTTTTAGTACCTTGAACCTTTCCACTTGAATATGTTACATTCCTAGATTTGATGAGCACTCCAGAACACTTAAATATCTTTTTCAAAGATCTCATATTTTAAGATTATAATCTTTCTTGGGAAAATGAAACTGATCTAATGGTAACTCTACTCCTCATGGGAGAAAGGTGAAACATCCTAGAGGAAACAAATAAGTTGCCTCCAGTGGAAGTATAAACTCTAGATTACTATAGTCATTTACTACTGTGTGTTGTGTAATTAATCTATTCCACAGATCTACCACCCTAGTTATAGCCAGGAGCAGATTGTTTTTTAACACAAATTTAAATATGGTATGGCTAAACCACCTTCTTTCGCATTTTTTTAAATGATTCTCTTGATGTTTTTGACTTTTTTCTTCCAGATGAATTTTGTTATTATGTTTTTCTAACTGTATAAAATTATTATTGAGCAATTTCATTAATATAGCACTGAATGAGTAAATTAACTTAGAATTGTCATTTTTATTATATTGGTTCAGTCTACCCATGAGCAATTAGTAATTTTTTTTGAATTTTTTAGGTCTGATTTATGAAAAGTGGTTTGTAATTCTATTAATATAGTTATTAAGTTTGTCTTAGAAGATAGACTCTCAAGTGTTTTATATTGTCCAGTACCTTTAATTAATTAATTAATTTTAGTATTAAACATTGACTTTTATAAGATTTTGAGTTCTAAATTTTTGTCCCTGCCTCCCGTTACCCCTCCCCAAGATGGCAAGCAATCTGATATAGGCGATACAAGTACAATCATAATAAACATATTTCCACATTAGTCATGTTGTGAAGGAAGAGTCAGAATAAAAGCCAAAACAAAACAAAACAAAACAAGACAAAGAAAGAAAACAACAACAACAACAACAAAAGACATAAAATAGTTAAGTTTTGATCTACATTCAGACTCCATAGTTCTCTTTCTGACTGTGGATAGCATTTTCCATCATGAGTCTTTTGGAATTGTGTTAGATCATGTATTCCAGAGAAGAGCTAAATCTATTATTTGGTCATCACACAATGTTGCTGGTACTGTGTATAATGTTCTCCTGGTTCTGCTCACTTCACTGAGCATCAGTTCAAGCAAGTCTTTCCAGGTTTTTCTGAAATCCACCTGCTCATCATTTCTTATAACACAATAGTATCCCATTATATTTATATACCACAACTTGTTCAGCCATTCCCCAATTGATAGGTATCCTCTTAATTTCCAATTCTTAGCCAGCACAAAAAGAGCTGCTACAAATATCTTTGTACAGGTAGATCTTTCCCCCTTTTTAATGATCTCTTTAGGATACAGACCTAGTAGTATTTCTGGATCAAAAGGTGTGCCCAATTTTATAGTTGTTAGGGCTTAGTTCCAAATTGCTCTCCAGAATAATTGAATTAGTTCACAATTCTACCAACAATGCATTAGTGTTCCAATTTTCCCACATCTCCAACAGTTATCATTTTCCTGTTTTGTCATGATACTTATCTGATAAGAACAAAGTGGTACCTCAGAGTTATTTTGATGTACATTTCTCTGATTAAATGATTTATTTTTTAATTTAAATTTAATTTAAATCTTTTTATAAAATTTCTTTTTTTTAAAATTTTTAAAAAAATTAGTATTTTTCCCTTTACATGTAAAACAATTTTGGCATTCAATTTTAAAACTTAGAGTTCTAAATTTTCTCCTTTCTTCCCTTCCTCTCTCCTTATACCCCCTTATTGAGAAGGTAAGCAATTCAATATAGGTCATATATGTGTAGTCACGCAAAACTCTTCCATATTAGTCATGTTGTGAGAAACTAATATTTCCCTCCATCCATTCCCCCCATTTATTCTATTCATTCTCCTTTCACCTTGTCCTTCCTCAAAAATGTTTAACTTCTAGCTACCCCTCCCCCAACATGTTCTCCTCTCTCCTCTCCCCCCTTCTCTTATTCCCTTCTCCCCAAATTTTCTGTAGGATAAGATAGATTTCCATCTCTAATTGAGTGTGTATGCTATTCTCTCTTTGAGCCAATTCTGATGAGTTACTACCTCTCTCACAACTTTTCTCTTTCAGTTTATAAGCTTTTTCTTGCTTCATTCATGTGAGATAATTTATCCCATTCCACTTCTCCCTTTCTTTTTCCCCTAGTACATTCCTTTCTCACCACATAATTTTATTTTTTAGATATCATCCCTTCATATTCAACTCATACCTGTGCCCTCTGTCTATATATATGCTGCTTCTAAATTACCCTAAAAATGAGAAAAGTTTTATGCATTACAAACATCACCTTTCCATATGGGAATGTAAGCAGTTTAATTTTAGTAAGTCCCTTATGATTTCTCTTTCCTGTCTGTCTTTTAATGCTTCTCTGCCATATTGGCTCCACCCCAATCAAATGATTTAGAGCATTTTTTCTATTTCTTTTTTTTAATTTTATTAATTTATTTTGATTTATCAACAATCACTTCCATATGCTTTTGAGTTGAAAATTTTTCTCTCCCTTCCTCCCCCCACCCTCCCCAAGATGGCACACAATCTGATATAGAATTTATATTTACATACCCATTAAACATATTTTCACATTGGTGAAGTTGCAAGCAAAAATTAAAACCAATAGGAGGAACCATGAGAAAGATGAAACAAAACTCAACAGAAGGTAAAAATAAGTGATAGCGATTCGACTTCCATAGTTCTTTCTTTGGATGTGGACAGCATTTTCCATCTGAAGGCCTCTGGAAATGTCTTAGATCCTTGTAATGCTGAGAAGGGTTCAGTTTAATAATATTAGTCATCGCATAATGCAGCTGTTGTTGTGTACAAAGTCCTCTTGGTTCTGCTCACTTCACTCAGCATCTGACCATACAAATCTTTCCAGGTTTATCTGAAGTCAGCCTGTTCATCATTTCTTACAGCACAACAGTATTCCATTACATTCATATACCACAACTTGCTCAGCCATTCCCAATTGATGGGCATCCTCTCAATTTCTAATTCTTTGCCACCACAAAAAGAGCTGCTATGAATATTTTTGTACATGTGGGTCCTTTTCCCATTTGTTTGATCTCTTTTGGATGTAGCCCTAGAAGTGCTATTGCTGTATCAAAGGGTATGCACATTTTTGCAGTGCTTTGGGCATAGTTTCAAATTGTTCTCCAAAATGGTAGGATCATTTCATAATTCCACCAACAATGTATTAGTATGCCAATTTTCCCACATCTTTTCTAACATTTATCATTTTCCTGTTTTGTCATGTTGGCCAAACTGATAGGTGTGATGTGGTACCTCAGACTTGTTTTGATTTGCATTTCTCTAAGCAATAAAGATTTAGAGAGTTTTTTATGGCTATAGATGGTTTTAATTTCTTCATCTGAGAACTGTCTGTTCATATCTTTTGACCATTTATCAATTGGGGAATGGTTTGTGTTCTTATAAATTTGTCTTAATTCTCTATATATTTTAGAAATGAGGCCTTTATTACAGAAACTGGTTGTAAAAATTCTTTCCCAATTTTCTACCTTCCTTCTAATCTTAGTTGCATTGGCTTTGTTTGTGCAAAAACTTTTCAATTTAATGTAATCAAAATTATCCATTTTGCTTTTCATAATGTCTCTATCTCCTGTTTGGTCATGAATTCTTCTGTTCTCCATAGATCTGATAGGTAAACTATTCCTTGTTCTCCCAGTTTGCTTATGGTATCAGCCTTTATATCTAAGTCCTGAACCCATTTTGACTTTATTTTGGTATATGGTGTGAGATTTGGGTCTATGCCTAGTTTCTGCCATACTCTTTTCCAGTTTTCCCAGCAGTTTTTTTCAAAGAGTGGGTTCTTATCCTAGAAGCTGGGGTCTTTGGGTTTATCAAATAGTAAATTACTATAGTCATTGACTACTGTGTCTTGCATATTTAACCTATTCCACTGATCCACCTCCCTATTTCTTAGCCAGTACCAAGCAGTTTTGATGATTGCTGCTTTATAATACAATTTAAGATCTGGAATTGCTAGGCCACCTTCCCCTGCATTTCTTTTCATTAGTTCCTTTGATATTCTGGACCTTTTGTTTTTCCAAATGAATCTTGTTATTATTTTTTCTAACTCTATAAAATAATTTCTCGGTATTTGGATTGGTACGGCCCTGAATAAGTAAATTAGCTTAGGTAGGATTGTCATTTTTATTATATTAGCTTGGCCTACCCATGAGCAACTGATGTTTTTCCAATTATTTAGATCTGATTTTATTTGTATGAAAAGTGTTTTGTAATTGTGTTCATAGAGTTTCCGGTTTTGTTTCAGTAGGTAGACTCCTATATATTTTTTAATGTGTATAGTAAGTTTAAATGGGATTTCTCTTTCTATCTCTTGCTGTTGGATTTTGTTGGTAATATGTAGAAATGCTGATGATTTATGTGGGTTTATTTTAGAGCCTGCAACTTTGCTAAAGTTGTTTATTATTTCAAGTAGTTTTTTACTTGATTCTCTAGGATTCTCTAAGTATATCATCATGTCATCTGCAAAGAGTGATAGCTTTGTTTCTTCTTTGCCTATTCTAATGCCTTCAATTTCTTTTTCTTCTCTTGTTGCTAAAGCTAAGGTTTCCAGTACAATACTGAATAACAGCAATGATAATGGACATGCTTGTTTTACCTTCATCTTATTGGGAAAGCTTCTAGCTTATCTCGATTACATGCAATGTTTGCTGTTGGTTTGAGGTAGGTACTACTTATAATTTTAAGGAAAATTCCATTTGGTCTTATGTTTTTTCAGTGTTTTTAATAGGAATGGGGACTATATTTTGTCAACAGCTTTTTCTGCATCTATTGAGATAATCATGTAATTTTTTTTCAGTTTTGCTGTTAACATGGGCAATTATGCTGACAGTTTTTCTAATATTAAACCAGCCCTACAATCCTGGTGTAAATCCCACCTCTCTTAGTTTATTAATCTCATGATAAATTTCTGAAATATCTTTCTAATATTTTATTTAAAATTTTTGTATAAGTATTCATTAGGGAAATTGGTCTATAATTTTCTTTCTCTGTTTTGGCTTTTCCTGGTTTAGGTATCAATGCTATATTTGTATCATAAAAAGAATTTGACAAGACTCCTTCATCTATCTTTTTTTCTAAATAGTTTACATGTTATTGGAATTAATTGTTTTCCATATGTTTGATATAATTCACTTGTAAATTCAGCTGACCCTGAAGATTCTTTTCTTAGGGAGTTCTCTGATAGCTTGTTCAAATTCCTTTTCTGAAATAGGGCTATTTAAGTATTTTATTTCCTGTTCTGGCAATCTGGGCAAGTTGTATTTTTGTAAATATTTATCCATTTCACTTAGATTGTCAGATTTCTTGGCTTACAGTTGGGAAAATAGCTCCAAATTATTGCTTTAATTTCTTCTTCATTGGTGATGAATTAACACTTTTCATTTTTGATAGTGGTAATTTGGTTTCCTTCTTTCTTTCTTTTTTTTTACATAAAATAACCAGAGCTTTATTTATTTTATTGTTGTTTTTTTTCTTCATAAAACTAGCTCTTGGTTTTAAATTGCTCTCACTCTCCCTTATTGACCTCTGAAAGCCCAGAAAATATCACCCAGGAAAAATCCTGGAACAGTTGAAACTGCAGAAAGATGGAGTTTATCAGTCTTATAGCCCAGGAAACTTGGAGATTAGCAGGAAAGACTTCCCTCACTCTGGGGGAGGAGGAGCAGTGCAGAATGGAAGGTGCCCCAACAAGCTAGCAGCAAGCCTGACCTCAGCATACTAGGGGGACAGTCCTGCCTCCCTTCTATTAGCTCAACAGAAAATTCCGTCTTCAAATATAAGACTCAAGAGAGGTATTAAAAGGTAAACAGGACAGAAAGAAAATACAGTAACAACATGTTATTAATAAGGACAAACTGTTTACATCCCTACAAGGAAAGATGATACTTGTAACTCTAGAGAACTGTATTGTTATTACACCATTTAAGAGGGGTATACATAGATTGAGGTGGTGGGTATAAGTTGACTTTGATGTAATGATAAAAAATCTAATTAAGTGGGTTAAGTGGATCTAAGTAAGTGGATTAAGTGGATCTAATTAAGGGATTGTACTGGGAGGAAAGAAAGTGGGAGGAAGGCAAGGGCAAATTATATTACATGAAAAGAAACAAAAACATTACAGTAGAGGGAAAGCATTGTTTGAACCCTGTTCTCATCAGATTTGGTTCAAAGAGAGAATAACATAATCAGTTAGGTGTAGAAATCCAACTTACCATATAGGAAGTAGGAGTGGAAAGGGAAAAGAAAAGGGAGTGAGTAAACAGAATGGAGGAAAGAAGTAGTAAAGGCAAAAGGGAAGAAAAGGGAGGGGGCTAAAAATGGTAGGGACCAAGGGAGGTGGTAGTCAAAAGCAAAACACTAGAGAGAAAGGAAAGGGAAAAAGAAAAAAGAAAAACATAAATGGAGAGAAAAGTAGGATTGAGAGAGACACAGGTAGTAATCATAACTGTGAATGTGAAAGGGATGAACTCTCCCATGAAATAGAAATGGATAGCAGAATGAATTAAAAACCATAATCCTACAATATGTTGTTTACAAGAAACACATTAGAAACAAAGGGATACACACCAGGTAAAGGCAAAACGTTGGTGTAGAATAGATCATGCGTCAGCTGAAGTAACAAAGAAACAAACAAACAAAAACAAGGGCAGCACTCTTGACCTCAGACAAAGCAAAAGCAAAAATTGATCTTATTAAAAGAAATAAGGAAGGAAACTACATCCTGCTAAAAGTTACCACAGACGATGAGGTGATATTATTATTAAACATATATGCACCAAGTGGTACAGTATTTAACTTCTTAGAAAAGAAGTTCAGGGAGTTGCAGGAAGAAATAGACTCCCTTAATGAAAGGATTTGTTCCATAAAATTTGGACTCAGTCAAAAGGCTGCAGCCAAGGACCTAGAAGGCCACGTGTGGTCTTGAGGATACAGATTTCCCACTCCTGGTATAACCACTAAATGGAATTTCCATCAGTGACTGTCCACTGCTGAAACTTCTGGTATGTTCTTTCCCCAAAGCACAATCATTTAAATTATACAACTCAACCTTTTTAAATTATAAAATATGTGGTCTTCAATGCCAGTAGACCATGCTTGGTGGTTCAGTGATTTTATTAAATCAATCCTTCAAATTTAGCATTGAAGTTTAAATTGGCTGCAAGCCATTTGTTTCTCTGGTATTATATAGTAACTCAGTTTACCTCACTATATATTTTCCCTGTGGGTGATTTATTGTTTATTATCATCACAGATAAATCCATTCAGAAGAAATGTGAATATAAATCTCAGTAAATATTGATAAATGAACACACATTTCATTGGGTCTTTAATGCTAAGTCAATACTGCCCATCAGCTATGCTTTTATCTTACTCATTAATCTAGCTGTTTGAGACGTTCCTTATGAAGGTTATCCTGCTTATTTCTAGTGAGTTGTTAGACCTGTCCGTCAAATACAAAATGTATTGATTTACATAGATTGCTTCCACCCTCCGCATGATAGATTTCCCCATATACCCTTCCTAATATTCCTATGGGCCAGGAACTTTCTGGTAAAAATAGAATTATGGCAAAAAGTGTTTGAGCCATTATGCTTAAATAACAAATAACTTCCTGCTTTTTTAAAGCTCTTTGTATAAAGCTTGAATGGTGATGACAGTTAAAGATAATTCTGTTTTACTATTTCAAGGAAGATTATAGCTTGCTAAATAAGTTGATTTGAAGTGGTGGAAAACCTAAGGGATTTTGAGAAGGTGGTAGAAAAGGCAAGTTTGCATTGCAGCTTTGGATGATCTTCATGATGGTTGTAAAAATCTACAGTAATCTTGCCAATATGGAGAAAGCTTTAATAAGAGGGTGAGAAATTAATCCTTTCCCACTTTTGGTCCCCATGGAAGGACAGCAAGGATTATCTCTAATCTCCTTCAGGAGAAAAGTTTTCCAAAATTTTAATATTTAAATGAATCAAAACATTGCTAGAATCTCACAATCCTAATTTAAAATATTTTATTGACTTAATTGGATAGAACAAATCACTAAAAGGATTATCCCTTTAGACGTATTTTCACATGAGACTTACAGTTATTTTTTTTTACAAAAATAAAATTACTATTTTTCTCTAACCCAGCCAAGCTGCTCCTGCCTCCTGGTCTTATAAGACTGAATTCTAATTCCCACACTGGGCCATTGGTGATTAGTGAGGATTCACTACATCAAATCAATCCCATTTTCAACAATACAACATCCTTCCCTATCTGTCCCTCAGGACCCACACACACCACACACAACCCCATCTTCCTGTCATGCCCTAGATATGTGTCATACCTCTTTAACCATTTCCATATTTTGTTTAGGGGCCATTGCCAGTCATGATCTATGTGTTGCCACTGGATCACGATGACTTTGGAGGAGAGACTGAGACTGATGATTTTTCACTGCTCTGCCTCACATAAATCCAATTCACTTGCAAGTCAAGATATTATCCATCTGATGTCATTGGTCCTCTTCAAGAATAAAGGACAAACAATAACAACATTTTGTTTTGGGTAGCAGTACTCAAGACATTGGGCAATAATAATAATAATAGCAAACATTTAAATTTCTCTTTAAGGTTTGCAAAATACTTTATCTATGTTATCTCATTTGATCCTCACAGCCACCCTAGGAGGTAACTGCTATTATTATCCTCATTTTACTTATGAAGAAAGTAAAGCTCAGGGAGGATAAGTGACTTGCCCATCACTAGAGAGTGATGAGGCAGAATTCAAACTCAGGTCTTCCTTATTCTAAAGTCCTGCATTCAACTCAAGGTACCACCAGGATAGTCCCACCTTGTTTTTCCAGTCCAAAAATTGGTTTATAATCTTTCATCACATAATCCTCACACAATATAATTCTGTTTGTCACATTGCTTAAAAGGTAAACAAAGCAGCAGTGTGGCACATGGATATGCATTCATCTTTTGCACATTGAGAGTCGTAAGCTTAGAATTCTTAGTGCACAGACACTGCCAGTATGTTTCTGAAAGCCAACTTGCATGGATTGTTTAGAGCACTGCAGTACTAATGGTATTGTCACTCAACCTAATGAAGAGCCATAGGCAGAAGAGGAATGGGTAGGCAGGTGAAGCTGTCATGAGTAGGTCAAATGATATAGTAAGATTTACAGCTTCCCATGCTAGCTAAACTAGACAGTTTGTCTGCTAGCAATCCTAATATGTAAAACATTTCTCTATGAATATGGGTAAATATAAAAACTATTCTGTGGACTTGAAATTGAGAATGATTGTGTTCACCGAACAGCATGGAAACAGAGCTGTGGAAAGACAGTTTTCAGTCAATGAAAAGTTGGTGCAAGACTGGTAGAAACTAAAAGGCAAGTAATACTCATATAATTTTTGAAAAAAGCTTCACATACATAATGGTCACACCCCACTTTTTTGCTGAAAAAAATTGGTACAATATCTGTGATGACTGTGCACTGAAATATACTATATATGCATATATGTGTGTTTTATGCCTACATAATTTGTATATGTATGTATGCATATGTTTGCACACACATAGATGTATATATACATATATTTATGTATATGTGTAGGTTTGTATGTATGTATCTATATGTGTGTATATATGTGCGTGTGTATGTGTGAGTATATGTATGCATACATGTATATCTGTGTATATATACATATATTTACATGTATATACATACATTTTATATACATATACATTAATGTATATGTATGCATATGTGTGTATACATATACATACATACATACATACACACACACACACATACATACATATACATACAGGATCAGCTAGTGGCTCAATGGAAGGAGCAGTGGGACCGGAGTCAGGAAGAACTGAGTTTAAATTTGACCTCAAATGCTCACTAACTCTGTGACATGGGGAATCACTTAACCTCACTTTGTCTCACTTTGCTCACATGTAAAATGGGGATATTACTTACCTCCCAGGGTTGTTGTAAGGAACAAATAAGATAATAATTATAAAGTATTTACCACACGCCTGGCATATAGTAAACTAACATATGTTAGTTTTTGCTTTTGTTGTTGTTAGATATTACATATATACATATGTTACCAGTGTAATAAAGTAAAACATTTATAGTAGATATCACTGCCAATCTCTCTAAGCCTTCATTTTCTCATTTATAAAATGTGAGGGTTGGACCAGAAAGACTTAGAGGTCTATTGCACCTCTAGATTTAATAATGCCAATACAAATTAATACAGCTATTGTTTCTAGGAAAGATCACTTGATTCTGTTATCCTCTCACCAGTCTGGTGAATTTATCCTTCACTGGCCAACATATTTGTTGCTTCCACTTTCTGTGCTTTTCTTTCTCATTTTCACCAATTTCTTCTGCTTTGAGATTTTCTTCCATTTGTTCTGGACATATCTTCTATGTACCCACTTACTTATCTCCCCTATTGTGATTTAAACTCCTTGCTAGCAAGGACTTTCTTTTATATCCTTAGTTTTTAGCACATTATGCTATATACAATAAGTATCTAATACATACTTTTTGCAATAAGTATCTAATACATACTTTTTGATGGACTTTTAGGATGTAAGTTTCTTAAGGGCTAGGGATGTCTTGGGAGGTGAGGGTATTTCTAGCACTTACTACACCATTTGGCACTTAAGTATTTAGTAAACATATATTCATGCTCTTAAAATGACACCAGCTTTCAAAGAAATCAGAATTGAAAAAATTTACTCAAGCTTGGCACTATTACTGTTATTCAACGTATTCACCTTGGTTATGCCACTAAATCTCTCTCAGCCTTGATTTCTTCATCTGCAAAATATGGAAACATCAAGACAGTAAAAAATAAAAGACATTGAAAGGTCTTTGTAACATTTATGTTTTTTTTTCTTTGTAGCATTTTGAAAAATCAATAGAAAAGACCAGAAAAGAGGTTAAGGAGACAAAAAAAATAGGATGAGTTGGAAATGGTTTAAAATGTATTATAACATTTTGAAAAGAAATCCAAGCTATATGTAATGGAGATGTAAGATTTCATATCCAATCTTCTTTTTCTCTTCTTCTTTGTAAGTAGAAATGCTTGTTTGTTGATGTTTGATAAATACAAATAAGATTAGGGATTTGATCTATGATTGGCTGCTGTAAGGGATTATCTGGTGAGTAAACTTCTGCTATCAATGCAGGTTGGAAAATTCTCTGCAACTGAGAGTTGTCTATGGTGCTAAGGGTCACATAGCCAGACTTTGTCAGAGATGATAAATTGAATCTAGATTACCCTGGCTCTGAGATGAGTTCTCTATTAGTTATACCATGCTGCTTAACAGGTTTTGGATTACAAAAAGAAAGACAAAAATATTTTAACAATTATACTTCACAGATAACTCTCTACTTTGGTTACATCTAGGACTACTACACCTGCCTCTTTCCAACTGACTTCTAATATTCCATTAAATATGAAGACACACCCAATATACTAATGGAGCAGAATACATCAGTGAATAAGAAAAAATGCCTTGAATTCCAGCCTCCTAGGAATGAAGTATTCTACTAGTAAGAAAAATTACAGCACATACTATGTGACCCAAAATTATTCCAAGAAAACACCTCAAAAATCTCCTTGTAGCCTATCATACATATCCTTGTAGCATATCATAGCATATCATCCCCATACCTATCATATGGGTAGGGGTTTACATAAATATGTGGCTTTCACCAAGTACTTTGTCTTGATAATATATCTGAGCAATGAATTGAGCTCAGGATTTTGAGATGTAGATCTTGGGTCCAAAGCTACTTCCAGCCACTCAGTGCATGTGCCCTAATTTCCTTGGAATCAGAGGGCAATGTGACCTTTATTTCCCTTATGGGAATCATTAGCCCAAGACATCAGACGCCATCTTGTCCAATCCATATGTGAATAGGAATCACAGCTAAAATATCCCTAATGTGTGCCTGAAGACTTCCATTGATGGGGAAACTACTACCTCCCAAAGCAGTCCATCCCATTTTGAGTTAGCAAAAATTGTTAAGTTTTATTAATTTATTTTTGCATAGAATCTAAATCTGGTTCCTTGATGACCATTGCTGTTTTGTTTTTATTTTTTGTAGTTCTGCACTCTGAAGATGAGCAGAATCAATTGAATTCCTCTTCTATATCACATTAATTCAAATATTTGAACATCACTATTTTGTTCCCTTTAAATCTTTTCTCAAATCTGAATATCAATTAACCAAAACATTTATTAAGTGCCTACTATGTGCTAGGCATTGTGACAAGTGCTAAGGATACAGAAAGAGGCAAAAGATAATCCCTGTCCTCAAGGACCTATTTGTACAAAAATATTTATAGCAGCTCTTTTTTGTAGTGGCTAAGAATTGGAAATCAAAGGGATGCCCATCAATTGGGGAATGGCTAAATAAGCTGTGGCATACGGCTGTAATGGATTATTACTGTGCTATAAGAAATGACAAATAAGATAATTTTAAAAAAACCTGGAAAGACTTACATGAACTGATGCATAGTGAAGTGAACAGAATGAGGAGAACATTGTACACAGTAAGAGCAACATTGTTTGATTAAGAAATATGAATGACTTAGCTAGTCTCAGCAATACAGTGATCTAAGACAATCCCAAAGGACTAATGATGGTATAAACTCTCTAGATGTTGCATACCTCCAGAGAAAGAACTGATATTGATGAATACAGATTGAAACATGCCATTTTTCACTTTCTTTCATTTTCCCCTTTCATTTGAGTCTTCTTATACAAAATGATTAATATGGAAATGTTTTATATTTACATCTGATTCTTCACCATCTCAGGTGGGGGAAGGGAGGGCAAGTAGGGAGGGAGTGATAAAATGTGTAACTCAAAACTTTAAACAAAAATGTTAAAAATTAATTTAAAGAAAACAATAAATTGAAATAAATATTTGGGCTAGTTGGCAAAGAAGGCAGTATCTTTTCCAGTGCATTAAATGCAGACATTAATCATCTAAGCTTTAGTTACCTTAATTTTTCTTAGCACTATGTATCATCAAAAGGGAAAGGCTGGAGATACTCTAACATATTATAGAAATAGGTTAGAAATTGCCATTGACAGCAGTCTACCATAGATAATGGTTTTATCTTGAAGCCTTAGGTATCATATGGGTGATTGTTTAATTTAATTTAAAACATGTTAACTGCCAATTTTGTTGGTAGCATTTGGAAATGTGTGTTTTAGTTATAGTGTTGTTGTATTTTTCATCATATTTGGGCATTTTCTATTTGAGACTGTTAAAACTGTTCATATGTATGAAGCTGTAGAGTTTATATATGAATTTTCCCCCCAATGTGAACAATTAAGTGAAGCAAAATGTTGTATTATACACTTACCTAACCCACAGTCAAATGCATTGAAGAAGTTATTAGTTATTTAGGGGATTTCCATGTAGGATTCAATTTTCTGCCTAAAGATTTTCTTCAATGTTAAAATACTGGTTAAATTCTGGGTGAATATCTGCCTATTGCATGAAAATTCATGAATATGCCTATTCTTCCAATTAGTATAATATCTGAAGTTAACTTCTGTTAACTAATGCTTCTGTAGGCACAAAAAATCACTTAAAAACAAATAATAAAGAACACTTTAATGCATAAGGATGTGAACAGTAACTTTTTTAATGGTAAACCAATAATCTGGCTCAACAGTTTTGTAGAACACAATTTGACCTCATAATTTTCTATTGTAAGGGAGATTTCCAGTTGAAAGAGTTCAGTAGTGTCTAATTAAGATAGCCATGAGAATGTGTACTGATCTGAGTTCATTTCTTCATCTCCGATATATTACTAAGCTCTCTGCAAATCTTGGTTAACTGACAGCTGTCAATAAGTATATTTAATGATAAAAGCAATAAGTGAACATTAGATAAAAGGAGAGACTAAATAATATGAACAAAATACATTTATATTCCTTCATTCTGTTTTACTCTGTGTTGTAGAGATTTACTGTATTTTGGGACAAAATAGGAACTTGTGCACACTTCCCACTTGTAAAAGTGACCTAAGCATTTTCAGTCCCCTTTAAGTTCCATTACACTGAATTCAAGCCATTGTTTTGGCCAACTTGGGGATGGTAACCACTTTCTTTGAGGCAATTGGGGTTAAATGACTTGCCCAAGGTCACACAGCTCCTAAGTCTCAAGTGTCTGGTCTGAGATTGCATTTGAATACAGGTCCTTTTGACTATAGGGCTGGTGCTGTCTCTACTATGTCACCTAGTTGCCCCCATGAGTTAGCCACTTTTGAAAGCTACTTTAAATATTTTTAAAATTATCCTAAGGAAAGAAAATAGCCAAAAGCCTAGGCAGCATGTCCCAGTATATTAGAAAGCACAAGATTTAAAAGTAGAGGAATCTGACTCTGGTTTTGAATCCTAGCTCCTATACATAGTTCCTAAAAATGGGCATTGATAATAAGCAATTAATAACAGCATTTACATAGTATATTAAAGTCTGCAAAACATCTTACCCTCACAATAACCGAGGGAGGTAGATCCTATTATCATCATCTTCATTTTATAGATAGTAAACTGAGGCAGATACAGGTTAACTGACTGTACTCAGGGCTACACAGGTGATGAATGTCTGAATTGATTTGAATGCGGGTCTTCCTGATTCCAGGTTCAGTACTTTATTCACTATTCCACCCACCTGTGTCATTTGATCTTGATCAAGTTGCTCATACCATCTAGGGAGACCTTGATTCCCTGGTTATAACATTTTTAGAATTGTAAAATGAAGGGAATATTCTTGCTGATTTAGGTCTTTTAATTTTAAATGTTATGATCCTAAAAGTTAATGTTCACTTTGTTTTACATGATAAAATTCAGCTGAAAGTAGATCCTCTTATCAGTAAACTGACTTTTACCTGGGTCTGTGGAGTGGTGAAAGAAAGTATCAATTCTCATTATATGCTAATAAGTAATAGTTGCATTTATGTGGTGAATGTTTGCCAAAGTAGGGATTTTAATTCTAGGATCATAAAATGTTAGAGCTACTACAAGACTTTATAGGCACTGGAAGGTATCTCAGAGGCAATATAGTCTACCCTTCTCATTTTACAAATGAGACAGATGAGACCTAGAAAATTGAGGCAACTAGCTGGTGAAGTGGATAGAGTGCAAGGCCTGAAGCCAAGAAGACCTGAGTCAATCCGACTTTGGACACTTGCTAGTTGTATAACCCTGCGCAAATTACTTAACCCTGTTTGTCTCCGTTTCTTCATCTGTAAAATGAGCTAGAGAAGGAAATGGAAAACTACTCCATCATCTTTGTCAAGAAAACCCCAAATGGAGTAATGAAGTGTTAGACACAACTGAACAACAAGATAGAGAAAGTGATCCAGCCAATGTTACAACTGATTTAAAGTTGCAAGGGAACTCAGAGGCCCTCCAGTCCAAGGATTGTTGGCATCTAGGGACACATTTCAAGAGTCCCTGAATTTGGATAGGAAAAAACAAATTGCAACTTTGTTTTTGCTAGCCTTTGGTTTCCTTTGTAATGTCATGTATTTCTTTTTGTGAAGTTTAAAATGCTATACTTAGAAATTATCTGCAGGCTTCAGTGGACTGACAAATGATTCCATGATTTAAAAAAATAAAGTAAAGAATCTCTGATTCTAGTCTAGCTTCCTCATTTTATAAATGGGCAAACCAAGACCCAAAGTCTTGAACAAAATCACACAGGAAGTAAGTGGCAGAGCTAAAACATGAATCCAAATTGTCTGACTCCAAATTCAGTTCTCTTTCTAGAGCCCAGACTAGAATTCAGGTAATTTCTAGGTTTTTTTTTTTTTCTGGACAGCATTGTAATTAAATATCTTTAGTGGTTATAACTATAACATATAAAAAATCATTCCCATGATGAAGCAGATTACAAGCTGAAAGAGCACAGAAAAATAATATTCAGAAGAACTTTTAAGCACACACTCACATAGACACACATACTGTTATCTCAGAAGTGATTCAATACTTTATACCTGGCATGATACTTTATCTGTTCAACCTAGGTCCCAGAGGAAGTAGGACAGAGGAGGGACAATAATGATTTACTCCTGGGGATCCTTATGTACTTTTATGTATGAAATGGAAAATCACTTACCCTTTTTCATCTATTGTGTCCTCACCATCACTGAAATACCATTCACTTCTGCATAAGCAAGTTGAAGACATGGGCTCCCTCTCATGATGCAACTCTAGAGCTCTCCTATGAGTATCTACTATATTAGTATGTTTACATTAGAATGAACTTGGTCATAATTCTAATTTATCAGATGCATACTCTATGTATAACCTACTTGGTTATTCTTTTCCTGTTCAGTTCTGAGCAGTGAGGATACGTTGTATAAGATATATAGCATAGTCAAGAAGACCCAAGTTCATCTATCTATGTGCCTCTGGACAAGCTAATAAGTCTCTCAGTGCCTCAGACAACTTGCTAAGTCTAAAATTTGCATAGTAAGTACCTTTCTGAATTGAAAAAGGGAGTTTCCTTGCTCTGAATTCCCTATACTCCTGAAATCATAAATAAAGTTAAAAAAAATCCTGAGCAAGACTGATTGTCATAGGAAAGTCAAGGAAAACAAACCTCCTCCCCATTTCATTCAGAAAATTACAAATCAAGGAATCCCTTAGCCTCAGAAGGGAGTATTTAACTCATACATTTTAGCTAAGAAATTTACTTTAAATTATGAAATTTAAATTATGAAATTATGAAGGGATGTCTGAGGTCCTTTCTAATTCTGGGATCATCTGATTCCATAAACCACTGATAATTCAGTCCAATAATTTAGATTCTCTGATAATTCAGACTATGATTTTATTCCTCTATAGGGTATAAATTATTTCATTAAAAAGTTTGATTAGAATTAGTCTGTAAAACCTCCGGTTCTGCCCCTAAGCATATTGAGAACAAAAGTGAGCAAGAGAACAAACACATAAAAATGTTTATCTTTTTAATATCTTTCATTTACATAATTCTTTCATCTTTTCATATATCCTCAGTTGCATATGAAGAAAAAAAATCTTTCTTACAACCAAGTTCATCCCAAAGTGAATTAAACTGGAGATAATGGATTCCCCTTCACTAGTAGGAATGTTGTTGGTCAGGTATGGGTGTTCAGGAGTGGGGAACCTGTGGCATTGAGGCCAAATGTGGCCTTCTAGATTCTTGGGCATAACCTTTTGACTGAGCCAAGTTTTCCAGAACACATCCTTTTATTAAAGGGATTTGTTCTGTGCAGTTTGGATTCAGTCAAAAGGCTGCACTTGAGGACTTAGAAAGCCACATGTGGCCTTGAGGCTGCAGATTCCCCACCCCTGGTTTAGATAAACATTCAAGTTCCTTCCAACTCAGAATTTCTGGTCAAAATAGAAGATAATTGCTCAGATTGATATCTTTGGGATGGTAATTTGGGCCATCTTTCTTACCTAGCTCTTAGTCACTGAATGGGAATATCCTAAGACCAACTGAGACCTGGGAAAGACCTTAATTTAAAAAGGCCAATGTCACCTACTGCATCCTGGGCCATGATCAATCATTTTGACCTTTGTCTTGCATTAGACTCTGCCTCCCTCAAATCCAACTCATATGCAAATCAAGACATTATGTTCCTATTGTCATTGGTCCTTTTGGAGAAGGAAAGACTACCACCAACAACAACAACAAAATAAGCAGTGACTCTTTTCATTTGCAAAATGGAGTGATAGAAAGCAGTTTTCTTTATGTGTGTTACTGTCAAGAGCTGTGTTTTTGGCATGATAGCATCCTCAACAGGAGAGGGAAAACTTTAGGCCCAAATTTTGAACCCACTTTAGCTAAACATTTGCCTGTGGGCAAATTTCATTTCATTTATTATTCACCTGGTTACCTGAAAATGCAGGGATTTTCCTTTTCATTGCTTCCACTTGTTGTTTAGTCATTTCAGTTGTGTCCAACTTCTGCTACTCATGACTATATAAAAGCAAATACCACATATCTCTGAATTGTTATCTCTTATTCACATGAAAACCAGAAAGCCAGGATTCACCTCCTGGGCTCGAAATTCTATTGAAGAAGAGATCCTAGAGTTTTACAACAACTCATACCTGGAGATGAATAAGAGAGAAACAGCATTCTCAGTATCATATGCTTACACTGACATATTGAGTAATAATACATTCAATGATAAGTAAAAGTCACTTTGAAACTTCCTGAATTTAATTTGACCAATCCAGAGTTGACCACCATTAAGTTACCTAGTGATATAATTTTACATATGATCCTTCTTTAACTTACTGTTAGTGGGAAGGGATTGAAAGCAGTTATTCTCAGGGAGTGGCTAAAATGTTGCTCAGCCTGCTATTTCCTGGTATTTAGACTTTCATTGTTATGACATAATGGGAGTGGATATGGGCATTATTAATTCTAGTTTCTTTCTCTGACATGGGATCAGATAAGAGTGGGAGAGAGTCTTGTCATGCCAGTCATAGGAAAGTGACTGTTCCCTCAAATTTTCCATTCACCTTTGAAGCCAATGCCAGAAACAGTCGTCCCTATAGTCACTCAATACTTTCTCATTTGGAGGTACTTCTCCCTCTGTTAATCTTAACATTGAAATGCAGGTGTTTCTGTTCATCACTATGTCACCCACCCACCAGAGTCATTCTGTCTTAGCCGTGGAGATGATGTCAGGGAAGTTTTTCTCCCCTCTATACTAAGAAGGACCTGCAGAACAAAAAGGAGTGACATGAACTAATCTATGGATAAGGACATATTTTATTGTTGTTCTATCATTTTTTTTCAGTTAAGTCCAACTTTTCATGACCCCATTTTCAGTTTTCTTGGCAAGGACACTGGAGTGGTTTGCCATTTCCTTCTCCAGTTAATTTTACAGATAAGGAAATACATGCAAGCAAAGTTAAGTGACTTGCCCAGGATCACACAGCTGGTAGTTGTCTGAAACTGGATTTGGACCCAGTTCCTCCTGACCACAGGGCTAGCACTTTACCCACTGTGCCACCAAATGACATAGTGGTAAGGATAATTCATATGGTAATATAAATGATAGATATGTGTGTGTGTGTGTGTGTGTGTGTGTGTGTGTGGTGTGAGTGTGTGTGTGTGTGTATGAGTTTCAAAGAGAGAGAGAAGGTAGAGACAGAGAGGGAAGCAGAGTAAATGAATGGTATAGTACCATTATATAAAAATACTTACATACATTGTTATTAATATTGGGGAATTTTTTTTCTTTTTCACCTTATACACTGCATAAATTCAATGTAATTTAACAAATATTTTTAATACTTAATATATATAGCATATGTATGTATGTATATATATATAGAGAGAGAGAGAGAAAGAGAGAGAGAACAAGAGAGAGAGGGAGAGGTACTAAAGGAAATGTAAATTCCCTGTTCATATAAATCTTGCAATCTGGTAAGTGACTGTGGTATATATGTAGCTAACTGTAGTACAAAATACATCATGATCAGTGTAAGTAGAGTCTGCCCAGAAAGTCACAAAGATAAGGTAGCAATAATGCGCATATATATATTTATATAGAACTTGATTAATAGTGTCCTTGGGATGATAAACAGGTAATATAAGTATTTTTTTAATTTAATAGTATTTTATTTTTCCCAATTACATAGCAAGACAATTTTTAGCATTCATTTTTACAAGATTTTGAGGCCCAATTTTTTTTCTCTTTCTCCCTACTCTCTTTCAAAAATGGCAGGCAATTTGATAAAGATTGTACATGTGCTATCATGTAAAACAAATTTCTATATTAGTCACAGTTGTGAAAGAAGAAACAGATCAAAAGGGAAAAAATAAAGCTCAAAAAAAGAATAAAGTAAATGAAAAAAAATACCCTTCAATCTACTTCCAGAATCCAACAGTTTTTTATCTGGATATGCATAGCATTTTTCTTCATAAGTTCTTTGTACTGGTCTTGGATCACTGAGTTGCTGAGAAGAGCTGAGTCATTCACAGTTGATCATCATACAATGTTGCAGATACTATGTACAATGTTTTCCTAGTTCTGCTCATTTCCTTTGGACTCAGTTCATACAAGTCTTTCCAGTTTTTTCTGAAATCTGCCTGTTCATCATGTCATCATGCACAAATAATATTCCATTACATTAATATACCAGACTTTGTTCAGCTCTTCCCCAACTGAAAAATATCCTTCAGTTTCCAATATGTTGCCACCATGGAAAGGGCTGTTATAAATATTTTTGCACATGTGCATCTTTTTCCCTTTTTTATGATCTCTTTGGAATACAGATATAGTAGTGGTATTGCTGGATCAAAGGGTATACACAGTGTTATAGATCTCCAGACTCTAACAACAATGCAGTAGTACCCCAGTTTTCCCACATCTTCTTCAACATTTATCATTTTCCTTTTTTTTTTTTTTGGTATATTAGCCAATCCGATAGGTATGAGGTAGTACCTGAAAGCTGTTTTAATTTGGATTTCTATAATCAAAAATGATTTAGAGCACTTCTTTTTATGCCTATAGATATCTTCAATTTCTTCATCTGAAAACTGCCTGTTCATCACAGACAATTGCTATAAAGATTGTTCTCCAGCTTTCTGCTTTCCTTCTCATCTGGGATGCACTGATTTTGTTTATACAGAAGCTTTTTTATTTTAAAGCAATCAAAATTATCTATTTTATATTTTGTAATGCTTTCTAGCTATTGTTTGGTCATAAACCTGTAATTCACTTAACTTCTCCTTTAAGATTTGGATGCTATACTAGTTGGTACATATATGTTTAGTATTTATAGTACTTCATTTTCTAGGATACCTTTTCACAAGATGTGGTTTCCTTCCTTACCTCTTTTAATTAAGTCTATTTTTACTTTTGCTTTGATTGAGATCAGGATTGCTACCCCTGCTTTTTTTTTATTTTAACTTCAGCTGAAGCATAGTAGATTCTGATCCAGCCACTTTTATTTTGTGTGTTTCTCTGCTTCAAGTGTGTTTCTTATGAACAACATATTGTAGAATTCTGTTTTTTTTTTTATTTTATGGGAGATTTCATCCCATTCACATTCAGAGTTATGACTATTACTGGCATATTTTTCCCCTTCCTAGTTTTCCTCCTGTTTGTCCTCTCTCTCTCCTTTCACCCTTTCCGTCCTTGACAATGTTTTGCTTCTGTCTCCTGCCTTCCCTGGTCTACCCTCTCTTCTCTCAGTTCTCCCTCCCTACTTTTAATAATCTCCTCCCCTCCAACTTTCCTTTTCTGTAAGATAGATTTCCATATTCACCTGATTGTATGCATTATTCCCTAAGGTTCAAGTGATACTGATCATCTACCTTCCCATCTTTCCCTCCACTGACTACAGTGGCTTTTCATGCCTCTTCATGTGAAATAATAGAATTATCTTAAGAAAATGACCGTTTTACAGAATAGGAAATGGAACTTCATAGAATTTAAGTAATTCCTTTGGTCACATAATTAGTGTTAGTCAGAGTCAAGAAAGAAGCCCAAGTATTCTGATTGTGAGCTCAGGACTTTTTTTTTGGGGGGGGGGTTCTAGATCCATAAAGGAAAATTCTATAGCTTATATACTCTTTTAAAAAAATGCTATAAAGCAAGGAATTGAATTCAGGCACCCTACTTAGAAGTGTTCATTTATATACAAACAATAGACAGTCAATTACAAAATGTTTTTGCATGTTCATGTAAAGGAAATAACCTAAGGAAATTGACAAGATAATATTTTGTTAGCCTAATTCTACTTATTGTATGTTCAGGAAATATTCCTGCATATCTCTAAAAATAAACAACAAAGGAGGAAGCATTTCAACATATTGCTGTTAAATGTACTGTGTGCCATGCACTGATATAATTTATAATTTAAAGTTTTCCCCCAAACACTCTACAATTTGGATGGTTTTTGGGTGAATCCCCATTGGTGAGAATTTACATAATTAAATAAAAATACTCTCAGGCCTTCTTTATTGTTGATATAGTAACATAGCCATCCAAAAGGGAATTTATTTAAAATAGAATACAAGATAAATAACTTGAACTTTAGTAATGATCCATTCTCTGCTACAATCTTTCTCTCTCTCTCTCTCTCTCTCTCTCTCTCTCTCTCTCTCTCTCTCTCTCTCTCTCTCTCTCTCTTTCTTTCTCTGTCTCTATCTCTTTGTCTCTCTGTCTTCTATCCTACACACTTCTGCCTGAAGGATTTGCATTATCCTTAAACCTGTGGATGTCACTCCATTGTGGAAAAAAAAAGTCTTCAGTGGATTTCAATTTCCTACTCAATGACTTCTTTGACAGTCTTTTTAAGTCCTCCAAAGTCTGGCACTCTCCAGCCTTTCACCCTTATCTCATAGGACTCCTCCTTTCTATTCTTGCTTCATATTAGATACACACCAAATGAAATATATTTTCTCTACTTCTCCAACATACCTCATTATTTTCCCATATTTGCCTAGAACATTTTCCTCTTTGACTTTTTAATTTCTCTTAATTATCTTTCATTTCCCAACTCAAACGCTACCACATGAGGGAATTTTTGATGATAAAAAAAAATGATATCAGGTATTTATTGCATCATATAAAATAACTTGCATATGAAAATAAAATCTCAATTGTCTATGAAAATGGTAGAAGATGAAAATTCTGGGAGTAGGAATAATGCAGTAACAGAATGACAAAGAATTCCTTTGGTAGGACACAAAGCCACCCCATCCTTAAGCCTACCTAAAAAGTAATCAAGGAAAAACATACCTCTGGCAGTGCTTTTGTTTTTAGTAAGGATGCATTCACTCATGAAATACCTTGGTGAGAGTGTGACTGAGGAGACAGAAACAGCTGGGGACCCTGGAGCTAGATAATGAGGAAATGTCCTGGACCCAGCTGGGCATCTTGCTAAAACTGCCTTACATCATTGTGTAACTTGCTTGTGGTTAATTAGGAATTGATCATCCATACACATTTTACTTCCCCTCTAGTTCCCAGGATTTTTAAACCTTCATTTTCCCACTATTCTTTTTTTTTTGCCTTAAAGCATATAAACATTACCACCAAGGGTCAGAAAGGCTGTTTAAAAAGTCATCTGGAATTAACTCTTTATTTTCCATTTCCTTGGAAAACAGCTTGATTTATGTAACTCTTTCCATTTACTTTACAATAGAGAGAGTAACACACATCCCATCTTCTAGGAAGAATGCCTGTGAAATTACTGAGAAATGACTATTTAAATAGTTTGTTTCATAAATTATTGATTCCTGGTTTTTTTTTTCACTTTATGCTTTCCATTTCACTTTATGTTTACATGGATACGTCATCAGTATATTTTATGGTTTTATGTTTAAAGGGCTGGGGTCAAATGCAGTACTTGTATCATCATGCTTGGTGCGGCTATATAGAAGAGGATCCCAAATTATCTGTAGAGGTCATATTCCCAGAAATTATGTTTGTCTCCATGAGGAAACAAAGAGCAATGCAAGGTCAAAGGTGCACCTTGAATGTCAATTTATAGCTATTTTAAAATGATGGATTTAATTATTTTAAGTAGTAAGTACCAGGATCTTGGTGTCACAAATGGAACTTATTTTCTAAAATCCATGCGTATGAATTTTACAGTATGTAGAGAAACAGCATGGTATAAGAGAAAGAGGATTAGACTTGGGATCAGGAGAGAGATGGGTTTGAGTCCCAGCTTCAATGCTTCCTTCCAGTGTAATCACACACAAGTCACTTAATCTTTCTTTGAAATGCAGTGTATCACATCTTTAAAATGGTAACTGTAGTACCTACTGTATACCAAAGGGTTATTATATGAATTTAATGAGATTATATATATATAAAACTTTTGTAAACTTGATAGTGTTAGATAAAGGCCTGCTATTATTACATTCTTATTTCAAATTTGTGGATTTTAGGGTATCAGATTTAGAGCTGAAAGAGAAATTAGAGTTGATCTCATCTCAGCCAATCTCTTTCATTTTATAAATGGGGAAATTAAAGCCAAAATTACCTACCGACACAAATGTAGTGAGGAGTATAGACAGGATATATTTAGAAATTTTCTTGATTTCCAGCAAATCTGATTGTTATACAGACCTGTTGCTATGCCTTCTTTCTCATCTACTTAACTACAAAAATAAAAAGTCCCCATTTGATAATTCTACTTTTTATTTAGGTGTTCTGGAGGTAAAATTTAGATCAGTAGGCTATTCCCAGAAAAGCTGAAATTACTATTAAGGCTCCCTAAGGTCTCTGATGCTGCAACTTTTCCCATGATTACAAATATTGTGGCCTCCTCAACTTGATATGAAACTGTATGGTAGAAATTTATTTGAAGCAAGTAGAATGGACTAAATATGTAGCATCAGTGCTTCCTTTGATAATGGATTTGGAAAGTGCTGAGAATGGTTTATAGAAAATAATGTTATAAAAATAAAATTAGTAATATTCTTACTGAAAGTAAATAAGTAGTTTCCAATGTCATAGTCATTGCTGATTCAGTTATATGTGTACAAAAGGTCATCAATGTTTTAGAGAGAAGGACAAAATCAACACCAAATTAGAAATAATAAAAAAAAAAGATATGAGGCATGATTGAGGTAGTATAATCTGACATATTTAGAAAAGCTAGGACGTGGAAAACAGATGAAAGAAGAGACATATTTCCCAAAGAGAAAACCAATGTAAATCAGATGTCACAGTGAGGGGAGCAAAATTTCCTAAAGACTACTTATTTTAATAATTACTTAATCTCCTTGGCACGTGGAGAGATTTGGTAGCTAAGGGAAATATAATTTAGAATATAAAGTTATTTATACAATAATAATAATCAGCCTACTTTATTAATACCCAATCAAGTTTAAGCAGTCCAGAGGAAAGCCCTCACCAAATAGGACATACTGTGTTTTTTTCCCTTACTTTCTTTATCTTTTTATCTGATCTCTTTTATAATAGGACTAATATGGAAATATGTTTTTCATGTGTGTTATTGTCAAATTGCTTGCCTATTCAGTGAACTTAATGAAACTTAATGAAACTTAATGAAAAGTTTATAGGCAGACGGGAGGATATTGGACAAGGTAGTGTAGATAGGGCAAATGGGCCATAATTTGCACAGGAAATACCTTTATTGATTAATGAGATCAAAGATTTCAGATCAACAATACTCTGCACTGAGTAGGGTGGTGGATACAAAGATAGGTAAGACAAGGTCCTTATTCTCATGAACTTTACAATCTAGTGGGGGGGCATAAAATATGTCCACACATAAGATATGATTGGCATATTTTAGGCATTTAGTAAATGCCTGTTGAAAGACTGGTACACATATAAATATAATACTAACAGGTAAGAAGCATAGCTATCCTCATGTATGGTCAGATGGGTGAATATAGGAATGGAATTGAGGAAGATTCTTTTCTCTGTACCTGGAGAGAGTATGTTGCTAGAATGTCTTGGCCTTAATAGGGGGACTCCATTGAAGTTTTTTAAAAACCTAATTTGGGCTTGCATTCTTCAACCCTACTATAGACAAATAAATTGTACTACCTACATAAAAATTTAAATGAGCTCCCTTTTCGTATTTGAAAATTTCATTCCCATATAAAAAGAGCACTTTCAAAAAGATTTTTAAAAACTCTCTGCAGAAATAAGTTAGATGATTTTTGAAGTTGCATTAACTCTTCCAGACCAGAATGATATAATTTAGAACATAATATAACACAGATTTGTGGACCAAAGGGGGAAAAAGTATCCTTGTCTCCTAAAATATTTGATGTAGTTTTCTAAAATGTGTAATATTTAACTGAATAGTATTTCTGTATAATAAAAAAAATCTTGGTTTATATGAATACTCAGTTGCTCCTTTTTAGCATAGCATAATTTGCAATTTACAAAACACTTCCTTCACAAAAAAAAAACTTCAAATGTTAGAATCTTTGTATTGATGGTAGATTATATCTGATGGTATTTGAATGATAGAACCTGAGTATTAGTATATTCACTTAACAGATAAGAAAACAATTTTGGAAATGGCTAAGGGCCTTGTTCGGGATCACTCAGCAGGTGTCAGAGCTGGAATTGGAGCTCAAACCTTTCTAACTCCAAGTATAGTGCTATTTTTAAATATATCTTTAAAATTTCTGACTTTTTCTACCACTAGCACTTTCCTTTAATTTCTCTCACCACCTCCTCCATAGAACTCTTGCAACAATAGCAATAAGGATGAGGATCAGTTCAAAACAAAACAAAACAAAATACCTTATCAGACTGACCACGCTTGAAAATGTATGCACAGTTTGATACCTATAAACTATTAGTTCTCTGCAAAAGTAGGAAACCATGTATTCTCAAAAGTCTCATAGAGCCAAGATTGGTATTTGCATTTTTTTGTTATTTTTAATTTTTTTCCAAATTATATGTATATGTTTCACTTTTTAAAAATAAACTTGAATTCCATATTCTCTCCCACCCTCACTTCTCTCCACCCTCACTGAATAGGCAAGCAATTTGACAATAACACATGTGCAAAACATATTTCCACATTAGTCCTGTTATAAAAGAAAACAGACAAAAAGATAAAGAAAGTAAGGGGAAAAAACATAGTATGCTTTGATCTGCGTTCAAATTCCATCAGTTCTTTATCTGGAAGGGAATAACATTTTTTTTTATTATGAGTCCTTCAGAATCATCTTAGATATTTGTGTTGCTGAGAATAACTAAGTCCGCAGACGATCATTGTATAATACTGCTGTTACTGTATACCATGTTCTCCTGGTTCTGCTCACTTCATTTTGCATCAATTCATGTAAATCTTTGTTTTTCCCTAACTACATGTAAAGAAGATTTCTAGCATTCATTTTTATAAGATTTAGTTCCATTTTTTTTCTCCTTTCTTCCTTCTCCTCCCCTTTTCTGAAAATGGTAAACAATTTGATATAGTGCTATATGCTATAATATGTGCTATCATACAAAAATGTTTCCATATTAATCACAGTTGTGAAAGAAGAAACAGATCAAAAGAAAAAAACTGAAAAAGTAAAGTGAGTGAAAAAATGCTTTGATTTGCATTCAGAGTTCATAGGTTCTTTGTCTAGATTTGCATAGCATTTACCTTTGTGAGACTTTGTATTTGTTTTGGATCACTTAGTTGTTGAGAAGGGCAAGTCATTGATAGTTGATCATTACACAATGTTGCTGATATGGTGTACAATGTTTTTGTGGTTCTGCACATTTCCTTTTGAATCAGTTCTCACAAGTCTTTCTAGGTTTTTTCCTGAAATCTGCCTGTCCATCATGTCTTATTTCGCAATAGTATTCCATTACATTCATATACCACAGCTTGTTTAGCCATTCCCAAATTGATGAGCATCCTTTAATTTCCATTTTTTATTAGCCAATCTGTTGGGTATGAGGTATAACCTCAAAGTTATTTTAATTTGCATTTCTCTATTCTAAAGTGATTTAGAACACTTCTTCATATGTTTACAAATAGCTTTGGTTTCTTCATCTGAAAACTACCTGTCTATATCCTTTGACCATTTCCAAATTGGGAAACAGCTTGCATTATTATAAATTTGACTCTTCTCTATATATTTGAGAAATGAGGCCTTTATTGGAGACTCTTGCTGTAAAGATTGTTTCCCAGCTTTCTGCTTTCCTGTTGTGCACAACTAGTTCATTTGGTTATAGAGCCTACCTAGGGCCTAGGATTTCCCAATCACCTGATGAATCAAGACTGGCTTGATTTTCTATCTTGAATGCGCATTGATGAGGTGGGAGACAAGATGGAAGCAACTCCATTTATTTTTAGCAAAGCATTTACTTATATAGTAAAATAACAGGAAGTCTTTCTCAAGTTACAATGACATATAGCTCATGCTGTTCTCAAAGACAGTGCATGCAAGTCCTGTGCACTTATCTGACTCCAATCCCAGAACAGACTGCTAATGACCATACAATAACTAGGGGAGTTAAAGATTGTTAAGGATCCATACAATGGAGCACCGAACCAGGCGACCTTTGCTCAAAGATCAGCACCCAAGAGGGGCCTTCACCCCTCAGTGAGATATCTTGAACAGCCTGTGGCCCTCTACATCCTTATAGATCCCTAACACTTTCCTTCTAATCTTGGTTGCATTTGTTCTGTTTATCCAAAAACTTTTTATTTTAACATAATCAAAATTATCTATTTTACATTTTGTAATGTTCTATCTCTCTTTTTTGGCAATGAAGTCTTCCCCTCCACTTAGGTCTGAGAGGTAGAATATCCTTTGCTCTTCTAAATTGCTTATAACATCATATTTTATGTTTAAATCATGCACCCAGTTTGATCTTACCTCGATTTTTATAGTATTGGAATTAATTGGTCTTTAAATGTTTGGTAGAAATTACTTGTGAACTCATCTGGCCCTACGAATTTTTTCCTAGCAAGTTCATTAATAGCTTGTTCAATTTCTTTTTTCTAAGATGTGGTTATTTAGGCATTTTATTTCTTGATCTTTGAATCTAGATAATTTATATGTTTTTGAATCTTCATCAATTTCACACTGATGGTCAGATTATTGGCATGTAGTTGAGCAAAATATTTCCTGTTGATAACTTTAATTTCTTCTTCATTGGTGGTGATTTCACTCTTTTCATTTTTGATATTGGATATTTGATTTTCTTCTTTTTTAGGTCAAATTAACCAATGTTTTATATATCTTATTATTGATTTTTTTTATAAAGCCAGTTCCTAGATTTATTTATTAGCTCGATTTTTTTTTAACTTTCAGTCTTATTAATCTCACCTTTGATTTTTAGGATTTCCAATTTGTTACTCAGTTGAGGATTTTTAATTTGTTCTGTTTTATTTAATTTTTTTAGTTTCATGACCAATTTATTGATCTGTTCTTTTTCCATTTTGTTGATGTGAAAATTTAGAGAAATAAAATTTCCTCTATGTATTGCTTTGACTACATTCCATAAATTTTGGTATGTGTCCCATTGTCGTCATTCTATTTAATGAAATTATTGATTGTTTCTATGATTTCTTCTTTGACCCACTTATTCTTTAAGATTAAGTTATTTAGTTTCCAATTAATTTTAATTTATCTTTCCATTGACCTTTGTTGAATGTAATTTTATTGCATTATAATTTGCAAAGAATACGTTTAATATTACTGCCTTTTGAAATTTGATTTTGAAGCTTTTATTCCCTATTATATAGCTAATTTTTGTGTACATGCCATGTGCTTCTGAGAAAAAAAAAAGTATATTCCTTTCTGTTCCCATTTAGTTTTCTCCAAAGGTCTGTTACTTTTTTTTGTTGTTATTGCTTTTTGGTGAGGCAATTAAGGTCGAGTAACTTGCCCAGGGTCACACAGATAGTAAGGGTCAAGTGTCTGAGGCTGGATTTGAACTCAGGTCCTCCTGACTCCAAGGCCAGAACTCCATCCACTGTGTCACCTAGCTGCCCCTGTTATTTTCTAATATGTTATTTACCTCCTTTTCTAATATTTTATTTACCTCCTTAGTTTCTTTCTTGTTTATTTTCATTTGGATTTATCAAGTTCTAAGAGGGGACAGTTGAGGTCTCCTACTAGTATAATTTTTCTGTCTATTTCTTCCCATAACTCACTTAATTTCCCCTTTAAGAATTTGAATGCTATACCACTGTGTACGTGTATGTTTAGAATTGATATTACTTCATTGTCTATGGTACCTTTTACCAAGATATGGTTTAATCCTTCCTTACTTCTTTTAATTAGATCTATTTTTACTTTTTTTCTTTGTCTGAGAACAGAATTGCTAACCCCGCTTTTATGTTTCAGTTGAAGAATAATAGATTCTGATCGAGCCTTTTATGTGTGTGTGTGTTTGTTTCAAGTGTGTTTCTTGCAAAGAACATGTTGTAGCATTCCATTTTTTAAATCCACTTTGCTACCTGCTTTCATTTTATGGGAGAGTTCATCCCATTCACATTCACAGTTATGACTACTAGTGTATTTCCCTCCATCTTATTCTTCTTCCTGTTTGTCTTCTCTCTCCTTTCACAATTTCCCTCCTCACTAGTGTTTTACTTCTATCACCTCCCTTAATATGCCCTCCTTTCTGTTAATCCTGTCCTTTACTTGATCTCCATCCATCTTCCCCTTCACTGTAATGAGTCTTTCTTGCCTCTTCATGTCAAATAGTTGGCCCAAATCTACCTCTTCCTTCCTTGTGTACTCATTGTACTCCTCTTTCTCATCCCTTATTTTTTATGTCATTTCCTCAAATTTATCTTATATCTATATCCTCTCTCTATGTGTATTGCTTCCAGTTGTAATATTAGCAATAACTTTTTTTAATTCATTAATTTATTTTTAGTTTTCAACATTCACTTCCATAAGCTTTTGAGTTTTAAATTTTCTCCACCTCCCTCTTCACTTCCCTCTCCAATTTGGCATGCAATCTGATATAGGCTGTACACATACATTCCTATTAAACATATTTTCACATTAGTCATGTTGTAAATAAGAATTAGAACCAATAGGAGGAACCACAAAAAAAGAAGAAACAAAGCCAAACAGAAGAAAAAAAGAGTAAATAGTATGCTTCAATCTGCATTAAGACTCCATAATTTCTTCTCTGGATGTGGAAAACATTTTTCATCGTAAGACTTCTGGAGATGTCTTAGATCCTTGCATTGCTGAGAAGAGCTAAGTCTATCAAAGTTAGTCATCACAAAATGTGACTATTATTGTGTGCAATGTTCTCACTTCACTCAGCATCAGTCAATAAAGGCTTTCCAGCTTTTTCCTAAGTCCACCTGTTCATCATTTCTTTTCTTTTCTTTTTTTTCTCATCATTTCTTATAGCAGGATAGTATTCCATGACATTCATATACCACAACTTGTTCAACCACTCCCTAACTGATGGGCATTCCCTCAATTTCCAACCGTGCCACCACAGCAAGAGCTACTGGAAATATGTTTGTGCATGTGGGTCTGTTTCCCATTTGTATGATCTCTTTGGATTATAGCCCTAGAAGTACTATTGCTGGGTCAAAAGGTATGCACATTTTTACAGATGTTTGGGCATAGTTCCAAATTGTTCTTCAAAATGGATAGATCATTTCACAACTCCACCAACAAAACATTAGCATTTCAATTTTCCCACATCTTCTCCAATATTTATCATTTTCTTGTTTTGTCATGTTAGCCAATCTGATAGGTATGATGTGGCCCCTCAGAGTTGTTTTGATTTACATTTCTCTAATCAATAGTGATTTAGAGCATTTTTATATGACTATAGCTTTAATTTCTTCATCTGATGACTTCCTGTTCATATCCATTGAACATTGAACATTAAGTGTCTTAGGCTGAATTTGAACTCAGGTCCTCCTGACTCCAAGGCTGAAGCTCTATCCACTACACCACCTAGCTGCCTCTGTTTGATTGATTCTTGATGTCTCATAGAGTCATTACCTTTCACTTGCCCAAATCTAACTTAAGGTGTTGTTTTCCTCAAGTAACTTTGGTACTTTCCTTTCCATTTGGCCAATTGTTCTTTTTAAGCAGTTTTCTAAGCTGTTGACTCTTTTAAAATAATTCTCTTTCATCACTTTCATTTATTTTCCCAATTTTTTCGTACCTCTTTTATATGATTTTTATACTCCTTTTTGAGCTCTTCCATGAGTTCTTTCTGGGCTTGAGTCCACTTCTTAATTATTTTTTTTGGGGGGGGTGTTTGCCCATAGGTGTTTTGACATGGTTGTCCTCCTCTGTTTGTGTAGTGATCTTCCATGCCACCATAATAATTTTCTATGGTCTGATCCGCTGTGGTTGTTCATCTTTTGTCCCTGCCTTTTTCCTTTGTTTTAAATTTGAGCTCTGTGGATGCTCAGGCTTCTTGTGTCATGGGCTGCAGGCCCTGACTCTTTACCTGTTGTCACACTGATGTTGCCCTGAGGGCCCTGGGGGATCTTTGTGTCTGGTGCTATGCTGAGACAGTTGAAGGGGAAGGGAGGGTGGCTGGTGTTGCTGGAGGCTATCAGAGTCTGGCAGCTTACCTGGTACTGAGCAGGGATACTAGTAGTGGTGTCTGATATGTGCTGAGACCCAGTGGGAGTATTTCTGCATTTCCGCCTGGGTACACGGAAGCATGCGGAGGTCTGGCCTCTAGAGGGAGCCTATTTGCTTGGGGCTACATTGAAGAGCGTGGTGTTTATCAGAGCTGGAGTCTGCCGATTTCCTTGGCTATGTTAAGGCATATGGGGAGTACTGGTTTAGCGTTTGCTTGTTCCACCACAGTGGGGCTCCAGGATCCCCTGCTGGTTGACTGAGGTGGGGCTTGCTGCTGGTTTTCTGGGATACTTTCTGTCCTGGAACACATTCCCCTTTTACCTGAATGAGAGAGACCTTTCTTGCCAAGCTTCCAAGTTTCTTTGGATAAAAGGCTATTTTACCCCCATCCTTTTGCTGTTTCTGCTGCTCCAGGATTTGTTTGGGGGTGCTACTTTATTGTTGTTTGGAGATGAACATGGGAGAGTTACAACAATTTATTGCTTACTCGACCATCTTGGCTCCCAGAACTCTAGTACTTGCACTAATCATGCATTTAATCAGCAGCTAGCATAATTAGTAGAGTATGAACCTGATGTCAGGAAGACCTGAATTCAAACTCAGCCTCCAGACACTTATTAGCTGTAAGACCTTGGGCAATTCACTTAGCTTTACTTAACTATGAAATGGGGGACAATAGGAGCACCTACCACTCAGGGTTATTGTGAGGATAAAATGAGATAATATTTATAAATCACTTAGCTCTGCTGAGATTAACATTGCTGGGTTTATAATAGGTTCTATACAAATTCTAGCTAGGTAGTAGTAATAGTAGAAATCTGAATTCTGATGTCTTTTAATTTGTATTATGAAAATTTTGTATTTTTTTCTCTTGATTTTGCTATCTTCACATTTCTTCACAATGAATACATCTCTGATTTTCATATTTTTCCTATTTATTATTTTTTATACCACAACATTATTCTATTACACTTATATGCTCCAGTTAATTTAGTCATTCCACAATGAATGGTCACTTTCTGGGTGGGGGTGGGGTATTGCAAAAGGTGGTGTTATAAATATTTTATTGTATATGAGACCTTTCTGTCATTTATAACTATATATTCAGTGGTGGAATCATTAAGTGGAGAAGGAGAAGAATATTTAGTAGCTTTTTAAGATGTAATTAAAAATTATTTTTCAGAACAGGTTAACCAATCCACAAGTCCACTCAGAGTGTGTTTGTGTACATGTCCTCTCAAAGTTTCTTTCACACTGATCATTTCTCTCTTGCCTTCATTTTGAGGAATGAGATGTGAAATTTCAGAATTTTTAGAAATTTTCAATTTTCTTATTATTAGCAATTTTGATAAATCATTCATATGGTTGTTAGAATAAATGCATTCTTTTAAAACTGGTGAATATTATTTGATACTTTATTGATAAATACTTTTTGTAGTTGGGTTTATATGCAGTTGCACCAGTTCCAAATCTTATATTATATACTGCATATTCATATATTACATATCAGAAATTTATCAAAAATATGTGACATTTTCCAATCACACAGTTACTCTTTTAAAAAATACTTGCATAGGGGGCAGAGCCAAGATGGCAGAGTGAAAGCAGTGACTTGCTTGAGCTCTCCCCCAAACCCCTCCAAATACTCATAAAAAATGGCTCTAAACAAATTCTGAAGCAGCAGAACCCACAAAAAGACAGAGTGAAACAAATTTCCAGCCCAAGACAACCTGGATGATTGATCAGAAAGATTTATCATGCTGGGCTAGGAGCACAGCGTGGGCACACAGGCAACAGCAAACCTGGAGCAGGCCTCAGAGGACTGAATCACGGGCAGCTGTGGAGGTTTCCAGACTCCTCAACCCACGAATGCCAAAGACAACTTAGAAGGTCAGTAGGAAAAGTATGTTTCTGTTGGTGGTCAGAGGGAAGGTGGGGTTTCAGCTCCATTCCCCAAGAGCCTGGTCCTGGCAGGGGGCAGCTGCTTCCCGAGCTTCTGGCCCACAAACTAAGGGGGAATCCAGTGGCTGATCAGAGAGGGACTGTAGGAATCTGTTTGCCAGGGCTGATGCAGGAATCTCTTGCTTTGCCCTTGTGTGGATCTGGGTCACAATTCTGGGAGGCAGTGCTGGGGTGAGGAGGAGCGCTGCCATGGTGGAGCTTGTAGTGGCTGTGCAGAGGAACCCCTCCTCACAGTTATGGGACAGAAAGGAATACTTGTGGTCACAGGCCAGGAAAGGAGTAAACACCTCGCCCCTTATCATACCACCTTGGAAGAACTGAAAATTTACAGGTCCCTACAAGTATCTCTGAAAACAGCTGTATAACCCCCTGAAGCTTGGGACAGTACACTCTCCACATTGGAAGCAGACTCTTACCTTAACAAAGAGTTTAAAACTCAAGTAATTGCTGGGATCATGAGCAAGCAGCGCAAAAAGAGTCAGACTATATTATCTTACTTTGGTGAAAAAGAAGATCAAAATATACAACCAGAAGAAGACAACAAAGTCAAAGCTCCTACATCCAAAGCCTCCAAGAAAAATATGAATCAGTCCCAGGCCTTGGAAGAGCTCAAAAGGGATTTTGAGAAGCAAGTAAGGGAAGTAGAGGAAAAACTGGGAAGAGAAATGAGAGTGATGCAAGAAAATCATGAAAAACAAGTCAACAGCTTGCTAAAGGAGACCCAAAAAAATACTGAAGAAAATAACACCTTAAAAAACAGCCTAACCCAAATGGCAAAAGAGGTCCAAAAAGCCAATGAGGAGAAAAATGCCCTAAAAAGAAAAATTGGCCAAATGGAAAAGGAAGTCCAAAAGATTACTGAAGAAAATACTTCCTTAAAAATTAGAATAGAGCAATTGGAAGCTAGTGACTTTATGAGAAATCAAGACACTGAAAACAAATCCAAAAGAATGAAAAATTAGAAAACAATGTGAAATATCTCATTTGGAAACACAACTGACCTGGAAAATAGATCCAGGAGAGAGAATTTAAAATTATTGGACTATCTGAAAGCCATGATCAAAAAAAAAAGAGCCTAGACCTCATCTTTCAAGAAATTATCAAGGAAACTGCCCTGATATATTGGAACCAGAGGGCAAAATAGAAATTGAAAGAATCCACAGATCTCCTCCTGAAAGAGATCCCCAAAGGAAAACTCCTAGGAATATTATAGCCAAATTCCAGAGTTCCCAGGTCAAGGAGAAAATATTACAAGCTGCCAGAAGGAAACAATTCAAGTACTGTGGAAACACAATCAGGATAACAAGATTTAGCAGCTTCTACATTAAAGGACCGCAGGGCATGGAATATAATATTCCGGAGGGCAAAGGAGATAGGATTACAACCAAGAATCACCTACCCAGCAAAACTGAGTATAATCCTTCAGGGGAAAAAATGGTCATTCAGTGAAATAGAGGACTTTCAAGCATTCTTGATGAAAAGACCAGAGCTAAACAGAAAATTTGACTTTCAAATACAGGACTCCAGTGGAACATGAAGAGGTAAACAGGAAAGAGAAATCATAAGAGACTTATTAAAATTGAACTGTTTACATTCCTGCATGGAAAGATGATATTTGTAACTCATGAGAACTTTGTCAGTATTAGGGTAGTTGAAGGAAAAAAATTGTATGTATGTATAGATAGGTAGACAGATAGATAGATAGATAGATAGATAGATAGATAGATAGATAGATAGATAGATAGAGGGCTCAGGGTGAGTTGAAGATTAAGGGGTCATATCTGGAGAACAAAATTAAGGGATGAGAGAGGATGATACTCAGAGAAGAAAGGGAGAGGTAGAATCGGGTAAATTATCTCACAAAAACAACAGAAAAGAAAAGTCTCTCACAGTGGAGGGGAAACAGGGGAAGGTGAGAGGGAATGAGGAAATTCTATTCTCATAGGATTTGGCTTAAGGAGGGAATAAGATGCACATTCAATTGGGTATGGAAATCTGTTTTACCCTACAGGAAAATAGGGGGAGAAGGGGACAAGAGAGCAGGGGGATGATAGAGAGGCAGATTGGGAAAGAGGGTAATCAGGAGTAAATACTTCTGAGGAGGGACAGGGTCAAAAGAAAGAATAGAATCGATGGGAGGGCAGAATAGGATTAAGGGAAATAGAGTTAGTTTTTCACAACACATCTACTAAGGAAGTGTTTTGCATAACTGCACATGTGCAACCTATATTGAGTTGCTTGCCTTTTCAATGAGGGTGGGTGGGCAGGGAGGAAGAGAGAAAATTTGGAACTCAAAGTTTTAAAAACACATGTTTTAAAAAAAATGTTTTCACATGCAACTGGGAAATAAGAAATAAAGGAAATGGGG
Organism: Phascolarctos cinereus; assembly: GCF_003287225.1. Classification (NCBI taxonomy): domain Eukaryota; kingdom Metazoa; phylum Chordata; class Mammalia; order Diprotodontia; family Phascolarctidae; genus Phascolarctos; species Phascolarctos cinereus. Next base: position 82,926,405 of record NW_027556402.1, on the reverse strand, counting down.
GTACAGAAGTCTATCCTGCTCTACAGGAAAATAGAAGGGGAAGGGGATAAGAGAAGGGAGGGGGGAGAAATAGAAAAGAAGGCAGACCAGGGGAGGGGTATTCAGAATGCATGCCATCTTGGGGTGGAGGGAGGGGTGAGGAATTTGGAACTCAAAAACTTGTGGAAGTGAATATTGAAAACTAAAAAATAAACAAATTTATTAAAAAGAGTGAAGAATGAACAACAACAACAACAAAAATAAATAAATAACTTAATGTAATAGTATGAATAGTTTGATATTTATGGGGTAATAATACATAAACATGTTAAAAATAAAAAAAATTAAAAATACTTTCATGTAAAAGCTTTGGTTCTCTCTCTCTCTCTCTCTCTCTCTGTCCACACACACACACACACACACACACACACACACACACACACACACATATACATAAATATTTTGGCTTAAGAATTTCCACCTAATCTAGAGTGCTTAGATATTTATTATTTTTAATTTTTATTAATTTATTTTGATTTATTGATAATCTCTTCCATAAGCTTTTGAGTATAAATTTTTCTCACTCCCTTCCCCAAGACAATGTGCAATCTAATATAGCCTTTACATATACATTCCTATTAAGCATATTTCCACATAAGTCATGTAAAGAAGAATTAGAACCATTAGGAGCAACCACAAGAGGAAACAAAACAAAACAGAAGAAAGAAAGAGCAAATAGTATGCTTTGATCTGCATTCAAGTTCCATAATTCTTTCTCTGGATGTGGATAGCATTTTCCATCATGAGACTTTTGGAGATTATCTTAGATCCTTGCATTGCTGAGAAGGGCTTAGTCTATTTAAGTTAGTCATCAAAAAATGTGGCTCTTACTGTGTACAATGTTCTCCTGGTTCTGCTCACTTCACTCAGCATCAGATCACACAAGTCTTTCGAGGTTTTTCTGAAGTCCATCTACTCATCATTTTCTTATAGGACAACAGTATTGCCTTGCATTCATATACCACAACTTGTTCAACCATTCCCCAATTGATGAGCATCCCCTCAGTTTCCAAATCTTTGCCACCACAAAAAGAGCTGCTAAAAATATTTTTGTACATGGGGTTCCTTTTCCCATTTCTATGATGTCTTTTGGAAGTGCTATTCCTGAGTCAAAGAGTATGCAGATTTTTATACCACTTTGGGCATAGTTCCAAATTACTCTCCAAAATGGTTGTATCATTTCACAACTCCATGAACAATATATTAGTATTCCAATTTTCCCACAGTTTCTCCAACATTTATCATTTTCATTTTATCATGTTGGCCAATCTGATAGGTGTGATGTGGTACCTCAAAGTTGTTTTGATTTACATTTCTCGAATCAATAGTGATTTAGAGCATTTTTTTCATATGACTATAGATACCTTTAATTTCTTCACCTGAGAACTGCCTGTTCATATCCATTGAACATTACATATTTATCAAATGTGGAATGACTTGTATTTTTATAAATTTGACTTAGTTCTCTATATATTTTAGGAATGAGGCCCTCATCAGAGACACTGGTTGTCAATATTTACATTTTCCTCGTTCTCTCCTAATCTTGGTTGTGTTGGTTTTCTTTGTAAAAAATTTTTCAAATTAGTGTTATCAAAATTATCCATTTTTCCATTTCATAATGTTCTCTATCTCTTCTTTGGTCATAAATTCTTCTTTTCTTCATAAATCTGACAGGTGAAATATTCCTTGCTCTCCCAGGTTGCTTATAGTATCAGCCTTTATATTTAAATCATGAACCCATTTGACTTTACTTTGGTATGTGCTGTGAGATTTTGGTCTATGTCTAGTTTCTGCCACACTCTTTTCCAGTTTTCCCAGTAGTTTCTGTCAAAGAGTGAGTTCTTATTTCAAAAGTTGGCATCTTCAGGTTTATCAAATACTGTGTCTTGCATACTTTATCTATTCCAGTGATCTACCACTCTGTTTCTTAGACAATACCAAGTAATTTTGATGATTGCTGCTTTATAATACAACTTAAGGTCTGGGACAGGTAGGCCACCTTCCCCTGCCTTCCTTTCATTAGTTCCCTTGATATTAAGGATCTTCTGTTATTACAAATGATTCTTCTTATTGTTTTTTCTACCTCTGTAAAACATTTAGTTTGACTGGTATGGCACTGAATAAGTAAATTAGCTTAGGTAGAATTGTCATTTTTATACTACTGGCTCAGCCTATCCATGAGCATCTGATGTTTTTCCAATTATTTAGATCTGACTTTATTTGTGTGAAAAGTGCTTTGTAATTGTGTTCATATAGTTCCTGGGCTTATTCTGATAAATATTTTATAATGTCAAAAGTAACTTTAAATGGAATTTCTCTTTCTATCTCTTGCTGTTGGTCTTTGTTGGTAATATGTAGAAATGCCAATGAATTATGTGAATTTATTTTATAGCCTGCCACTTTGCTAAAGTTGTGCATTATTTCAAGTAGTTTTTTACTTGATTTTCTGGGAATCTCTAAGTATATCATATCATCTGCAAAGAGTGATTGCTTTGTTTATTCTTTGCCTATTCTAATACCTTCGATTTCTTTTTTCTTCTCTTATTGCTTAAGCTGACATTTCTAGTACCATACTGAAGAATAGTGGTGATAAAGGTCATCCTTGTTTCACCCCCAATCTTATTAGAAATGCTTCTAGCCTGTCCCCATTACATATGATGCCTGCTGAAGGTTTTAGGTAGATTCTATCTATTATTTTCAGGAAGACTCCATTTATTCCTATACTCTATAGTTGTTGTTTTTTTTTTATGAGATTGGGTGTGGTATTTTGTCAAAAGCTTTTTCTGGATGTATTGAGAAGATCAAGTGGTTTCTGTTAGTTTTGTTGTTCATATCAATTATGTTGATAGTTTTTCTAATATAGAACAAGTCCTGCATTCCTGGAATAAATCTTACCTGGTTATAGTGTAATATTTTTGTGATTAGTTGCTGTAATCTTTTTGCTAATATTTTATTTTAAAATTTTATCTATATTCATTAGGGAAATTGGTCTATAATTTTCTTTCTCTGTTTTGATTCTTTCCGGTTTAGGTATCAGCACCATGTTTCCATCATAAAAAGAGTTTGGTAAGAATCCTTCTTCGCTTGTTTTCCCAAATAAAGTGCTTACACTTTAAAAGTTTATTGTTGTATATGGTGTAAGGTGCCTAAATTAAAATTTTTTCTTTCAAATTGATTTCAAGTTTTCCCAGCATTCCTTTCAAGATTTAATGCCTTCTATTGCACTATATTGAGGAAATAATCAAATAGCACTTACCAATTAGTTAACTTTTTTGGTAAATAGGAAATAAGAAAATACATTATTCCTAACATATACTATTGCATATTATCAGTTTTCAAGGCACATTTTTTCCATTTTAATTTTGATACATTCCCTCATAATTTTGATTTATTTAAATAAAGAACAATCAAAAATATTTTATAGTACATATGAAATTTGGGGCATCATCTTAATTAGAAATATCCAGAAAACAGCAGAGAAAGTCTTATGAGACACTTCATTAATAACTACAATCTCAAGAATTATATTTAGTTAAATTTCAGAGTACAGTTAGAATTTGGGATGCCATTTTACTCTGGTTAAATTATTTTCATAGTGAATAGATGCTCATATTCAGAAACCTCAGGTATGCAAAGAATAATAGAAGCAACTTTACTTGCTTGCTTTGTAATTTAAAACATGTGGTGCTTTGTTAGAAATGTACTTCATGTGAGACAGAGGCTCCCAGGTCTAAATTTAAGCCAATATTATTGTTCCCTTGGTTGAGATCATTGACATTTCTTTTAATTTTTACATGGCTTCTGGGAGAGCTTTAAATTACACCATCTGTTTCCCTGTTTGAAAATATGCCCCCAAAATTATTAACAATGAAAAGAAGCCCATGTATAAATAAAACAACTTATGTATTGAATACGGTGAGTGAGAATAGAATGCACATCTAGTGCTGTATTTCTACTAAATATTTTCAAAGTGGGGTTTAGTTCTAGATCTCTCTCCCCCTTGAAAATCCAATCCAGAGTCAAGGTGGAATCACCAAGGTGTTTTCTCAGATGTGGACACACAAATAGCATAGACAACAAATGATTCAGTCCCCTCCTGAGTATAATCATTTCCCCTTTTCTTCCAACTAACTGATAGACTATCAAGCAAAATGTGCAAAAAGGTCAGACCATAGAATCTTTCTTTGGTGACAAAGAAGATAGAAACATGCAACCAGGAGAAAACAACAAAGTAAAACCTCCTGTATCCAAAGCTTCCAAAAAAAAAAATATGAATCCGGCCCAGACCATGAAACAGCTCAAAAAGGATTTTGAGAAGCAAGTAAGAGAAGCAGAGGAAAAACTGGGAAGAGAAATGAGAATGATGCAAGAAAATGATGAAAAACAAGTCAACAGCTTGCTAAAAGAGACCCAAAAAATACTGAAGGAAACACATTAAAAAGTAGCCTAACCCAAATGGCAAAAGAGATCCAATAAGCCAATGAGGAGAAGAATGCCTTCAAAAGCAGAACTGGACAAATGGAGAAGGAAGTCCAAAAGGTTACTGAAGAAAATACTTCTTTAAAAATTAGAATGGAGCAATTGAAAGATAGTGAGTTTATGAGAAATCAAGACACTGTAAAACAAAATGAAAAGAATGAAAAAATAGAAAACAATGTGAAATATCTCATTGGAAAAACAACTAACCTGGAAAAATGGATCCAGGAGAAATAATTTAAAAAAAATTATTAGATTATCTGTAAGACATGATCAAAAGAAGAGCCTAGATATCATCCTTCAAGAAATTATCAAGGAAAACTGCCCTGACATTTTAGAACCAGTGGGTAAAATAGAAATTGAAATAATCCACTGATCACCTTTTGAAAGAGATCCCCAAAAGAAAACTCTTAGGAGTATTGTAGTCAAATTCCAGAGTTCCCAGGTCAAGGAGAAAATATTGCCAGTAGCCAGAAAGAAACAATTCAAGTACTGTGGAAACACAATTAGGATAACAGAAGATTTAGCAGCTTCTACATTAAAGGACTGTAGGGCATGGAATATAATATTCTGGAGGGCAAAGGAGATAGGATTACAACCAAGAATCACCTACCCAGCAAAACTGAGTATAATCCTTCAGGGGAAAAAATGGTCATTCAGTGAAATAGAGGACTTTCAAGCATTCCTGATGAAAAGAGCAGAGCTGAATAGAAAATTTGACTTTCAAATGCAAGACTCAAGTGAAACATGAAGAGCTATACAGGAAAGAGAAATCATAATTGACTTACTAAGTTTGAACTGTTTATATTCCAGCATGTAAAGATGATATTTGTAACTCATGAGACTGTGTCAGTACTAGGGAAGTAGGAGGGGAAAAAATATTTATATATTTAGATAGATAGATGGCACAGGGTGAGTTGAAGATGAAGGAGTGATATGTGGAGAATAAAAGTTTCCCTATGGGAAAATAGGGGGGAAAGGGACAAGAGAGCAGAGGAATGGTAGAAGGGAGGGCAGATTGGGGAAGGGGGTAATTAGAAGTAAACCCTTCTAAGGATGGACAGGGTCAAAAGAGAGAATAGAATAAATGAGGGGTGGGATAGGATTAAGGGAAATATACTTAGTTTTTCACAACATGACTACTATGGAAGTCTTGTACATGACTACACATGTATAAATAGTATCTAGTTGCTTGCCTTCTCAGTGAGAATGGGTGGCAAGGCAGGAAGGGAGAAAATTTGGAACCCAAAGTTTTAAAAACACACATTAAAAAGATTGTTTTCACGTACAACTGGGAAATAAGATAAACCAGTAATGGGGTACAGAAATCTATCCTGCCCTACAGAAAAATAGAAGAGGAATGGGATAAGAGAAGGAGGGGAGAGATAGAAGGGAGGACAGATTAAGGGAAGGGGTATCCAGAATGCATGCCATCTTGAGGTGGGAGGAAGGATGAGATGGGGAGAAAATTTGGAACTTAAAATCTTGTAGACGTGAATGTTGAAAACTAAAAATAAATAAATTAATAAAAAAAGAAATGAAAAAAATAAATCTAATGAAACACAAGCAAAATATTTTAAGAGAGTTGGACTTCACTTAATTTTCCATGCTTTTCCTTTATCATTTATTTTTCTCATTCCTTATGCCTAGAATAAGACATACAAATTTAGCTATTTAGGTCACCATTGCTTAATGTGAAAATTTTAGCATCCTTTTTAGGACTTCTTCTTAGTAGTTTATGGAACTTCCAAAATGTGTAAGGCATCTTGTTGTCTTTAATGCAAAATTGTTCTTATTGCTATGTTCCTGCCTTATTTTGTTAGTTGAAACAGTCAACTTATTTAATGGTATCAAACAGCTGTTGTGCAAGCACGGCAGCTGTTTTACATAATGTTTCTCTTAGCATTGCCACAATGTCATAATTTTGAGAGTCCATTGTAATCACATCTTTGGGTCTGAGCCCATATTCCTTAGATAGGTTTGATGGATCATGATTTCCCATCTTCATGCAAAGACAGGGATAAGCAGAGAGAAATAAATCAAGTTCTGAGAAGTGTCCCTCTAAAGAATATTAAGAATTTTGAACAGAAAGCCTTCATTTATATTTTTCCATTTATTTGGCAACATTTTAGAAAATTGTGCATTGACTATGCTGTGAGGTCAATGTAAGCCACCAAACAGCCACCATTTAAAAAATCCAATCTCAAAGTGATAGGAGATTGGCAGGTGTTCTACTTTTACTAATCTGTGTATTCTCATCTCAGAGACATGGCTCAGAAATGAGCATTTAATATTTCTAAATTGAATAGAAGCCACTCCTTTGTATATTGATCATATCCAATTGGTAACAATACATATTTATTTCAATCCTAATATTCAATTTGGCAAATAATCATTTAAAAACATGTTATGTGTAAGACACAGTGCTGGGTGCCTGAAAAATTAGACAGTTTAAGTTAGAGAGTAGTTGACTTTATGGAGTATAGGTCTAGTATATTCTATAAATCCTTGACTCTAAGAGTTATTAAAATTTGGGAAGAAATATTAGTATTACATTTTAAATTTAGTTAATCAGCTGATTTTTTAAAAATGACAAAAACCTTAGACAGATCAAAAGAGATAGATGTTAGATACATAATAAGCAAATAAAGATTGGATAACAGATATATTATTTCATATAAATATATGTTTTTGAGGAAAAGGGTCTGAATGCCTCCTTTCTCACAGTACAGAATTGAAAGACTTCTATTAAATGCATTGCCAGGCACAGTCTCTCCATCAGATATTTTTACTCAATTATCTTTTTTTTTTATCACAAGAGAAGGTATAATGGAAGGGTCAGAGTGGGAAGCAATTGTTTTATACAGATAAAAGGTATTAAGAAAATGTACTGTTTCAAAGAGAAAAAAAAAGGAAGAAGTGTCTGGTCCTGTAGTTCAATCAATGTGATAAATCAATGTGGTATGGGAAAATCCCTCCATTCATACTTATTGGCTTGTAATTGGCCTGTAAATCTGTAATTTATGATCTTAGAGAGTTTCCTGGGGGCAGTGTGGTTAAATGACTTGCTCTTGGTCACACATGTAGTATGAGTCAGAAGCCAGACCTAGTCTTCTGATTCTCCAGTTCTAAAGTTGATGGATGACCTCTCTCTGTCTCTGTCTCTCTCTCTCTCTCTCTCTCTCTCTCTCTCTCTCTCTCTCTCCATCTTATACAAAGCACATGTATGTAATGTAATATATGTATATGCACACATATGTTCACATGTATAACATGCATCTACCCCATGCATGCATATTTGTAACACTTAATATTAATAACTACATTGCAAATTTTTCTTGTTTTGGATCAGACCTGCACAATTTGGCAGTAGGTAGGGGGCAAAATTAAAATAGGCTAAATTTCTTCAGGTCACAGATAGGTTTTTAATGGTTCACTTTCCAAATATAGGTATAATTAATGATTCAACTTTTTTGTAAATAAATAATATTAAAAAGAGAAATTTTAACTAATATTAATTAATTACACTTATTACTTAAGATTTTTATTTATCATGAAATCATTAATGTTAAAAAATCACTTTAAGTGGTATAAGTTTTAATACATTTTTCAGGTTTTCTTACTGTTTCCATTTAGTAATAACCAAAAACAAGTGAAAAGATATGACTCACTCCTCTCAGACTAGAGACAGACTGATGATGGTTAGTTGCTATAGGTCATGTAACAAACAGAAGAGAGTGTCCAGTGGCAAACCACCCATGAAGTTATATGACAGGCACATTAGTGACTAGTGGAAGATGGGTTAAGTGGGCCACAGACAAAGCACTCATTACATCTTTACTTTCTTTTACACCCTCTACATTTTTTGCTGGCCACTTGACATTCTTTGGCAGGGTGCAAGCGGCCCGCAGGCTATATGTTGTACAGTCCTGTTTTGGATGATGCTGTGTCCATTTATTACTGAATGATTTTATTTCTACAATTATTCTTCTTGAAGAAAGACTCAAATTTCCTTCATTTTCAAGTTTGCATTGCATCTTATTTTAATTTAACTTCAAACAATTACTAAAAATCATTGGATTACAGGATTGATCACAGATATTAGAAAAAACATTTAGAAAAATGAAGTCACTGTTTGCCAAAGGATCTTAAACAATATGCAAGTCTCTTGGTGTTTTTGCTGAAGATGCCACTAACTTACTACATGACCACAGTCAAGTCATTAAGCTTCTACAGACCTTATGACTCTCCTTAAAAATATCCTCGAATTATATTTCCTGAAAATGACTTATAAGGGATGGTGAAATCATTATGATAATCTCTAACCAGATGTTTTGACCTTATTTTCTTTACAAGGTAATGATATACAAATGACTTCATTTCTCAAAAATTATTTACTTCCAGTTTGTATGGTATATATCTGGAGACATCAAAATAGGTTCGTCTATCCTTTAAAAGCTCATGTCAGTTGTGGACTTCCATTTATATAAAACGCTTCCTAATATAGATTGGAACATACTGTACCATAATTCAGACTTGCCACTCTTGTAAGGTTACCCCAAATGCTGTTAATATAAAAAAGTAATTTTACCAATACCAGAGGGAAAATTGAGAATAGTGGCTATTCATATTAAATTTATATCAACTTTATGAGGTTTTTGTCATCATGACACATTTATGGAGCTGTTAAATTTTAGCTGCCTGGGGGATATAATGTACTTGATGTGACCCTCACATACTAAGTCAAGACCAAACTAGCAACACTGATTACATGCCATTCAGGAATGAAACTGAAATTTAGCTTTCTAAGCTTTTAACAAATGCTTGAAAGAAGGAGGTAGTTTTGTCATTCATGTAAAAAAAAATAAAAGTACAGATAAAAGAGATAAGTGAGTAGTGTATTTGAAGAGTAAAGGTGACTTTACTCTCCAGTTTTCAATTATGCATTGTTAAATGCGCTGAAAGCATGTTGAATTTCACATATACTGAAATTGCTTGGATAAAATGAAAAGAAAGCACTCTAGGAATTCTAATATGCAGAAATTCATTTCATCCACATTCATTCATAATAAACATACCAACTTCATGACAGGAATCTTTGCCAGTGTTTCTGAAAAAGATACTACCACTACTACTACTACTACTACTACTACTACTACTACTACTACTACTACTACTACTACTACTATTACTACTGCTATTATACTACTACTGATTAATAATAATAATAATAATATGTTTTGTCTCATGGTTGAAATCAAGTGACATGGACTAAGTATTAATTTGCTTTTTTTTTGTTTGAAGCTTTAAAGTTCAAAACTTTGTTCATATTAGTCTTTGTTGTTCTTGTTCTTTACCTGTGGTTTTGGGGTTTCATCAACTCAATTCAACAAACATTTATTAATGGCCTACTCTATTCTAGGTACTAGTACTCAAAAAAGAAAAAGACAACAGTATTAACAGCTAAGATTTATGTAGCACTTACAGGTTTGCAAAGTGTTTTACATACATGACCATATTTGATCCCCACAACCACTCTTTGAGGTGCTTTGATTATCCTCATTTTATAGATGATGAAACTGAGGCTGAGTGGGGTTAGATGATTTGCATAAGATCACACAGTCTGAACAGAATTTGAACTTAGGTCTCCCTAACTCCAAACTCACAATTCTGTTTATACCCCTAAGCTGCCTTACCTCTTTACTCCTTGAAAAGGCCATCTAGAATACATGCTTCCACTTTCTCTTTTCTCACTCTCAACTTCTTAAACCGGCTTCCAACCTCATCATTTCACCAAAACTACTGTCCCTAAAGTTACCAATGATCTCCTACGAATGTCATTAGCCTTCAATCAATCCTCACTCTCCTCTACTACACTTCAGGTTTTGCCACTTCTGGATACTCTCTCCTCCATAATACTCTCTTTTTTTTCTAGGTTTTTGGACACAAGTCTTTCCTGGTTATCCTCCTACCTATCTAGGTCCTCATCCAGACCATACTCTTCAGCATAGGTGCCCAGAAGGTTCTGACCTGGCCCCTTTTCTATTTTCCCTCTGTACTATTTCACTTGGTGATGTTATCATCTCCCATGAATTTAATTACCATCTCTATGCTGAAGATTCTAAATCTACCTATCTTACCCCAACTCTCTGCTGTCTTCGAGTATCATATCTCCAAATGCCTTCTCCAAATGCCTTTTGGACATCTTAAATGGGATGTCCAGTAGATATTTTAAATGCAACATGTATTAAACTGAACTCATTCTCTTTCCCTTTTATTCTCTCCAACTCTTGCCTTCCCTATTACTATAGAGGGCAACTCAATACTCCCAAGCCCTCAGACTCACATCTTGGGTGTTATCTTTCACTTCTCACTATCTCTACTCCACCATATATCACTTATTTTCAAGGCCTTTTCTTTGAAATATCTCTTAAATATGCCCCCTTCTCTAATCTGACACTGTTACCACTCTGGTACAAACCCTTATCCCCTGAAGCTTGAACTCTTGCAATATCCTACTTGAGGATCTATTACTTTCATGGCTCTGCCCACTCCAATGTATCCTCCTTTTAGCCACTGGAGTGATTTTCTTAAAGTGCAGGTTCAACAATTTCACTAGTGTGCACATGTGCACACATGGCCATGGACACACACACACACACAAACACACACACACACTCTAGTGTCTTCCTATCAAGATCAAATACAAAATATTCTATTTGGCCTTCATAACTCTTCATAATCTCACCCTGTTCTCCCTCTCCAGTCTTCATACTTGCTCCTTACCATGTATTCTTCAGTCCAATGACTAGCCTGGTTGTTTCATGACTTTCTCCAGTTGTCCCTTGTACCTGAAATGTTTTCCCTCCTTATCTCTAACTCCTGCCTTTTTTTAAGTCCCAACTAAAATCTCATGTCCTACAGGAAGCTTTTCCCAACCCCTCTTGTGTTAGAGACAGTACATGAATCCAGACTTTCCTGATTCCAAGGTCTGTCTACTGTTCACTGCACCAGGGTGCCTTGTTTCTCTCCTAGTTCTTAAAGTTGGGGAAATCAAAGTTTTTCAAATTGGAAAGGCACTTGGTGGGTGGAGATATCTAAAAAATCATTGAGTCTATCTGTTGTGTTCAGTGATTATTGAACCTACGTTTTAAGAGTTTCTTTTAATTAATTTCATAGTTTTTTAAGGTACATGTTTTTTCATTACCTTAGATAAGATAGCTAGGTGGCACTAGGTACTGGGCCTACAGTCAGAAAGATCTGAGTTCAAATGTGACCTCAGATACTTACTAGCTGTGTGACTCCGGGCAAGTCACTTAACTTCTGGTCGCATCAGTTTTCTCATCTGATTTAGGCTGAACCAAGTGCACAGTTTCTCTTTCACTGCTGAACTCAGTTCAAGACTGACAAGTCTGCTGGAAATCACTGGGCTATAATAAAGGCATATGAGGACACTGGTTGTTTTCAATCAATCCTTTCCTCCATTTAAAGCCATAGTTTTGCTCTCTGTGTTCCTTGTGTTAAATTTTTAAAGACAGACAGGTATAGTTATGATACAGTGGGAGTAGAAGGTTAATCACTGATTAAATTCAAGATGTGTTTTACATTTTTATATGGATATATGACTCATACAGTTATAATTAAACATATATAATCCAACATGAATTTATTGTGTACATACATATGTGATTCAATATGTATCTGTTACATATATATATATATATATATACACATATAATCCAGCATGTCTTTATTGTATACATGTATATATAATTCAATATGACTTATCATATATATATGATTCAACATATATTTAATACATATGCACTCAACATTATAATTCAACACACATGCATTTTATATACATATATAATTGAATATGCATCCATTATTTATATACATATAATTTAACATAAATTTATTGCAGATATACTTTGAGGTATATTGATTTGATGTGCACATGCATACATACATATATACAATATTTATTGAATTTTATGAGTTATAAATCTCTTTCTACTCCATCTTAGCCATACCTACCTGTATGTGTATGTAAATGTAGCAAAGTGATACACACAATAATGTCAAGAAGAAAATGTGAAAAAGACCATGACGCTATACTGCTCAGTATTCCCCAGGGATTTAGCCTTTTATTTTTTCCTGCACTTATCACATACTGCAAACCCACCCCTTTCCACACATTAGTGACCTTAGACAATAAGAATTCTTCATTCACTTTTTTTTTCCTCTGTAGCTATTACAAAGTCTTTTGCATTATTACAGACCTCATTTTGGAGGCTCAGCAATGTCCCAAGCCTTGATACAATCAATTAACATGAGGCCACCCACAAGATGAGCATCCTTTGCCATATTTACCTAAGACATTCAGCAATTCCTCTTCAACTGATTTGGGACTGAACTCATGCAATGGAAGTGTTTAAAACTTCTGATAAGCATAGACCTAGGCCTCTTTTAATAGTTCATTGTATATTAAAATAATTGGATAACAAACATTTTTTTTCCTATGGATGAAGGTATCCATGCATGATTTTTTGATAGACATGTTGGATACACTGTGCTCAAGTAAAACAAGTAAGGCTTTATTTTGCTTATTTTGTGTTAAAATATGGGCCTTTCTTTCAGGTGACATATTTGGAATCATTTGACACTGCATAATTTCCCAAATTCAATGATGTTCTCTGTAGTTGTTGTTGCTCAGTTGTGACCCCATTTGGGGTTTTCTTGGCAAAGATACTGAAGTGGTTTGGCATTTCCTTCTTCAGCTCATTTTACACATGAGGAAACTGAGGCAAACAGGGTTAAGTGATTTCCCCAGGGTAACAAAGCTAGTAAGTGTCTGAGAATGGTTTTGAATTCATGAAGATGAGTCTTCTTGTTTTCAAATCCAATGCTCAATTTTGCCACTTCGCTGTTCCAAGACAACTGTGAACCAAGATAACTTTTTATTTGCAATTTCTGTCTTAAAACCACATACACTTAAATATACAGAAATATAAATATATACACATAAATATATATATATTTACATATATATGTACATGTACATATACATACATATGTACATCCATGTGTACACACACATGGACTGCTGGACCAGTTCTAATGGTTGGTAATTAATTCAATCACATTTCATTTCAGAAAAGAAGAGGAAAATTGCACCTGCCCTGAAGGAGATAAAAGATCTTTTAGTGTGGTGTTTATTGTGGTGGAGGTTTAATGTTTACTCACCATGCTAACACTAGCTATGTGATCTTGGGAAAGTCATTTCCAGTTTCTCAATCCATTTCCTCATCTATAAAATAGTGATAATAATATGTATACTATCACTCATCAAATTTATTGTTTCATAAACTTTAAAGTAATACATACATATAAGTTACTACTGTCACAATCTATTACAGGAATATGAAATATGTCTGTCATAACAGAACTGCAGTGATTTCTCCATGAATGTGCTTACCTCTAGATTAAGGAATTTATGCCCCTATCACAGCTTCCTGCTCTTGACAAAGCAAATGCTTGTCATTTTGGATTATTTTCCCCTGTAGCTATAAACCTGATTAGAAGAGAGAAAAGACAGACTCTCTTTTCTACTCTAAAGTCAGAAAGAGTCTTGGCTTATGTGCTCCTGGGCTTAAAGGGTAGAATCAGTCTGTGTGTACTAGCTATACAGATTTTTTAAAAAAGCCTTTACAAGCACGAATATTAAAACCTTTGAAAGTTCAGCAAATCTTTCAAAAATTCAAGCATTTCCTTATGAAAAACTTATTTGAATTTTCCCCATCTCTCTGACATTTAAATTTTATAAGAAATCTGAGAAGAGTAAGGTCACTAAAAAGAGTCTGCCATGATTTCTGCAAATCAGGTTGGTGGGGGGAGAGGCCTAGGTTTTCCTCAGCTAGAGTGCCACACCCTCATTTACTAATTGAGAAGCAGAGTTCTCTATGACTGAGTGTTAGTAAAGTCTCTGTGGAAGCTGGGGGTGGGGAATGGGGCAAGAGGAAGAAAGAAGAAAGAGATAGAAAGGAAGCGAGGGGACTCATGTTAGTGTTCTAGCACTTTAAATTTCAGAGGCAAAAAACAGAGACCAAGTTTGGTACTAGGCAAAGTAATGAAGAGACAGTTTGTATTGAGAACCCATTAATCACTTTTGAGTCTGCATCTTCCATACCATGGATTTGGAAGGAGACCCTTTATGGTAAATGCTTGAGCATAACCCCCCCCCCAATGTGCTATACCTTAGACATTTTTGTTCTTCACACATTACATTATCCAAGGAAAGCTTACTATTCAGTGAAGACAGTGGATATTGGAATAGGTCAGTTATAAATGCCAACTTAGTTGGAATTAGTGCTGTTTAAAGCAAATTTCATAATATATTACTTCAGTTCTTCAAAATATCCATGATTTCCTCAGAATTGATGTTCTTAGTATATACTAGCACTTTTTACAGTCAATGCTTTGCACTATAGTTATTTAATAAATGCTTGTTGACTTCCAAAGATGTAAATTGTGATTTCTTCCACCTTCATAGATGGTCTTCATGATTTTGAATGGTCAAGAGCATATGTACACACATATGATATTATGCTATATTATGTTTATATATATAATATATATATAT
Source organism: Phascolarctos cinereus (assembly GCF_003287225.1). Lineage (NCBI taxonomy): Eukaryota > Metazoa > Chordata > Mammalia > Diprotodontia > Phascolarctidae > Phascolarctos > Phascolarctos cinereus. The sequence continues at coordinate 82,911,245 of NW_027556402.1, read as the reverse complement.
ATATATATATAATCACAGATATGTAATTTACTTAGGCTAGTTTTTTCTGGAAGTCATACTCTTTGTTTCTGTTTATTTTTGATCATGAACTTAATCATTAATACATACATGCATTCCAATACACAAAAAGAACAAAAAATAATATTGTTTATGACACTTTGAATGTGTTTGTCTTTGAAAAGTGTATAATAAATTTAACAGTAACAAAATTACCTTTTTATGCCTTCTTATAAACTTATTTTTGTTTTATCTGCATGATTTAAAATATTTCCTTAACATTCTTTTTCTTTCTTTGCACTGGTAACTTCCCACTGAGTGACCATTTGCGCCTCCCCTTCCAACAGAAGTGGGGAGAGTGCCAACCTTGGAATCAGGGAGACCTGAGTTCAGACCTGGCCTCAGACACTTTTTAACTTTGTGACCCAGTTTACCTCAGTTTCTTCACATGTTAAATGAGCTGGAGAAGGAAATGGCAAACCACTCCAGTATCTTTGCCAAGAAAAATCCAAATGTGGTCACAAATAGTCAGACATGACAAACATGACAGCAACAACAAAATAACAACAACTCAACAGAACCCTTCCAGCATAGCAAATAAGTGAGGTCAAGCAAAACAAAACAATATATTGGAGATGTCAGAAAAAAAAATGTACTTGGCCTATACTTTCAAGCTTGATAATACCTGGCAGAACTTATGCTTTGTAGGAATAGACTTCAAAGTTCTAGGTAACTGAAAGGTTGAGTGAGGCATTAGAGGAGGCTTTACTGGCCTATCTTCCTTTTCCTGACCAGCATTGCTCAATAATCTCATAAACAAATCAGGCTACTGTGTCAGTAGTCACTAATGAGTTAATGGTTCACCTCTTAGCTAACACATTTTCACCTCAGAGGGAAACATGGGGATAAATCTGATAAGATTACGTGTAATGTCTAACTTTCTATATGCACTCCTGGACCCCTATTTCTTAAAATATTTTGGGGAGATATTCTCCATTTTTCTTCTTTGAGGCCAAGCCTGCTCTCTTATATTTTACAACATTCACAAGATCATAGGATTATAGCTTCATACCTTAAAAGGGCCTTAAGAGCCACAAATCTGACCTCCAGTTCTATAGATAGGGAAATGGAGACTGAGAGAGTTTGAGTGTTGTGCTCAGTGTGACACAGCTAGTATTTCAGGGGTTTTCCATTGATGTAGCCAAAATGTACATTATTTTCCTGGGTCCACTTACTTCACTTTCCATCAGTTCATGTAAGACTTCCCATGTCTCTCTGAATTCACACTTATAGAACAGTAATCACTATTCCAATACATTGAGGTAAACACATTTATTAAGGGGATTTGTTCTGAGAAGTTTGAATTCAGTCAAAGGCCCTCACTTAAGGATCTAGAGGGCCACATGTGGCCTTCAGGCTGCAGGTTCCTCACTCTTGATTAGTCATTCTTTAATCAGTGGGCATTTACTTTGCATCTACCTCTTTGCTACCACAAAAAAGTGCTTCTGTGAATATTTTGGTGCATGTGGTGACTTTCTTTTTGTTAATGAACTCTTTGGGGTGTGTGCCTAGCTAAGAAGTTTCTGGGTCAAAAGGAATGGACATTTAAGTCATTTTGTTTCCTAATTCCAAAATATTTTCCAAAATGATTATACAAAAAAGAGGGTAGCACTTAAGAAAATACCCTTGTATCTGCACACCTTGGATACTGGGGTAACTAGGAGTTCCTTAGGTGTTTATTATGGTCACCCAAGCCTTTCTATTACATTTCTGGAAGTATAATTTGTAAAGATTCTGGTCCAGTTTGCATCCTTATTCAGCAGATCTATATACCTTAGTAGTATAAGTTTTTACCTGCCTATCTTTTGTAGTACTAGTATCAATACAGACCTGGAGCCAACTCCCTCAACCTGCAATGAACTTGTTGAGCTGAAAGCATCTTCCTCAAGTATGTTTACAGCTATCATCCAAGCCATTTTAGAGATACAGAATGCTCAAGATGAAAGACCTTCATTTAATTTCTGAACAATATCTGTCATGGACTTTGCAGAACCAGTCCAATTTTCTAGTCAATCAGTGCCCAGTTATATCTGGATAAGCCAGAATGCTATTAGGAATGACCACAGCTACAGCTAAATGTAAGCTTTCCAAAATAGCTCAGATGTAAAAGCTGGTTAAATATCCTCGAACAATTGGTAAATCGCAAAGTACATAGTGGGGGTGGGGGTAAGGGAGATGTAGATAAAGGTTGAAAGCAAGAGAAAATCAATTTTGACATGTCAAGGCTGTATGCATGTTGTGGAGAATTTTTAATTATATTCTTTGAAAGCTTTTTGTCCTGTTTCATTTATCCATACCATTGAAGAATGCCTGTGAACACTATTAGAAGTTAAATGGGAATGTAATTTCTATGGTTTAAATGCTGCTTTTTTGACTGAGTACTAAATTGGTTTAATGATTTATGACTATAGGATCAGCAACTGAATTTGGATGCTTTCATTACGATGTTTATGGCATTTTGCCCTTAATTATTATTTTAGCATCTTGAAAACTTTCTTCTTGGATTCAGGAAGTTATTAGGGAGTTTGCTCAAGTTTTATTTGCATGTACATAACAAGGATGGGAAAATTTTAAACCTCTAATTTAATAGCAAGAAGCCTTGTTCACATTGTTCTGCCTGCAGTGCTATATTTGGAAGGTTTGTGTATGTTGTAATTGGAAAAAAATTAAACATAGAAGAGGCCCTTTAAAACAATAACTCAACAGAATATTATGTTCACTCATCTTCCACATTTGCCTTTTCTATTTGAAAAACTTGAGATGGAGAAGTCCATGCATAAGGTCAAGGACTTTTGGACTTGAAGAGATTCTGGTTTTATGTATTTTAGGGGAAAATCTTCAAATGTATTTTAATATGTCACTCATTCAGGCATGACCAAGATGGCAGATTAGAGGCAGCAAACTAGTTGAACTCTCCCAACTTTGCCCTCCAAGCAACTTTCAAATAACTACTCAAACAAAATTTTGGAGTCAACAAAAGGTCAGAGTAAGACATTTTTTTTCTGGGATAAAAAAAAACTTATAAGATTGACAGGAGAGGTCTGTGACATTAGGGTAGGAGTGACCTAGTGTGCACCTAATTGAAGCATAAGCAAAACGTTATAGATAGTTGAAAGCAACAGAAGCAGTTTTAGGAGCTCTCAGCCCAGTGACAGTAAGGAATTCAGACAATTGGTCAGAAAGAGATCACGGGGACCCTTTGCTGATGCTTGGTGAAAGTGGTGCTAATTGGCAGTATTATTGCCCATAACTGTTCTGGGTCAGAGTTCTATAGTGGAGAGGAACACACTTATAGTCAGGAAAATAGGAGTAATGGTTGGTCACAGTTGGAGGGCCAAGTGGAGAGCTATCAATTGCAGCAACAGGGCAAGAGGGGACCTGGTAACAGTCACAGAGATGAGATGAGTCCTATCACCTGTGGCTACAGGAGAACAGGCAACCTCCTTGGGTAAAGAAAAGAGCAAAAACTAGAAGACCACAGCTCTTCCCAGATCATACTATCTTGGAAAAAATTAAAAACTTACAAATAACAGTAGCAAAAGGCCTGAAGCTGCCCACTGCCGTGAGCACCTGCATCCACAGCCATGGTCTGATGCTGGCAGAGTGTGAAGAGAGAAAGAATCACGGGCCAGGTGAGAGCAGTGAAGAACAAACTCTGTTTATTGATCTGAGGGCTCAGGCTCATATAGTACTGGATCAAGCAACAGTAACATTGTTATTCATGAAAAGTACAAATCTAATTAGGTGATTTCCTTACTTCCTTGTACCTTGTCTGTTACTTTCTTTCCTGCGTCCTGTCCTGTACCCCATCCGTTTCCTCCCTTCCTGCATCCTGTTCTCAAGAGACGGAACAGGGGGGGGGGGGGTGAGCCGACATCCTGAGTTTCACAGCTGTCAGGCTTAGTACAAATTACAGGTAAGACCCGGGCTGGCCTAAGCACTCCAACTCCCCAAAGCCGGCCCTCTACAGCCCACAACAACTTGAGTAGAGCCTAACTTTAACATTAAGTTTGAAGTCAAGAAATAGGACTGGACAGGTCAAAAATCTAAGAACATAGTTGTGATTCCATTAAGCAGTAGTAAAAGCTGCTAACAGGTAGGTGCCCTTCAATCTGTCCAGTTGAACCAAACCTTTTGATGGCTGGAGGCTGTGAAATGGCAATGATTCCAAAGAAGAAACAAAAAGTCCCCTCCTCCCCCACCAGAGGTGATAGTGGACTCAGCCTACAACAGGTTGTCAAAGAAGTATCAGACAAAGAACTGAGACCTGCAGATTTGTTCAAGGAAATGCAAAGTTCTTATAAGATGGCAATTCAGGTCCAGGCCATTGCTGCCAGAAATGGCAGAAGGATTAGCTCTGAGGAGCCTTGGAGGGAGGCAGCTACACAGCTCAGTAGATAGAGCACTAAGCCTGGAGTCAAGAAGATATGTCTTCAAATCCAGCCTCAGATGCTTCCTACCTGTGTGACCCTGAACAAGTCACTTAATCTATGTTTGCCTTAATTCACTAGAGAAGAAATAGCAAACCACTGCAGTATCTTTGCCAAGAAAATCCAGTCCACAAGGTCATGGAGAGTCAGATATGACTAAGCAAGAGATCATGCAAGGAAATGGTAGAAATTGTGTAGCATACCACTCCAAGATGCAAACACTTAGCACCTACTGACTACCTCAAAAAATATGACATGGTAGCTGGAATTATACATTAAAAGCTCACCATCTTTTATGAACTGACAGATGATACATCCCCATATTACAAACACAGAAATCAAAGCATCTTTTGAGTAGCCTATAAATGAATTGTAATGGACCCAAAAGCATTAATACAGACTGAATTGTTGCCCAGAGTTGCCTGGATTGAGCTGTTAAAAACTGAAAGATTCCATTTTTAAACAGATATCCTGATACCAAATACTCATAATTCCAAGCTCTGTGAGGTAAAAAAAGAAAACTTCCAAAATATAGAGACCTAACAGAAGTTAAAATCATATGAGAAGAGAACAAGGAACACATCTTCCCTGTTGTCCTGTCTGCTTGGAGCTGCACCAAGGATGCTTTCAGTGAGTCTGCAGAAGAAAAGTTTACATCCTATTTATTTGATTCAATTATAGAAAGTAGTTATTTTATTGATCTGTGAAAAAGTTCATAGAAAATTAAACATAAAATAACAATAGCAGGATAGCAACTTGTTCCAGGCATCTGTTGGTGCAGTAGGTAGAGTGCTGGATCTGGAATCAGGAAGACCTGAATTCAAATCCTCAGACACTTCCTAGCAGCATGATGCTGGGTGAGTCACTTAACTTCTGTCCACCTTGGTTTCTTCATCTGTAAAATGAGCATAATTAGAGCATCTACTCCTCAAGGGGAGTGTAAAGTGCTGAGCATAGTGCCTGGCACACAGTAGACACATAATAAATGCATATTTCCTTCCTTTCAAGAGAGAGAGAGAGAGACTGGAAAATTAGGAAAAAAAATGTGAACATGAAAAGCTACTATGGTGGCAGGGAAGACCAACACATCAACTCAGGAGACAAAAATTTGAAAACAGTTACAAGCAAAGCCTGAAAGAAAAATGCCAAATGGACTCAATACCAATTTTCTAGAATGCCTAGAAGAGTTAAAGAGAGAAATCAGAGCGGTAGAGAAAAAAAGTGGGAAAATAAATGAGTGATGCAAGAAAATTATGAAAAGAGAATTAACAGCTTGTTAAAAGAGGAGTAGAAATACTGAAGAAAATAATACTTGAAATAACAAAATTGGCCCCATGATAAAAAGAGGCATAAAAATCAAGAAATAATGAAACAAAATCAAAAGAATGAAAAACTAGAAAAAAATATGAAATATATCATTGGAAAAACAACTGACCTGGAAAGTAGATACAGGAGAGATAATTTTAAAATTATTGGTATATCTGAAAGCCATGATCAAAAAAAGAGCCTAGACATCATATTTCAAGAAATTATCAATAAAACTACCCTGATATTTTAGAATCAGTGAATAAAATAGAAATTGAAAGAATCCACTCATCATCTTTTGAAGGAGATCCCAGAATGAAAACTGTCAGGAATATTATAGCCAAATTCCAAAGCTCCCAGGCCAAGGAGAAAATATTGCAAGCAGTCAAAAAAGAAACAATTCAAATATTTGTGGAGGTGTACTCAGGATAACACAAGATTTAGCAGATTCTGCATAAGGATTGAAGGGCTTGAAATATGATATTCCAGGGGACAAAGGACCTAAGATTAAAACCAAGAATCACCTACTCAGCAAAACTGACTATAATTCTTCAGGGGAAAAAAGAACTGGAGGTTCCATGAAATAGAAGCCTCACAAGCACTCCTGATGAAAAGACCAGAGCTAAATAGATAATTTGATGTTTAAATATAAGACTAAAGAGAAGTATAAAAAGGTAAACAGGAAAGAGAAATCTTATGGGATTCAAAAAGGGTAACCTGTTTCCATGCATACTTGGGAAGATAATACTTATAACTCCTAAGAATGTTCTCATTATTAGGGCAGTTAGAAGGAGTTCACATAGACAGAAGGCATAGGTATAAGTTGAGTATTATCAAATGATACCTAAAAATAAAATAAATTAAGGGGTCAGAAAGAGAAATGCACTGGGAGAAGGGGAAAGGCAGAGGTAGAATGGAGTAAATTATCTTACATGAAAGAGACACAAAACAGGGTGGGAGTGGGGAAGAACACTTGAACCTTAATCTTATTGAAATTGTCTCAAAGAGGGCATAACATAGACACTTAATTGGATATAGGAATCTATATTACTCTATAATAAAATAGGAGGTGAAGGGGACAAGAGAAGGGGGATGCTGATAAAAGGGAGGGTGGATTTGGGGAGGCAGTAGTCCGAAGCAAAACACTTGATTATGCACAGGGTGAAGAGAAGGGGGGGGAATAGAATGAGGGGAATACACAGCTAGTAATCATAACTATGAAAAAATTTTAGGAAATTTTCTATGATAATGACCTCCTTTCTCAAATGCATTGAATCATATTTATAAAAGTAAAAGCCATTCCCTAACTGATAAGTAATCAAAGCTATGTATAGTCATATAAAAATGTTTTAAATTACTTTGATTAGAGAGATGCAAATAAAAGCAATTCTTAGGTAACACCCCACACCTACCAGATTGGCTAATATGACAGGAAAAAGAAAATGACAAATGTTGGACGGGATGTGGGAAAATTGAGACACTAAGACATTGTCAGTATAGTTGTGAAGTAATCCACCCATTCAGTATAGCAATTTAAAACTATGCCCAAAAGGCCATATAATGGTGGATACCTGTTGACCCAGTAAAAGAAAAAGAAAGACTTGATAAAAATTCTGAGCATAGGAAGAAAAAGTCAGGGATAGCAATCATGATCTTAGACAAAGCCAAAGTAAAAATAAAGCTAATTTTAAATGATAATAAGGGAAACTGTATTTTGGTAAAAGTTGCCATAGACAATTACATAAGTTTCTCCAATAAAAAACTCACTTCTTAAATACGTATAGGGAACTGAGTCAAATTTATAAAATAAGAGTGATTCTCCAGTTGCTAAATGGTCAATTAGGCACTTTTCAGAAGAAATCAAAGCTATCTATAGTCATATGAAAAAATTCTCTGTCTACGAATTAGAGAAATGCAAATTAAAACAAATCTGAGGTGCCACTTCACACCTATGACATTGGCTAATATGACAGAACAGGGAATGTTGAGTTTGAGATGGTTCTGAGACATCCAGTTTGGAATGTTCAGCAGGCAGTTAGTTAGCTACCCAGGACTGAAGCTCAGGGGAAGAATAGGCTGGATACAGATTGCTGATCTGTGAGTTAGTGACAGAGATGATGCTTAAACCCTAATCAATTTGGTTTTAAGAAAAGGACTCTATATAACACCTATCATGTCTTATGAAAGAAACATTTCTACCAGCTTCATTTGTCCTACACCAGAAGATGCATTTATGGACTATTAAAACACTCAGAGGGAAAAAAGGTTAAATAATTTATTCAGTCATCCAGATATTCTGCCTCCATAAAATCAAGCATAAAAATATTTGGAATCACTCAGATATTTGATATATTTTTTTCAATTTTCATATGTTTATTTGGGCCTTTAATTTCAATATAGCCATAGTTACAAGCCTAGTAGTTCAAGGGTATTCAATATAATACATCTTGCCCTTCTTAAGGCTTTTAATTCTATTCTATATGACACACTCATCAATAAAACAGAAAAATATGGCCTGTGATGCATAATGATCAGGTGGCTACTTTCCTGGTTGAAGGGCACCCAGAGTTACCCAGACAATGAATCAGTGTCACCCTGTAGAGACATGGCAAATAGTATTTTACTAGTATTAGGCTTGTTTAAAATATTCACTCATGATCTATGAAAATATAATTTATCAAAGGATTCTAGAAACACTGCTGCAATGTGTAAGAAGGGCTGTCCTTAAGGTCAGGAAGACCTGGGTTCAAGTTCTGCCTGTGATATAAACTCATTTGGGACCAGACACTTAATATTTAACATGTAAGTGTGCCACAAACAAAATCTAAGATATTTAGTTACAGATGAATTGTTGATCTGTATTAATGGAAGGACTTCCCATATTGGGAAGGGGGAGGGAAGAGAATAAACGTTCATTAAGTGCCTTCTACGTGCCAAGCACTATGTTAATTACTTTACAAATACCTCATTTAATCCTCATAAAAACCCTGGGAGTTAGGTGCTATTATTATACATATTTTAGAGTTAAAGAAGCTAAAATAAACAGAGGTTAAGTGAATTGCCTAGAGTCAAACAACTAGTAAGCATTTGAGGTCAAATCTGAGCTTAGGTCTTCTTGACTCTAGGCCCAGTACTCTATACACTGTGCCACCTAGCTACCTCATTTAAAGGTAGTGGAAGAACACGGACCTTAGAAAGCTATGAAAACAAGGAATAGGATGAATTCAGAGAAGCATGGGAAGTCCTACATGAATTGGTGCAAAGTGACATGGACCCTGGAAATCAATATACACAATGGCTACATCAATGGAAAACTCTTGAAACACTAGCTGTGTGACACTGAACACGTCACTTAAACTCTTTCAGTTTCCTTATTTTTTAAAATTGGAGGTCAGACTTGTGACTCTAAAGGTCCTTTTAAGATCTGAAGCTATAATCTTGTGATCTCATGAATGCTGCAAAATATAAAAGAGCAGGCAAGACCTAAAGAAGAAAAATAAGAGAATACCCCTTCAACATGTTTTAAGAAATGAGGATCTTATCAGATTTCACCTAATGTTTCCCCTAAGATGAAATGTGTTAGTTAAGGAATGAACCATTTACTCATTAGTGACCATTGATACACTAGGTTGATTTGTTTATGAGATTATTGGACAGCACTAGGCAGGGAAAGGAACATAGGACTGGTAAAGCCTCTTCTAATACCTCACTCAACCTTCCAGCTAGTAAGTGCCTGAGGCTGGATTTGAGTTCAGGTCTTCTTAATTTCAGGTCTGCTATTCTATCGGTTCTATTACCTAGCTTCCTAGCTACTATAAAACCACTATTTAAAAAACTCTCTCTCTCTCTCTCTCTCTCTCTCTCTCTCTCTCTCTCTCTCTCTCTCTCTCTCTCTCTCTCTCTCTCTCTCTCTCCTGTTACCTTACCTCTGTGACCTTGACAAGGCTATATCCCTCAAGTGCACATCCCTGGAATGCTTTTCCACATGTGATTTATGAGGCAGCTAGGTGTTGCCCTGATTAGAATGCTGGGTTTGGAGTTGGGAACACCTGAATTCAAACCCAGCCTAAGACACATACTCCCTGTGTGACTCAGAGTATGCTGTTTAAACTCAGTCTTCTTCAGTTTCCTCATCTATAACTTGAAGAGTAATAATAGCACCTTCCTTCCAGGATGTTGTGAAGGCAAAATAAGATATTTGTAAAGTGCTTTGCAAAACTTTAGTACTTTGTAAATATGACTAATAATAACAATGACTATGATGATGATGACGATGATGAAGAAGAAGATGATGATGATGACTAGGTTGCTTGTTGATGATCCATGTGGTTGTTATATCTTCCTAAGTTCTTTGTTACTGAAACTCTAATGTTTGAAAATTTTATTTTGGGGTGAGCTAAACTTTAGAATCATCTCTGATGATGTCCTGTGGAACCCAGTCATCTGGATTTTATTGTCTGGATTCTAGAAGTATTGGAAAGTATAGCAAGGGCACAAGCATTTCCCCCCAAACACAGGGGTACACAACCCAAAAGAAATACACATAGAGTCCATGAAGTAAAAACTGAACATGAACCTAAAATGTGGAGGTAGTAAAACAAAAGTGGACCTGACATAAGTATATTCTAAGGTTGTTTTCCATCTGGCAATTGCAGGGCCTCAATGTCCTTTCTTTCTTTGGAGGATCTTTACCATGTTCACTGAGTGGCATGGGATTATGAGTTCCACTCCTCATCTGGGCTGGCTCCTTATAGGGTGTAGTGTCTCAGCAAGGATAATCATAGGATATGGTATCTCAGCTGAATTGACCAATATAATGTTGAGTTATGTTAAGCAGGTCAATCAGGAGCTAAGCTTTTGTTTCACCATGTTAAGCTATTAGACTGGGCCAGGAAGCCTGCTCTGCCATTGGTCAATAGCTGCCTGCTGTAGCCAGGCAGGCCAATCTTCCACTGGACAACCACTACCATATAGTGCCACATATGGCACTGTTTTTCTGGACTCTGATTTCCATGCTGGACCAAGTGGGCTGCTTGGCCATTTAGTATTTATCAGGGCATGACATCTCTGTTGAACCAGTTGCCCACTAGAATCTTGGGTTTGCTCCTATGATACACAGTAGTGATAATTATTTTCTGTGTTAAAACACTGGCTTGGGTGGGTAGGACCAAGCTCTTTTCAGTAGGAGTTTTACAGTCTCATTTTGAACTGGAGGGCTATCATGCTTTTTCAGTTGAAACTACCTTTAGTTTGGTATTATCCAAAGTCTTTCCATTTGATTTTCTCAGAGCCTCAGGTATTACATTGTTTGTCAGAAATAGGTAAGAGATGGAGAAATTTTCCCTGTCCTATTTAACAATCCTTTTTGACTCTTAAGTCTAATCCTTCCCTTGGAAAACCACTCTAATTTGCCCTGAAAAAATCAGTTCTAATTCAGTCATTTCCACCTTCTATATTTCTTTGAGGATCTTATGGAGATGAGTGGTTAGGATTAAAGTTAGGATCAAAGAGTGTAGTCAAGTACCTTAGAGACAAGTTAATTGTCTCTGGCTTTTTAATGTGCAATTAGGCTATTCAAGAATCAGATCCTATCTAGGGCAAGCAATGTTGATTTCTCGACTGAAGAACTTTTCCTTTCCATTTGGGTGTCTTTAAAGTCTCCGGATCTTCAGCTTATGGTAAAGTTTCACTGTGGCACCATCTCTTAGAGGTGTGCTTAATTTGAACTGCAAAAACTAACACTTAAAAATGTCAAATGTGTGACCTCGTGTCTGATTATATAATACACTATAATTCAAGAACTTTCATCTCACTAATAGAGAGGTCTAGGCTGCAATAGGAAAAAAAAAAGGGAAAAATGGTTATGTGAACAAAAACTATCACCTACCTCAAAATGTTCTTTTTAAAAACTTTTGCCAAAAAAGAATTGAAATCTATCAACTGTACTATTGCTTGGACAAGGTATTGCTATAAGTCTTTTCCCCTCTTCTCATTTGCTAGGCAGGGAAAAGTCTTGATCATTTTTATGGGGGACAATGCAAGTTACTATAGAAAAATAGGAAAATTCACACACTTTATCACTAAAATAATGCTGAATCAATAAGATAACCAATAAAGATTAATGGAAAAGAAAAAGACCATTTCATGGTTTACTGTATGAGTTTACCATAGAGAATATAGATAAGCTTCAAGATGAAGCACAAAAACAGTTTCTGTTTTCACTATATGCAATAGCCATCAAGTGGAAAAGCATGCTTTTCCAGGGTAAGGTAGTCCTATATTTAATTTCTGCTGACCTGGGCCAAAGTCAGAAATTCAGATCCTTTTCTGACGTGAGCAAGATGAAGGCCCTATGGCAAAATCTATGTTCATTTGCTCCTCACTATCCCCGGAAATCAGAGCTCGGAGATTACCTTAAATCAAAAAGATACTCCGGGCAAAGCTAAGTGGAAAACTGAGACTACTCTATTTCAGTTTCCCAAGAATTTTCTTTTTCTCCTCTAGGGACTACAGTTCTATGTCATTGCCTGACCTAATTCTGCAGTGCTAAATCTTACTATTCCTAAGCAAAAATGTTATCTATATACTTGCAATTGATTTTATATCAAGTATTTATTAAGCACTTACTAGAAAAAAATATTAATGGCTCACATTTTTGTAACACTTTAAGTTTTATAAAGTTGTTTTTTTTTTCACCTCACAACAGTCTTGAAACTCAGGCATTTGGATATAATTATTCTCATTTTATATTTGAAGAACCTGAGGCACAAAGAGCTTGAATGACTCTAAGAATCAATAATTATTTTAAATGTTCTATTTGCTTATTTTCCTATGGCATTCACCATCTATATTAGAATGACTTTTCAATTTAGCTCCCCCCACATAGGATTCTAAAGAATTAGACCTGCCTCTGATTTTCAGCACCGCTACACCATGCTAGGTTTCAAAAAGAGGTGATGGCATTAGGATGAGCAGGCAGTTTCAAAATTAGCCTAGAAAGTTAGCCTAGAAAGGAGCCTAAATTATACATATTACTGCTAAAACCCACCATAAGAACCCATAAGCTGATTTTCTATCCCAGTGTACTCAGCCTCTGAACAGGTCTCTCTTTGGGCTCTCCAATCAAATCAGGTCTTCCTAATGGACCTTCTGGGACCTCCATTGGCATTGACAATGAGTCAAGTGATTCATCATTAACTAATATTAACAAGTAGCAAATATATTAATAGCTTGCGTTAGTACAAAGCATTCCTGCTGTGGAATGCTACCTCTTATTTATCAAGATAGCACAATCTTCGGGATGCTTTGTGAACTTGTCTAACATGCCAATATCCCAATGGATTTCTAATCTCTTCAATTGTAGGTATTCTTTCCAACAGTACAGATTGCAACACATCCATGCCTGCCCATCCTTTGTGACATTAACCCATACCATCTCATAGATTCATCCCAGGAGACCTATTCAACACACAAAGGGCCTTTCTAACAATCTCAATCAGTTAGGCAGTCAGTCAACAAGCATTTATTAAGTCCTAATCATTTGCAAGGAATTGGATGGGTTGATTGGATGGGTTGGGTATGAATAGAGAATTAAGAATGAAACTTCAGTTGTGATCAGGTAGATACCAAAGGATCATGAGGGCTGAAATTCCTGTAAGACAGAATCAGAACTACTAGCAAACTGAAAATGGAAAGAAACTTACATGATATTAAACAAATTTTTGAAACGCTCTCCTGGTTTCTTAACTTTGCCAGCATTTTCTAGATTTAGTAAGGTTTGTGATAGTTTTAAGTACAATGTGGTTGCATGTGAACAGATTCCCTTTCCCAGTCTGTAATGATTTCAAATAACATAATGCCATTTTCCTAGTCAGTATGTGCCTCAATACATTGTAAAGACAACAGTAAACAAATGAAAATGTATCCTTAGCTATAATTGTTTCAGTATAAGTCACTGGCAGCCAACTTGTATGATATATGAAGATCATCTTCATGTCTTTGTTTACAGACTTCACAGTTGTGGCAAAAAAATAAGCTTTTTTATTGTTGTTTTGTTTTGATTTTTGTATCTTCTTCTGGTTGTAGAAGTACAAAGAACCCAGAGCCTGATGGTCCAAGGGTATGTTTCAACTTTACCTTGCTTCACTGACTTTTAATCGACAAGCTTGTCAGGGTCTGGAATTTTAAGAGCTCCATTTTTTTTAACCCGCTATCCATTAACCTGAAGTTTTTGAGAGTCTTCAATTTGTTTGTCAGTACACTTCACGGCAGCTTTTAATGAATGGTTAAATGCCAGTATAAAAATTCCCTGACACTGAACAATCACAGTTTCCCTCATAAAGCAGCATACCTGAGAGCTACCTATTCATTAGTCTTCTGTCACACTGAAGGATGACTGATAATAAACTGATAACAGCAGATACAAGTTGTGTCTGCTCTAAATGAAGAATTGAGGGGCAAAGAAGATTTAACATTCCCAGTGATTTGCTGTGAAATAGCTGCTCTTAGTAGAGTATGTAAAAAATAAAATAAAAAATCACATTCTCATCAACAATATCATTCTAAAAGGACATCAACATATGATTTTTTGACAGTCCTTTACAATGGTAGAATTGGTTCCTTCATGTGCATTTAACCTATAAATGATTAGTAATCTAATAACTGAGAATGGAGCTATTAAAAAAGAAATCAGGGTTTAAAAATGGGCTACTGGAAAACATTGAAAATCATTAGATGGAAACACTCTCTCCCCTTATTCTTAATCACAAGTCTTTTAAAAGTTTTAAGAAAAAGAATAATTCTGTATTGATCCTCTGGTCAGATTTTCAATGCCATTCCTGCTTCAGCACTGATGGGTCATTTACAAAGGA